>NC_138768.1:552756757-553108554 GCF_965119305.1 Pelophylax lessonae | reverse complement strand
TCGGTTCCTCGTCTCTCTCTCTCGCTCTTCGTCCTTCTCTTCATCTCTCTCTCTCTCTCTCTCTCCCTCTCTCTCTCTCTCTCTCTCTCTCTCTCTCTCTCTCTCTCTCTCTCTCTCTCTCTCTCTCTCTCTCTCTCTCTCTCTCTCTCTCTCTCTCTCTCTCTCTCTCTCTCTCTCTCTCTCGTCCTCTCTCTCTCTCTCTCTCTCTCTCTCTCTCTCGTCCTCTCTCTCTCTCTCTCTCTCTCTCTCTCTCGTCCTCTCTCTCTCTCTCTCTCTCTCTCGTCCTCTCTCTCTCTCTCTCTCTCTCTCTCTCGTCCTCTCTCTCTCTCTCTCTCTCTCTCTCTCTCTCCGTCCTCTCTCTCTCTCTCTCTCTCTCTCTCCGTCTCTCTTCTCTCTCTCTCTCTCTCTCTCGTCCTCTCTCTCTCTCTCTCTCTCTCTCTCTCTCTCTCTCTCGTCCTCTCTCTCTCTCTCTCTCTCGTCCTCTCTCTCTCTCTCTCTCTCGTCCTCTCTCTCTCTCTCTCTCTCGTCCTCTCTCTCTCTCTCTCCCTAAATGTTACTGTAGGGAATGGGATTCAGTGCACACTGCAGCCTTGTACCATAGGGTTAATGTTAGTGACACTGTAGGGATTGGGAAGGATGCTGGGAATGGAAATCAGGAAGCATGCAGGCAGCCTTGTAAATTTTAATTGCAGATACAGGGCACTGGGCAGGTCAGGGTTAATATGGTAACATCAATTACTCAGTGACAGTCAGTCAGTGTCAGTGTGGACTCGATCAGATTATACAGTGACAGACAGTCTCTCATAGTGGTGGTAGTAGGAGGCTGGAGGTGGACTAGTAGGAGCCTGGAAAGGAGCACAGCCGCATACATACATTACTCACTCGTGCACTGCAGCCCGCTCCACAGATTCAGTGAATCTTACTCTCCTCCCTAGTTTTTTCAATGGCACATTCAGGAAGCCAATCACGCCGTGAGTAGCGGCACAGCGGAACCAATCAGGTGTGCAGGCACGCGTGATTGGTTCGCTGTGCAGCTAATCACGGCGTGATTGGCTCTCTTAATGTGCCATTGAAAAAATAGGGAGGAGAGTAAGACTCGCTGAATGTGTGGGGCGGGCTGCGGTGCACGAGTGAGTAATATATGTATGCTCACCGCTGAAGTGTCCCGGCTTCACGGAAGTCTGTGAGTCCTCCTGTCCTCCGAGTCCCTTCACCCTGCGGCGATATGAATATCGCCTACGGCCACAGAACGATAGTCGATATCATATCGACTATCGTTCAGCCCTATTGTTCGGCACAAAATTATTCGGCCTTTTGACTTATTCGGCCGAACACCGAAAGTGCTATTTTTTCTATTTTCGGCCGAAAAATGTTCGGCCGCCGAATATTCGGTGCATCCCTACTTTAAATCTAGGTGCCAACTAAAAAGTTAGAAGCTAAAGCTAGTTTGTTTTTTTTTAACGTAACTAAAGTGTTGTGCAAACTGTTGGCGCTTTAATCCTGTATAACTAACAAAGCTTAAGGGTAGAACATGTAACATGTTCCTGAAGGTGAACTTGTATAACCCTTTCACAGCCAGAACAGTTTTTTGCACACATTTAAAAATCAGTATAGGCCTGAAGATTGCAGGAAACCCCCCAAAACATATCTTTTCTGAAAGCAGACACCCTAAAGAAGAAAATAGCAGTAGTTCCAATTTTTTTATGTCGCACAATATTACGGCAAAGGTCTAGCATATGCAAAATATCAGTAAAAAAAATACACTGTTTAATTTTGGGGGGGGGGGGGGGCTCAAAAAACCCCCCAAAAAAACGCAATCAATTGCCCATTTTTTTTTTATTGTAGAATATAAAAGCCATATTTGCACCAAGTAAAAAGATACCCAACATGTCAAACCTTAAATTTGCGTGCAGTGGCGTCAAACTTCAGTACCCTATATTCTTCATAGGCGATGCTTTAAAAGCACCCTATAGGTCACCAGTTTAGTGTTACAGAGGTGGTCTTGTGCTAGAATTATTGCTCTCATTCCAGCATGCACAGTGATATGTATAATGTATATCACAATCAATGTTTTCAGGCGTAGGCATCCCGACGTGTGTTTACGAATGTATTTGTGGGGTCGGGAGAATTTATGTGCTTTGGTCTAACTTTTTTTTTTTTTTTTAACTTAACACTTTTTTTTTTTCATCACATAGGGGACAGAAAGTTCCCTATGTCATGTTGTGTTTTATTATTTTTCTTTTTTTTTTTTGGGGACAGGTTCTCTTTAATGAGACATCCAGGGTCTAAAAGACCCTGCATGTCTCCCCTGTGCTCCACTGAATGTAATGCAATGGACATCGCATTGCATTACATTCTTTGATGGCTGGAAAAACTGTCAACGGCGACCTGGAAGTGACGTCTTATATGTCCCTTCCAGGTCAGCAACAAGAAGAGCGGACGTGTGTCCGCTCTCTTTCCTCCACTCTACCCGGCAGCACCTGTTTTGCCGGGCCCGCAGATAAGCAAACAGAGCCTGGGATACTTAGCAGGGGTGGAGGGAAGCATCTGGGCGGCAGCCCAGGCGCCAAGACGCAATTTATTTTTGCCATGGTGACCTGCCACCTGAGATTTTTCGAGCCCTGTGTGTGTGTGTGTTATATTAGCATCTCACAAAAGTGTGTACACCCCTCATATTTTTGTAAATATTTTATATCTTTTCATGTGACAACACTGAAGAAATGACACTTTGCTACAATGTAAAGTAGTGAGTGTACAGCTTGTATAACTGTAAATTTGCTGTCCCCCTCAAAATAACTCAACACACAGCCATTAATTTCTAAACCGCTGGCAACAAAAGTGAGTACACCCTTAAGTGGAAATGTCCAAATTGGGCTTAATTAGCCATCTTCCCTCCCCATTGTCATGTGACTCGTTAGTGTTACAAGATCTCAGGTGTGAATGGGGAACAGGTGGGTTAAATTTGGTGTTATCGCGCTCACTCTCTCATACTGGTCACTGGACGTTCAACATAATACCTCATGGCAAAGAACTCTCTGAGGATCTGAAAAAAAAAATTGTTGCTGTACATAAAGATAGCCTAGACCAGCCTTTCTCAACCTTTTCAACACAGAGGAACCCTTAAAATAAATTTCTGGTCTCGGGGAACCCCTTGCTAACCATTTAAAATCTACAACTCATGACACATTAGTGTGACAGTCAGTGGGAAGAATGCTCCTTGCTCTTGTCATCATTGGGAAGAATTACCCCCTTACAGATAGCTAAAAGTTACATTTGTGTCATTGGAAACTTATCTGGGAGGCAGAAATTGTCCATTGCTCAAGGAACCCCTAGCAACCTCAGGAGGAACCCTGGTTGAGAAACCCTGGTCTACACTATAAGATTGCCAAGACCCTGAAACTGAGCTGCAGCATGGTGGCCAAGACCATACAGCGGTTTAACAGGATAGGTTCCACTCAGAACTGGGCTCGCTATGGTCAACCAAAGATGTTGGGTGCACATGCTCAGCATCATATCCAGAGGTTGTCTTTGGGAAATAGACGTATGAGTGCTGCCAGCATTGCTGCAGAGGTTGAAGGGGTGGGAGGTCAGCCTTTCAGTGCTCAGACCATACGTCGCACACTGCATCAAATTGGTCTGCATAGCTGTCATCCCAGAAGGAAGCCTCTTCTAAAGTTTGCTGAAGACAAGCAGACTAGGGACATGGATTACTGGAACCATGTCCTGTGGTCTGATGAGACCAAGATAAACTTATTTGGTTCAGATGGTGTCAAGCGTGTATGGCGGCAACCAGGTGAGGAGTACAAAGACAAGTGTGTCTTGCCTACAGTCAAGCAAGCATGGTGGTGGGAGTGTCATGGTCTGGGGCTGCATGAGTGCTGCCGGTACTGGGGAGCTACAGTTCATTGAGGGAACCATGAATGCCAACATGTACTGTGACATACTGAAGCAGCACATGATCCCCCTCCCTTTGAAGACTGGGCTGCAGGGCAGTATTCCAACATAACCTCAAACACACCTCGCAAGGAGCGCAAGGTCTCTAACATCCACCAGCTCTGTGATGTCGTCATGGAGGAGTGGAAGAGGACTCCAGTGGCAACCTGTGAAGCTCTGGTGAACTCCATGCCCAAGCAGTGCTGGAAAATAATGGTGGCCACACAAAATATTGACACTTTGGGCTTTTGGGGTGTACTCACTTTTGTTGCCAGCGGTTTAGACATTAATGGCTGTGTGTTGAGTTATTTTGAGGGGACAGCAAATTTACGCTGTTATACAAGCTTTACACTCACTACTTTACGTTGTAGCAAAGTGTCATTTCTTCAGTGTTGTCACATGAAAAGATATAATAAAATATTTACAAAAATGTGAGGGGTGTATTCACTTTGGTGAGATTGTGTGTGTCTGTCTATCTAATCTATCTATCCTCTAGAGCTCCTTTTAGTGACTAACTCACAAATCTTTTTAATAGTATAACATACATAAGGAAAAGCAAGAATGTAAAATATGAAAGTTACTTATATAAACATGCCAGTTATTTCAAATGCAGTGGCCAGTCGTACATCTTTGTTGTTTATTAAAATCATATTAAGTACACTGCTCAATAGAATTAAAGGAACACTTTTTATTCAGAGTATAGAATCAAGTCAGTTAAACTCTTGGGATATTGACTTGATCAGGTAAGTAGCAGAGGGGATTGTTAATCAGCTCCAGCGGATTTGGTGTTAATAAAATGAACAGGTTCACTAGATCAGCAACAATTAGATGACCTCCAAAACAGGAATGGTTTCACAGGTGGAGGCCACTGACATTTTTTGCCCTACTCCTCTTTTCTGACTGTTTTTCACTAGTTTTGCATTTGGCTAGGGTCAGTGTCACTACTGGTAGCATGAGGCGATATCTTGACCCTATAGAGGTTGCACAGGCAGTTCAACTCCTCCAGGATGGCACATCAATACGTGCCATTGCCAAAAGGTTTGCTGTGTCTCCCAGCACAGTCTCAAGAGCATGGAGAAGATTCCAGGAGACAGGCATTAACACTAGGAGAGCTGGACAGGGCCACACAAGGCCCTTATATAAAGAGAAAAAAAAAGTGGCACCTCCAGTAGTAGACGATTTATTGCAGAGTCAAAGGTCCAACATCAAAACACAGGAACACACAGTACATACTGGATCAGCTGATCCAGTTTGTCCTGTGTGTTCCTGTGTTTTGATGTTGGACCTTTTGACTCTGCAATAAATCGTCTTTCTACTACTGGAGGTGCCGCTTTTTTTTTTCTCTTTATACATGGACTTTCTAAGGCTGCGGACCTTTGGCGAGCACACAGTAGTTAGATACCTATAGTTCACCCTGGATCCCTTGTTCAGCTGACAGCCTTGAGCGGTGATTTGTCTTTCTTCCCACACAAGGCCCTTAACCCACCCATCAGCAGGACCAGTATCTGCTCTTGTGCATAGAGGAACAGGACGAGCACTGCCAGAGCCCTACAAAATGACCTCCAGCAGACCACTGGTGTAAAGATCTCTGCCCAAACAATCGGAAACCTGAGGGCCCGACATCCTCTAGTGTGCCTTGTGCTCCATGCCCAGCACCGTGGAGCTCGATTGGCATTTGCCAGACTTGGCACCCTGACTGCCATTAGAAATAGGGATGAAATCCTTGGATTGTCAGACCGTACGCTGTTGCGTTGGGTCCTGGGTTCTTCCTGGTGCACAACAATTCCCAGCCTCATGTTGCGAGAGTATGAAGCAAGTTCCTAGAGGATGAATGAAATGATACCATTGAATGGCCCCCAAGCTCGTCTGACCTAAATCCAATAGAAAACTCTGGGACATTGTTTGGTCCATCTGATGCTGCCAGGTTGCACCTCGGTCTGTTCAGCTCAGTGATGCCCTGGTCCAGATCTGGGAGGAAATACCCCAGGACATTATCCGTCTCATTGAGAGCATGCCCCGACAGTGTCGGGCATGCATACAGGCACGTGGGGGCCATACAAACTACTGAGTACCGTAAGGTTGCTGCAATGAAATTTCAGAAAATGGACTAGGCTGCTGCATCATTATTTTTTATTTTTTTTTTCTTTGATTTTCCAGGTGTCATTGAATTCATCCCTCTGTAGGTTGATTAATTTTTATTTCCATCAAACTATGTGGCATCCTTTCATTCCTAACACATTACCCAGTCCATACCAGTATAGATATTCAGCATATTGTTCCCCATTGAGATCTGATGTGTTTTTAAAGTGTTCTTTGAAATTTTTTTGAGCAATGTAGTATGGGTCTAGTAAAAATGCTTACTGCACCAAGACCTAAACCTCTGAGATTTGCAAAATGAACATGCCCTTTCTGTAATTTCAAGGTGCACTACGGAATGTACAGATCAACGTTTTAAATTAAAATTTGGGGGGGGGGGGGCTAAATCACTAATCAACTGTGACTGACTCACCATGAAATGGGACCAGTGGTATATCAGAAAATCCTGACATAGGAAAAAGGCATTGTATGTGAGGATATTATCTCAGTTTCAAGCATCATCCAATGGCATTTCATATGCTGGGTAGCAGTTGAACTTTTGTGCATGATATAACACTTCCCCCTATACTGTATACGGAGGCTTTTTACAAATGATATCCTTTAATCGTAGTGGTGTGCGCATAATGCAGTTTTCTCTCTGCACATTTAGAATGCTAACGACAGTTGGTTATACCCCATAAGAGGTTGGAGGTTGCTGCTGCAAGCAACTCTAAGTCCATGTACATGGCTGTAGTAAAATTCCTGGTCATTTATGCAGCATAAAAATTGAATGATATGTTGCTTGTGTGTACATGGGTTGTGCGAGGGTCCTTGGCATCCTAACTTACAGGATTGTTACTCTGGCATTGTAAGGGATGATGCCAAAGTGCTTGAAATCGACAGAATAGTGAAAAGACCCTATCACTGGAAAATGAATAAAAAAACCATCCTAATTTTCACATGAATGTATTAAATTTACATCTTTTAAAATTGTTTCAAACTCTGCTAATGTACCTGAAGTGGAATGCCAGGTACTACACTTCTCTAACCATAAAAATGCTCCCTTCCTAACACTTATTTTGACTAACCTATGTTTGAAAGATCTGTATACTTTCCTATTATTATCAGGCTGCTTCGGTTCGGTCACTTGATGTAGCTCCCGTGTCGGTCAGCTCAGCTGCAAGGGAGAGGAGGGAGCGCTGACAACAGATTGGCCATTGAAACCTTTGGGTGGTATCACTGCTCCTGGCTTTACTAGCCATTGTTGGACTGTCTCCTCTCCCCTGCAACCGTTGCTGGCTGACGAATGAATGGACCAAAGTGGCCTTAAAATAGGTAAGTATTCAGATCTTTCTACACTGGTTAGTAAGAATAGGTGTTTTTTTTTTGGGCAGTTTTAAAATTAGATGGAGTTCCACTTTATAACCATAACTCATTTTATATGGGTTTTCACACAATGTTCATAAGAGTCGTGTGTTTTGTTTCTGGATTTTACAATTTTGTTTTTGGTTTCCAGCTGTCATTAAAGCAGACCTACAGTCAATTTTTCATCTATCCAACTATTAAATCTTCTGCTCTTGTAGTTTTTATCTTTGGATAGTAAAACATTTTTTTTCTGCCAGTAAATCCCTTGTACAGCCAATTCCCTTTTCTCCTTTTTCTTGTCTGGTAATTAGCCTAGGGCTAGGCTAATGACATGCACAGTTCTCTCTCTTGTGAGAATTTGCCTGCAAGGGAGGAGGGGTGAGTCATAGGAGAGCCAAGAGAAGCTGCAGGGCTGGATGAGGGCAGACATAACGGGAGACTGCAGAAATCCATGAGTATTCGTCAAGAGGAGAAATATGCAGGCAAGCAGTGGTGTGTGTGTGTGTGTGTATATGTATGTGTGTGTGTATATATTAGGGATGCACCGAAATGAAAATTTTGGACCTAACCTGCAGGATGCCCTTGGCCGAAAACCGAAAATTACTTTTTTCCCCAAAAAAAATTTAAAATGGATAGAACAGGGGCATACACCAAAAACAGGCAGCGACGTACACCTGTCGCTGCCACCCTGTCACCATATATGTACTGTGATGGGTTGGCAAGAGGTTAATTTAATTACCAATGGTATTTGTATTATGCAGCATGAGGGGTTAATGTATTGTCACTGCTGGTCACTCATCTATTAGTGACCGACCAGTGGCAGTTAATTAAGCCCTTTGTGCTGCATTAGTGCAACCAGTGTCAGTGCAACCAGTGTTAACACTGATACTGGTTGCACTAATGCAGCACAAAGGGGTTAATTACCTGCCACTGGTCGGTCACTAATAGATGAGTGACCAGCAGTGATAATACATTAACCCCTCATGCTTCATAATACAAAAACACCTCAGCTCCCCCCCCCCCCCCCACTGCCTCAGCATCCCCCTCGGCAGTACACCCTCCCCCCCCCCCCTCTGGCTCAGCGTCCCTCCTCGGGTGTCCTTCATTCAAAAGTCCCGCCTCTGGCCGGCGGCCCGCCTCCCGGTGATGTCACTACTACTATCTGTATTGAATGAAGTGACATACCGGGCGGGGGACGGGGCGAGCGGCCGCTATAGATAGAAGTTGAGCTATGTGATCCATCCCTGTTAGCTCAGCGGGACTGTGTGTGAATGAGAAGTGACCTGACACCGGGCGGGGGGAGCGGCCGCTAATAACTATAACTATGTGAGCCTTCACTGTAAGCGGAGATGCATGCCTGACAGTGAAGGCTCACATAGTTAAAGCTATTAGCGGACGCTAATAGGAAAGTACGGAATACGGAAAGTATTCAGACCCCCTTAAATTTTTTACTCTTTGTTATATTGCAGCCATTTGCTAAAATCATTTAAGTTCATTCGTCTTCCTCATGAATGTACACATAGCACCCCATACTGACAGAAAAACACAGAATTGTTGACATTGTTGCAGATTTATTAAAAAAGAAAAACTGAAATATCACATGGTCCTAAGTATTCAGACCCTTTGTTGTGACACTCATATATTTAACTCAGATGCTTTCCATTTCTTCTGATCATCCTTGAGATGGTTCTACACCTTCATTTGAGTCCAGCTGTGTTTGATTATACTGATTGGACTTGATTAGGAAAGCCACACACCTGTCTATATAAGACCTTCCAGATCACAATGCATGTCAGAGCAAATGAGAATCATGAGGTCAAAGGAACTGCCTGAAGAGCTCAGAGACAGAATTGTGGCAAGGCACAGATCTGGCCAAGGTTACAAAAAGATTTCTGCTGCACTTAAGGTTCCTAAGAGCACAGTGGCCTCCATAATCCTCAAATGGAAGACGTTTGGGACGACCAGAAACCTTCCTAGAGCTGGCCGTCCGGCCAAACTGAGCTATCGGGGGAGAAGAGCCTTGGTGAGAGAGGTAAAGAAGAACCCAAAGATCACTGTGGCTGAGCTCCAGAGATGCAGTCAGGAGATGGGAGAAAGTTGTAGAAAGTCAACCATCACTGCAGCCCTCCACCAGTCGGGGCTTTATGGCAGAGTGGCCCGACGGAAGCCTCTCCTCAGTGTAAGACACATGAAAGCCCGCATGGAGTTTGCTAAAAAAACACCTGAAGGACTCCAAGATGGTGAGAAATAAGATTCTCTGGTCTGATGAGACCAAAATAGAACTTTTTGGCCTTAATTCTAAGCGGTATGTGTGGAGAAAACCAGGCACTGCTCATCACCTGTCCAATACAGTCCCAACAGTGAAGCATGGTGGTGGCAGCATCATGCTGTGGGGGTGTTTTTCAGCTGCAGGGACAGGACGACTGGTTGCAATCGAGGGAAAGATGAATGCGGCCAAGTACAGGGATATCCTGGATAAAAACCTTCTCCAGAGTGCTCTGGACCTCAGACTGGGCCGAAGGTTTACCTTCCAACAAGACAATGACCCTAAGCACACAGCTAAAATAAGGAAGGAGTGGCTTCACAACAACTCCGTGACTGTTCTTGAATGGCCCAGCCAGAGCCCTGACTTAAACCCAATTGAGCATCTCTGGAGAGACCTAAAAATGGCTGTCCACCAACGTTTACCATCCAACCTGACAGAACTGGAGAGGATCTGCAAGGAGGAATGGCAGAGGATCCCCAAATCCAGGTGTGAAAGACTTGTTGCATCTTTCCCAAAAAGACTCCTGGCTGTATTAGATCAAAAGGGGGCTTTTACTAAATACTGAGCAAAGGGTCTGAATACTTGGGACCATGTGATATTTCAGTTTTTCTTTTTTAATAAATCTGCAACAATGTCAACAATGTGTTTTTCTGTCAGTATGGGGTGCTATGTGTACATTCATGAGGAAGAAGAATGAACTTAAATGATTTTAGCAAATGGCTGCAATATAACAAAGAGTGAAAAATTTAAGGGGGTCTGAATACTTTCCGTACCCACTGTGTGTGTGTGTGTGTGTGTGTGTGTGTATATATATATATATATAATATATGTGTATGTATGTATAATTTGGCAAGAATCACAGTATATATAGCATAATCTGTATAAAGTGGTTGGAGGGAAGCCTTAAGAATGGCAAATATGTTTTTATTACAAATTATGTGAGCAGACTGCAGTTTCTCTTTAATTAATGGCTTTTTTGTTTTTGTTCCACAGAAGTGCATTGCAATGTGCATGGACAGATACATGGATGCCTGGAATACCGTATCCAGAGCTTACAATTCCAGGCTACAGCGAGAGCGTGCGAAGATGTGACGTAAGCCCGGATATCTGCATCCAACAGAACCCTGCACTGCCTGATCTCTATTGCTGACAACAGGAATTAAACAGCCCTGAGTTTACCATTCCTATTATGCAGGGAGCAGCTACTGGCAGTTGATGGTTTCATTTGTAAATTAAAAACCTAATGACTATGCCACTGATGAACTGATGCTGTATCTGCTGTTACATGCATCCCTAATGTAGCAGTTATGATGAATTTCCAATTGGCAGTTTTCTGTACAGGAGTGGAACTAGACTGATTTTTTTTTTTTTTTTCTGCGTTGTCTATTCATGTCTGTTTCACTGGTCCACAGGGGCTTTCCAAAATTGTGTGCTTCCTTTGTACCATCCTTATCTTGTTGGATATATTTGGAACCCTATGTATGTTGTAAAAAAAAATAATACCTTTTTAAAAGATATGATCATCTAATAAAAATTAGCAGCATCACTAAAAGCAGCACTTGTCAGTTCAGTTAGTCCCTTACATACGAATGTTCAGTTTGTGACCTTTCAAAGATACAGACATGTGTTTGGATGTCCAACCGTGTAAAGCTGGGCGTACACACTATTTCTTTTTATTTTATTTTTTTTTCGTTTAGCCCTTTGGGCTGAATGAAAAACAAAAAAACTGATAGATCGCCATACTAACACAAACAAGGTTGGTATTGCAGTCTCCCCTCTGTGCCCCTTGTGTTCTGACGGGCACTGACCCCCCCCCCCCCCTCCTTTGTACGTACGAACGAGCTCCCCAGAACGGAACCTGTTTGTAAGTAGGAGACTTGCTGTAATCAACATTTTCTTTTAAACGTGCCCATAGTATCTAAATGTACTATATCTGATTTTTTGGCCTTTTTCTCTGCCAAACTGGTTTTTAATTGTACAGCTGTTATTTTTTAACAGAGGAGTCAGATGTGAAAAAAGTAGTGTTTAATCAGTAGGTAATGCTGGTTTTCATACAAAAGAATCCCGTACATATTCATTACAACCCTGTTACAGATTGTCAGAAGGTGATTGCTGATGTCATCTTGCTTGTTTGTCTTCCCCATTCTCCTCCTTTTTTGTCTTCATCTTTACATTTCTCATGATGGACACAAGGATGACAAAATAAAAATGATTGTGATTCATTATTGTGGCTGCCTGTCAATTATTTGATAAAATAAGGCTTAGAGTGCTTAATGCTATCACTATTTTCTAATTAAACAATTTCCAAAATATTAGGTCTTTTCCCAACATTGCTGCCTGTAGTGTGAATGAGCAGAATGTACATTTCATTATTAGTGAATAAAACTCCAGCACATGCTAATTTAGTTTCTTTGTTTCCATTTCTTGGAGGGATCAAAAGAACATGGAAGATTTTGTGCCCTTAAGTCCGAGATACAGCAGCACTACAATAGATTTTCTGTTGCTTACTGGTGTGATATGCCCAATTGTGACTTGTTAAAGTGTACCAATTATTATATAAGCTCACTCTTTCTTTAAAAGTAAGAAAAGCTTACACAAGACCTGAAGCTACTTTTACTCCAGGATACTGTAGTTACCAGTTGGCTAGCCAATGCTGAAGCAGAAATTAATCCCATTTCATGCCATGGCATTTGTTTATATGGCTGTCTGCATTAGTATCGTAGAGCTTCATTAAGGTAAGTATTTCAGGACTTCTGTAAGAGCGGGAGGTGCATATAGTAACAGAGGAGAGCTTATATGAGGATAGAGCCACTTTAACTTATTTAAACCACTGCAGTCTATAAATCCTCTATAAGACTTAGCACTGTGATCAATTTATTGTATTCCTATATTAGAATGATCTTGTAACCAGTTAACATTGTATTTTTTATATATTGTACTGTTAATTTGTGTCCCACGGATCGGGTGCATGCAATCATGTCTTAAACAAGTTCTTCATAAGGTGGTCATAACAGGTCACCTTTATTTATACAAAATAGTCTAAATGGTCCACTTCGAAAGCATACAAGTGAACTGGGCAGTACAATGTCCTTTTGTGGTCATTCCATGCTCTAAGGTCAGTAGTTACGCTCTTCCCTGCAAGCATTTTATAATGATCCATTTGGCCTTCTGACTTTGCCACTCCCTGAGTTGAATCCCTTATAAACGTAAAGTCTGTCCAATCCAGTTGCGGACAGATGTTATCCTAGTGTAAACTCCTGGAAAATAGGGCCTTGCACAGCCATAGCCCCAGCTGGTTATTCCAGCTAGAAACCATCGTCCAGATGGTTCTCTGCATGCTAGCGGTCCTCCAGCATCCCCCTAGAAAGAAATATGAATAAAAGTTAGACCATTACACCTACAGAGGCAACCACACATGCACTTCTCAGTTTAATATGTTCATGTCAATTTTATACTCCAAAGCTGCTTCTAATTGCCCTTTTACAAATGAAAGGGTTGAGATGTATCAACAGTTCTTTCATTATACAGATGCACTGAATTAGATATGCTGGGTGCATTTTTCTAGGTAAAAAGTGGAACATTGGCAAATATTAAAAATGGGCGAACAGGCAGGATGTTGAATGCAGAATAGGCATGCTATGTATCTTCTGCAATAAAGTTACTTGGCTGCCTGGCTGCACCGGTACAGAGAATGGTAAAACTAGAAGGGTATCAGCTGTAGTAATTTCAGAAGAATATCCTTTTGTAACACACTCCATGAATATTTAAGTAATATATGTGAGAACTCTGTGCTTGCTAGAAAATTGTGGATTATACACCAATCATCCATAACTTTATGACCACTGCCAGGTTAAGTGTATAACATTGATTATCTCTTGAAAATGGCACTTAAAAGTGGGTAAGATCTAGTAGGCAGCAGTTGAAGCTGTTGTCTCTGAAGTTGATGTGTTAAAAAGAGAAAAAATGGCAAGCATATGGAATTGAGCCAATTTATAATGGCAAGACAACTAGGTTTGACGATTTCCAAAACTGCAAACATTGTGAGATGTTCCAAGTCTGCACTGGTCAGGACCTACCAAACATGGACCAAGGAAGGAAAAATGTCAAACTAGTGACAGGATTATGGGTCACCAAGGCTAACTGATGCACGTGGGGTAGTGGTTGGCCTGTGTAGCCTGATCTAATAGAAGAGCTACTTACTGTAGCTAAAACTGCTGAAAAAGTTAATGATGGTTCCAATAGATATGTCTCAGAACACACAATTCATTGCAGTTTGTGGAACATAGGGCTGCGTAGCTGCAGACTGGTCAGGGTACCCATACTGGCTCATGTTCACAGCCAAATGTGTCTAAAATAGGCACATGAGTGTCAGAACTGGACCACAGAGCAATGGAAGTAGGTGGTCGGATGAATCACGTTTTCTTTTACATCGTAAGTCTGGGTGTGTTTGCATTATTTACATGGTGAAGAGCTGGCACCAGGATGTTCTGTGTGAGAAAGACAAGCTGGCGGAGGCACTATGATGCTTTGGGCAATGGTCTACTGGGAAACTTTGGGTCCTGCCATTTATGTGGTTTTTACTTTGACATGTAGCACCTACCTAAACATTGTTGCTCACATTCCCTAGTGGCAGTGGCCTATTTTAGCATGATAATGCACACTGCAGAAATGGTTCAAGAATGGTTTGAGGAAGACAATGAGTTTGAGGTGTTGCCTTGGGCTCCGGATTCTTCATATCTCAATCCAATTTATCATCTGTGGGATGTGCTGGAAAAACAAGTCCAATTCATGGAGGACCCACCTTGCAACTTACAGGAGTTAACCACTTACCGACCGCCGCAGTAAATAGTCTTTTCCAGCACCTTGCAGATAAAAAATTAATTTTTTTCCTATAATAAAAAATAAAATTCATCCAGAAAAAACAGGAACTGGCTTTTTCATTCGAATTTCAGTAGCGCAGGGATGGTGATAACCTCTTACCAAATAAATGGGATGATAACATATACCAAAATATATGAATCAAATGTGATAAATATAAGCATAAAATCATAAATACATAAAAGCATGAAATCACATCAATAAGAGTCCATAAAGTCCATAGGTATAAAGTGCATAGAGCAATGAAAGTGCAAACATGAAGGATCACAGGTGCGACTTATGGGGACCACCCTTGCTTGCCACCACCACACAGTGCCGGGAGAAGTATCTGAAATTCAGACTCACCAGACGCCTATGGTTAACCACTCTCATGGACTAGGCAACAAGAGCATATAGTAAAATCAGGTTTCCTCCAGATCTCTGATTTGTGCTGCAAAGACTCCTCTGGAAGATTTCCTGGTAAATTTATAGTGAGTCTGAATTTCAGATACTTCTCCCGACACTGTGTGGTGGTGGCAAGCAAGGGTGGTCCCCATAAGTCGCACCTGTGATCCTTCATGTTTGCACTTTCATTGCTCTATGCATGTTATACCTATGGACTTTATGGACTCCTATTAATGTGATTTCATGCTTTTATGTATTTATGATTTTATGCTTATATGAATCAGATGTGATTCATATATTTTGGTATATGTTATCATCCTATTTATTTGGCAAGAGGTTATCACCATCCCTGCGCTACTGAAATTCGAATGAAAAAGCCAGTTCCTGTTTTTTCTGGATGAATTTTATTTTTTATTATAGGAAAAATTAAATGAATTTTTTATCTGCAAGGTGCTGTGCCACCCTATATGAGTGGTGGGCAGTGGGCACAGTACAGTCTGTGGACCTGACACTCACTGGCAGGCAACTGCAATTATATTACAGAAGAAAAATTTAATGAATGTTTTATCTCCAAGGTTCTGTGCCACCCTATATGAGTTGTGGGCAGTGGGCACAGTACAGTCTGTGGACCTGACACTCACTGGCACTGGCAGGCAACTGCAATTATATTACAGAGGAAAAATTAAATGCATTTTTTATCTGCAAGGTGCTGTGCCACCCTATATGAGTGGTGGGCAGTGGGCACAGTACGGTCTGTGGGCCTAACACTCACTGGCAGGCAACTGCAATTATATTACAGAGAAAAAAATGAAATTACTTTATCTGCAAGGTGCTGTGCTACCCTAAATGAGTGGTGGGCAGTGGGCACAGTACAGTATGTGGACCTGACACTCATTGGCAGGCAACTGCAATTATATTACAGAGGAAAAATTAAATTAATTTTTTATCTGCAAGGTGCTGTGCCACTCTATATGAGTGGTGGGCACTGACAGTGGGCACAGATCAGTCAGTGTGCCTGACACACACTGGCAGGCAACTGCAATTATATTAAAGGGTAAAAATGAAATGACTTTTTTATCTGCAATGTGCTGTGCCACCCGATATGAGTGGTGTGCACACAGTACAGTCTGTATATATATATATATATAGAAAAAAATAAATAAAAGCAGACTGATATACCAGCCCTAAAAATGGCTTTTTGGGGTGCTGTCAGGATGCTGTCCTTACAGCAGGAGTGGACACAGAACACTGGCCTAGCTAATGATTTCCCTATTAATTCAGCAGCAGCAGCACTCTCCCTGCTCTAACTAACTCTGCAGCTTCAGAATGAATCTAAGATGGATGCTGTCCTTGCTTTTTTTTATAGGAGGTGGGAGGGTCTGGGAGGGAGGGTGTGCTGATTGGCTGGAATGTGTCTGCTGACTGTGAGGTACAGGGTCAAAGTTTGCTCAATGATGATGTATAGGGGGCGGACCGAACATCGCATATGTTCGCCCGCCGAGGCGAACGTGAACAAGCGATGTTCGCCAGGAACTGTTCGCCGGCGAATAGTTCGGGACATCTCTACTGATAGATTTGTTTAATTTTTGAAGCCTTACAGTGGCCTGTTTCACTTGCACGGACAGCTCCTTTGAGCACATGATGTAGGTTCACAGCAATGGATTCCAAATAAAAAATACCACACTTAGAATCAACTCCAGACCTTTTACCTGCCTAATTGATGAAGAAATAACGAAAGAGTAGTCCATACCTGACCATAAAACAGCTTTTGATTCAATTGTCCAATTACTTTTGGTCCCTTGAAAAAAGGGGGGGGGGGTAGCTATTCTTAGGAGCTGTAATTTCCAACCCTTTCTCCGATTTGGATGTACATACCCTCAAATTAAACCTGAAAGTGTGCCCTTTCAGCCCATATCCATTATTTAACTATAGCTTGAATATGTTTTGGAAAATACCTGAAAAATCTAAAATTGTGCCTGTGTCCAATTATATATGAGGCTGTGTACTTTTTTTTTTTTTTAAACTTCAAATAACTGTACTTTAAGGAGTTGTAAAGGCAGGAAGGTTCTTTATCTTAATGCATTCTATGCATTAAGATAAAAAGACTTCTGTGTGCAGCAGCCTCCCCAGCACCCCCTAATACTTACCTGTGCCCCATCTCTGTCCAGCAATGTCCACGAGTCCCTCGGCCGGGCTCTTGGTCTGACTCTCCCTCCTGATTGGTGAGATACAGCCGCAGCGCCATTGGCTTCCACGGCTGTCAATCAAAATCAGTGAGCCAATCAGGAGAGAGGGGACGGGGCCGAATGGCAGCTCCGTGTGTGAATAGACACACAGAGCTGCAGCTCGGCTCAGGTGCCCTCAAAGCAAGCTGTTTGCTGTGGGGGCACTCGATAGGAAGGAGGGGCCATAAGCAGTAATGAGGGACCTGAGAAGAGGAGGAACTGGGCTGCCTTGTGCAAAACCAACTGCACAGAGGACGTAAGTATAATATGTTTGTTATTTTAAAAAAGAAAACAAGACTTTACAATCACTTTAAAAAAGTAAAAGCAAAAAATGTACGTCCTGAAAAAAATGTAAATAAACTTTATTTAAAATTTAGAGAACTGGAGGACACTGCTCTAAAAGCCCTTCTCTCTGTACATGCTACAAACTGAACATATTTTACATTTAGCTTATATAGGTAAACAAATGTGTCTTTATATAGGCTTCATGTAATAATTTGCACAAACAGGACCTTGAAAGGAGCAGCAACATTCTAAGCAAATCAGGCTCTATTGGTGTGATCCCAGGCTTTGTCTTTGAGCATGTTTACTTCTTTGAAAATATTTGCAATAATTTAATTGGTTTGCTGCTACCCTTTCATTATCTATTCTCCCTAGAGGTGGGAAAAAATTACTAAGGAAAATAAAATATCTGAGCTCGTTTCCCATAATTTCTATTTAGATGAGATATCATAATTTCAGGGTGAAAGGTCGTTGATCTATGCTCATGGAGAGCACTTGCAACTGCAAGAATAGGACATATATTAGAAGGTTTATAATTGAGACCCTGAGATTTGGGCTTAATTTCTGATTTAATGTATATTTTCACTTAAAATTTAAAAACAAAAGGCAAAGGATAAATAGTGCAATATGGGCAATTTTTACAGATAATGCTATACTAAAGACAACAAAATTTGAACAATACATACCGAGCAACTGTCAACACCTCCTTGCATGAAGCCAGCACAAAGCATTCTGGGACTGATCTGAATGGGGTAAAATTTTCTGCATGTCTGATCCCCAACTATGGTAACAGAGGCTTTCTGGAGCTGTCTTGACATTGGACCTGGGATACATACAAGCTAAAGTTCACATATGGACAAGGTGGAATCCAGACAGTATTTTACATAGTGATTTATAGAGCATTGATTTTGCTGATAGATTACCTCCTTCTTTAGTAGATCCCCAACCTGTGATAAAGCATTTGGTTCCCTCTGAAAAGCCGTGACTAGTATCTGGAAGGCAGATGGGCTTGATCAGGTTAGTAAAGGATAGTGGTGAAGGCAGCTCCAGTAGGGCCACATCATTGTCCAGCGTGTAGACATTGTAGAAAGGATGCTTATGTATCCGGAAAATCTTTTCCACTCTTCCCTCCACTCCATTAAGAAAGGGGGTTCCCAAGTATGCTGCCCACAGTTTTGGATCACTGTAGCTGACAATAATAAAAGAACAGTCACGGTGGAAAACATACAGGTTTGTAGAAAGTGTGGAAACATTGTTTTTCCGTTTTGCAGAAGACCAGAACTGAAACATGAAAACCACTAGCCACAAAATGCATCACTTTGTTATCAGTAACATTTATGGATTAAAGATCCAAATCCAATATGCTTTCCTGGAGGACTTAGATTAGTGGTGGCCATTTTACCTAATAAGTCTTCAAATGTGGCCCCTGACATTCTCAAATAAGTCCTCAAATGCAGCCCTTTGGCACTTATTGTGTAGGCCTTGGGGTTCTGCAGACAGTGGTCTGGTTTGGTGCTTAATCTAACCAGTGAAAGAATAATATTCTTTAAAGTGACTTACAATAGGTAATGGTTTGGTTATTTCTTTCACACTATACTTACAGTATATTTTCTGTGCTGTCCATCCCTTTCTTTTATAATGTTTTATTTTTCTCTCTGATCTTTTATAATGGACTTTAATAAGAGAAGTATTAAATGAAGTACAATTACATTTTAAGAGCGATGTGGGAGCACAAATGTTCACTTCTAAAGGTACTGCAATAGCAGCGGTCTTTGGCAGTTTCAAGAACATGTCTCAAGGCTATCACTGTCTTCTGAAGCATGTTCCCGGTCAGCAACCATTTCTAATAGCATGTTTGCAGTTTCTGGCTATCTCCTGTTGTAGCTTCTTCATATAACTTTCTGTAGCAATGCACTTCTGGGGGATAGAGTTAGTCCTGAGGCCTTTGTGGGACCTAATCACTGGGAAATAGGTCCTCCTTCTGCTGCCAAACTGCAGTCTTCTGAGAAAGTCTTCTTAAATTCCTTCCTCTCTCCTATTCTCAATCAGTTGAAAGTTCCTAGTAGTAGGGGAAAACCCCTGGGTGTTAGGTTGGAAGGACTTCTGCTCTCTTTTGTTTCCAGTGTTCTTGTACACTAATGTTTTCAGAGTATACCCTCATCCCTGCCTACTCTTTGGCAGCATTTATCACCCTACCCTCTTCGTTAGGGGAATTCAGGCTGCACACCTATGACTATCTAATTATGAGACTGTTTTTTTGATTGGGCAACCTCTTTTTTGTTATCTTTCTTTTTAGTTCTTTCTTTCCCTGAGGTCAAGGGTTAGAAAGGTTAGGCTTTTACTGCTGTTGACTGGCTGGTCTCCCTTTGGACATAGTTGTCTGTCCAAACTTGCCCTTAGGGATCTCTTTTTTTTGTGGACCACATTTCATTGTTGGCCTACCTTTCTTTCCTTTAAGGTAACATGTTTTTCCACATGTTTTTGGTTGACGGTTGGTCCCCCAGTTTTACTAGTTTTCTCTTAGTAGTGATTTTCTGTCCTTGTCTGGAGCACCAGGTTCTACCTCAGTGCCCTTACCCTAGATTGCGTTAGCTGTTTTTTTGCATGGTCTTTTCTTTTTCTAGACTTGATTCAGGCCTTGATTTCTTCACATGTTACGTGGTGGGATGGACCCTTTAACAGTTGGACCTCTCAATTTGGCTGTTTTTGATCTCTCAGCTGTTTCAGAATTCCTAAATTTATGTGTCCCTTGATGGTCCTTGAGGACAGCAGTATAACCTAAATGTAAAAGAATTCCTGAATTTCTGTGTCCCTCAACAGACTTCAAGAGAACGATTTTTTGGTAAGTGCAAACTTTTTTAACACTGTCAGAGCTGACCATTGAAGGGGGGGGGGGGATTTTTGTAACCCCTTACACCAGTGCTGGGGTTTTTTTATGCTGCCAATGACACTAGTTCCAGGGGTTACAATACTGTCATTTACACTAATTGTATCTTATAGTTTGTGCTTAATGTACTCCCACACTACAAGCTGTACACCATGAAGCCATACCCAATCCATTGACTATGCCTGCAGATGTTCAGTGGGTGGTGGGCCTGTGGGCCTGATACCTTTAAGGCGTTCTTTCTATTTTCAATTTTGGCAACTAAAGATGACCTCCTGAGCATTGGGCTAATTGTAGGTTAAAGTGTCACTAAACCTGCATTATAAAAAAACTATCATTAAATGCTGTATGACATGCTGCTCAAACCCACTCAGTCACTATGAAATTTGTTTTCTGTATTCTGCAAAAAAAACTGGTTGACCCTGCTGCTCTCTATCTCCACCTTCTATTGATGTCCCCAATGCAGCTAGGGATTCTGCAGAGCAACATTGGCAGCTCTGCACATGCTCAGTTTTCATTGAGTTTCTGTGCTGAGCATTTCCTCCCTATCACATCTGAACAGCCCGTGTAACTATAGAGTCATACATGTGGGTGTATACACAGTAGTAAATGACATATATTTGTATGATATTTACAGTTTATTGATATTATTTTTTTTACTCTGTATTCCAAAAGCTGTTGTGACAGGAGTCACTTTGGGCATGGGGGTTGTGGACCCCAAATTCCTTTAAAGAGGTTGGGAGGCACTATGTCCAGCCTTGTGTGGCTTTCTTATGTTTAAGTCACCCTGCATCTTTTATGGATGCAGGGTGACCAGGAGGGTGGTGAACACTGAAAATATGGTTTGGACTACTACAAATGGGACATTCATATTCAGGAATAATGCCTCCCTTGTAATATGAAGATTTTTGTTCCCATTTGCCATGAGGTCTCTGAACAGGAAGTCAACTCCTAATATGGTCATTACAGGAAGTTCTGAGGAGACGGGCTGTCTGAGGTGGCTCTCCATTCACCTATTGTCAGGTGTGCTAATGACCTCACCTGTTGTCTGCTAAGGGATGTATTGACACTCAGAGTAATGTGTATTGAGGGCTCGTTAGGGAACCATTGTTCTGTATCTGACCAATCCCTGTTGACTAATTTTCAAGTCCTCATTTGCATGGCAGCCCTTCTGGTCAAGCTATCTGACCAATCACTGCTGACTCATTTTCAAGCCCTCATTTGCATGGCTGGAGAGGCCCTCATTTGCATGGCTGGAGAGGACCTTATTGGGAACTGCAGGTACTGTGCAATTGACCAATGGGAAAGCGGTTGTTGGGGGAAGGATGTTCCAAATTCTGTATAAAAGTGTGCTGTGTTCTTCCAATAAATGTTGTTGTTCCTGTTTTACCCTCAACTCTGAGCTTTGTCTCGTTCTTGGGGGGATTCACTGTATGCTGTTGGAGACTGATTGCTAGGAGTGTAAGCTGATATATGCTTTTCCTGTTCGTCTGCTAGCAGCTATTCGTGAGGTTCCAGGTTGGAGTGCTATTTTGTATCCAGTTCGGGAGTTTGGTGTCCTGAAAGTAGCTGTGCCTGTAGCTCTGGAAGGGGAAGATCTCCTAAACGGTTTTAACCCTTTTTACGCTGAGGTTCGTAACAATTGGGGGCAAGCAGCGGGATCGTTCTCACAGCCATAAGGACAGCTACAGGAGGCACCATTCCATGGATTTACAAGTTGTAGGCAACGCATGTCTCAGTACAGCGACCCTTAAAGCAACAGGATGGAACCAGCAGCGCAGTACAGATACTCTCTGAGAGAATATGACCGTATGGTGTGGTTACGGCTGAACTTCTTCGGACCCAGTCCACTGGAGAGATCCAAGCGGTTCGTGAAGAACTTAGTGTTCGGGACTCTGCTAGACAGGGCAGAGAGAGAGGGC
This sequence comes from Pelophylax lessonae, assembly GCF_965119305.1. Lineage (NCBI taxonomy): Eukaryota > Metazoa > Chordata > Amphibia > Anura > Ranidae > Pelophylax > Pelophylax lessonae. The sequence goes on along the minus strand of NC_138768.1, from coordinate 553,086,339 downwards.
CAGCTGGCACGTTGGAAGGAACTCCAGCGGCAGGTACAGTTAAGGGAAGAGGAGAACCCAGTCTCCATTCCCCAGTGGCAGCCTGATTTATTGGGAATTGGGAGCCCAGTCTCCATTCTCCAGCGGCAGGCTGAGTTACAGGGGGCAGAGACAGTCAGTCCTGTCGCCCAGCAGCAGATTGATTTGTTGCGAATTGGGAGCTCAGTCTCCATCCCACAGCAGCAGAGTGTCCTGCAGGGAACAGAGAGCCTAGTCTCCTTTCCCCAGCAACAGGACACTGTATTGGGAGCAGAGACAGTCGATCTCCCTCCCCAGGGGCTGGAAGTATATTTGGGAGAGGAGCTTGTTACCCCCTCTCCCCATTGGCAGAGTGATATCCAGGGAATTGGGAGCGCAGTCTCCATCCCTCAGCGGCAGATTGAGTTACAGGGGGCAGACACAGTTGGTCCTGTCCCCCAGCGGCAGATTGAGCTATTGGGAATTGGGAGCCCAGTCTCCATCCCACAGCAGCAACGTACCAGGGGGAGACAGTAAGCCCCCCAACAGTGCAGATGGGACCGTGGTCTCTGCACTCACAGCACAGGGGGTAGGGACAGTCGGTCCTGACCCCCAGCAACAGGGCTGTTTAGCCAAAGGGAAGACAGTCGGTCTTCCCCCACAGCAGCATGGTGGTGTATCTAAAGGGGAGACAGTCGGTCTCCCCCGCCAACAACCAGGCTCCAACCAGGCTACTTCCGTGGTAGCGCTTGCAACAGGGCAGAGTACCGCTGGTCTCTGCCCACTCAGCAACCCACCAAGGCAGTCAACCAGTCCCCCACACAGCCAAGGTGAGGCACCTGGACATGGACAAATTTCTCTTCTATCCAGGTGTAGTAACCAGTTATTTTGGGTGGGCTGTACTGCTGTTTCTGTTTTGTGGGTGGGCTGCTGGACTAACAAGGGCACTGACCGGCAGAAGGTCAGATACCCTGTTAGTCTGTTTGGAAAAGGGGAGAAATGTGACGAGACCAATCTCGCCACTGGGCGTTGGAGAAGCCTGGTTGCTCGCCTCCTGCAATGTGACTATGGACCCTCTCATCAGCCCATGCTAAACGTAAACCCCATGGCGATTTGACTGTGTTTGTGGCATCCGAGCGCTGTTTGGATATGTTGAGTGCTCAGATCCAGGCTATCTGGGGATGGGTTGAATGTGGGGGTTCTGTTCAGTAGACTGGGAGTTATGCATTTTTGTGTCTTTTTGTGTTTCTTTAACCATGTGGATAATGGAGTCTTGCCTCTATCCTCGAAGCTAAACCTAATTATATCTTCCATTGTCTCCAGGATAGAGGTCGCTGTGAAAACTAGCTTTAGCTGCAGAGAGAGGGGGGGGGGATTGTTTCCAGCAGCCCCCTCCTGAGGAATGTCTACTGATTAACTGAGTGCTTTTGTCTAGAGTGGGACAGTGTGTTGGTTGGGTCTGAGACTATTGATAAGCGTGTTAATGAGCAGACCTGAGCTATATGGGGATATGTTACATGTCTGTGTTTAATGTATAAAAAGTAACTTTATGTATTTTAAAGCATATTACTGTATTTGGGTCCCCACGTGTGTAATGGAGTTTTGCCTTTGTCCTGGGAGATAATTGAATTACTTCTCCAATTGTCTCCAGGGCAGAAGGGGGGAAGCCAGGATGCATTGTGGGGATGTTTTGCTTCTGTGAGTCTGTAATGTGATACATGTCTGCCTGCGTCACAGTCTTCCATTTGGTCCCCTAGGGGAGTGTCCACCAGGTGGGAGACCTGCATAAATACAGGGGCAGGTAGCCCTCAATAAACAGACCACTGCTTGAACCTCACACGGAGCCTTGTCTCGTTCTTGGGGGGATTCACTGTATGCTGGTTTTTTTTTTTTTTTTTTAACATGTAACCAGCCGCAGAGGACTAGAAGCTGTAATGGGCTGTAAAGGCATTTAAAATGTCACCTATTGATAATTGTAAGCAGCATAGCCTATACCACCCATTCCATAAAGTACAATCCTTCACCTTTCTGGCTAAGAAAAAGTAGCCAACAGAAACAAGAGGATTAACATCAGTGACATCACCAGTTTTACCTTCTGAAAAATTCTGCCAAAGTAGAAACCGAATTTTGCTCATTAAGCTGCTTAGGTGTAATTTGCTTGAAAAGGTCTTCTATTTCTTTTTTCTTATTTATTAAGGGGGAGATCTATTTAAGTTAATTTAGTTTATTTAATTTAGTGTTTTTTGTATTTGTGCTTCTTCCATTTTTTTGTGTATTTTACTGTAATTTGTATACTGTCAATTTAATGTTTTAACATACTTTCTTTCCCACTGTCTGTTTTTTTTCTTTCTGTGAAATATTAAGACTAAGGCTAGTTGAAATCAGCTTCAGTAATGCGTTGAAGATATTTATAGTCCAATGAACTCATAAAAAACACCTTACTTTTGCCCTCTCTATTGACTCTAATGCAGTTTACTAAAGTGGCAACATTTTGCTGCAATTTTTAGATTTTTATAGAAATTAAATTTCAATCATCTCTAGTAACCAGTACAAAAATAAATGATGCCCAAGAAATAGCTACATGTCAAAACAGTGCGCAGCAGACAACAGCCAGCGGTCTGAGATCAGCACAGCTCCACATTTGTGCTCCTTTCTTCGCAGCCAGAGACTAACTTGCCACGGCCACTCTCCTCTCAGGGAACCGCTTCCCCCGACTATCTTGTTAAAGGGTATTACTGGAGCTGCACCACAATCTGTTAAAAAAAAAAAACAACTTTATTAATGAACATGACTTTTCTAGTTTTTTGCACCTATATATACATTTTGCTTGTTTCAGTAAATAAGCTATATATTTAATGTAGTTCTAAAGCCTCAAGGTTAATGCAATCTATGCATTGAGGTAAAAAAAACCTTCTCTGCTGCAGGATCCCCCCCAGCCCCTGATTATTTTTACCTGAGCCCGGATCCAGCGACGTGCACGAGAGCAGCAGCTCTTGCCGCTGTCTCCCTCCTCATTAGGCAGATTGAGTCCCATTGTCTGTGTCAATGGACACAGCAGCGGGGCTCGGGAGCGGGCATGCACGAGTGGCCCCATGGAAAGTGGCTTCCTGTGGGGGCACTAGGCAGATAGGAGGAGCTAAGAGTGTCGGCGGTGGACCCGAGAAGAGGAGGGGGTACAATTGACATTCTAACTTTTTGATTTGTTTAAAGGTAAGACTTTTCACACTATTTCTGAAACAGCTTCAGTTATTTATCCTGGATAACAGAGAAATCCATATTAATAAAGCTTGATTTTAGTAAAATCTTCAATTATATGCTCACAGAATAGAAATATATTTTAATCAGCTATAAATAATCGTTTTTAAGATTTCCCTCTCTCAAAAAACAAACCCAATGCCAAAGGGCATGTAATCTAGAAGTCAGCATGGCAAAAGGCCTGAAGCAGTGGTCTGGTATAAATAAGCAATAATTCATTGTCATTTATGGGATTTTTTGATCAACTTAGGGTTCACAGCATATCATTTTTACACATTATTCATGAATTCAATTATGACTGGCAAAATGAAAAGTGATTATTTCCAGACTTTTATGAACTGTTTTACTATGGCTGGTTTAAAGTGGTTGTAAAGGCTGTTTTTTATTTTCTTAAAATAATAATCATGCTATACTTTCCTGCTCTGTGCAGGTAAGTATTGCACAGAGTGGTCTCTTACCTCCTCTTCTAGAGACCAACCCCACCAACTCGTTCCATTTATGCTGTGAGCAGAGATTGCCAGTCTGTTGCCCCCATTGCAAGCTGTGTGTCATGGGGACATTCGTATGGGTCCTCTCCCGAGCCAGGTTGTGTGTGTCCATGGGCACACACAGCACAGCTCAACCCCTACCCCTATCTCCCTGCTTACAAGATTTGAATGACAGCAGCAGAAGCCAATGGCTTCCACAGCTTTCAGTATAGCCTGTGAAGGCAGGAAGAGAGGAGAGAAGACCTGCTTATGGGTACAGCTCTGGATTGATATAGGAGACAGGTAAGTGTTTGTGGGTGGAAGGGAGGAGCAAATAGCAAGACATATTTTAACCTAATGCACTAAGGTAAGATATGTCTTGACTTTGAAACCACTTTAACTTGCCCATTGGTTTAAAAGAGCATTCACAAATTAGGAGGCATGCAGGCTACTCAGTGATGTTTCCTGAACCCAAACTGACTTGAAATTATACCCCTCATACCCCTCCCTATTTGTTATCTAATTATTACCAATTGCTACGTTCTATATATTCCCTTATGCAGTCTTAGCAATTCCCACACTTATCATAATTAGGTCATATTATTTCAGTTAAAATTACTATTTTGCACAAACTTTCATTTTACTTTTGCACTCTACCGGTGCGAGTTCCGTCGCATTTTCTCCGGTTGCTCCAAAAAAGAAACTTCAGATTTATCTGGACTAATAAATGCCCCAGGATCTCCAGAGCAACCCTTTTTGCACACAGGCTACAGGGGGGTCTGGGGTTCCCAAAATTGCCAAATACTACCTGGCTGCCCAGATCGCCCAGTTATCCCTGCTTCATGCTCAATGCTCCAATAGATACTCCCCTGTGGGTTCTCCTGGAATTATCCAACTCTGCTCTCATCACCATGCCAACCCTTCTTTGGCCACCTCATAATCCTCGCCCATCGACTTTGAGTCCACTCATGCATCATAGCTTACAAGTCTGGGATTCTATGCAGTACTCCACTTGCCTCATGTTGCCCTTTCTGCTCTTGCTTCCAATCACTAATAATCCTCTCTTTCCCTCGGGTCTGAACCAACCACATGCATTCTCTTGGTGGGTCACCAATGGGTTTTCACATGTTCAATACTTTCTAACCACCGGATCACTTCCCACTTGGGCTTCGCTTCGGGAGACCCATGACATACCAGAAGAGGAGCTCTTCTGCTACCTCCAACTTCAGCATTGGCTCATTCGCTCCACAGGACTGCTATGTACCTGTTCTAGAAAACCACATTCAAACATATCTGCCTGCATTTCCCAGGATCCTCAGGGCCCATCTCGGCTCTCTATGCTTCTCTGAATAATCGTTCATCTCATACAGTGGGGATCGAAAGTTTTGGCACCCCAGGTAAAAATTTGTATTAATGTGCATAAAGAAGCCAAGGAAAGATGGAACAATCTCCAAAAGGCATCAAATTACAGATTAGCCATTCTTATAATATGTCAACAAAAGTTAGATTTTATTTCCATCATTTACACTTTCAAAATAACAAAAAACAAAAAAATGGCATCTGCAAAAAATTTGAGCACCCTGCAGAGATAATATCTTGTACTGCCCCCTTTGGCAAGTATCACAGCTTGTAAACGCTTTTTGTAGCCAGCCAAGAGTCTTTCAATTCTTGTTTGAGGTATCTTTGCCCATTCTTCCTTACAAAAGTCTTCCAGTTCTTTGAGATTTCTGGGCTGTCTGTCATGCACTGCTCTTTTAAGGTTTATCTATAGATTTTCAATTATGTTGAGGACAGGAGATTGTGAAGGCCATGGCAAAACCTTCAGTTTACGCCTCTTGATCTAATCCCCCGTGGATTTCGAGGTGTGTTTAGGATCATTATCCATTTGTAGAAGCCTTCCTCTCTTTAACTTTAGCTTTTTCACAGATGGCATCAAGTTACCATCCAAATTGTGCTGAAATTTTATTGAATCCATTTTTCCTTCTACTCGAGAGATGTTCCCTGTGCCACTGGCTGCAATACAACCCCAAAGCTTGATTGATCCACCCCCATGCTTAACAGTTGGACAGAGGTTCTTTTCATTAAATTCTGTGCCCCTTCTTCTCCAAACGTACCTTTGCTCATTCCGGCCAAAAAGTTAAATTTTAGCCTCATCGGTCCACAGAAATTGTTTCCAAAATGCATCAGGCTTGTCTATATGTTCATTTGCAAAGTTCAAACCCTGATTTTTGTGGTGAGGACGTAGAAGAGGTTTTCTTCTGCTGACTCTTCCATGAAGATCATATTTGTACAAGTATCTCTTTATAGTGGAATAGTGTACCACAACTCCAGTGTCTGCCAGATCTTTCTGGAGGGATCGTGCAGTCAAACGTGGGTTTTGAATTGTTTTTCTCACAATCCTGCGAGCTCTTCTGTCTTCCAGATCTTGCTTTAACTTCCACTGTTCCTGATGACTGCCATTTCTTAATTACATTCCAAACAGAGGATATTGACATCTGAAAACGCTTTGCTATCTTCTTATAGCCTTCTCCAGCTTTGTGAGCGTCAACTATTTTCAGTTTCAGTTTTCTAGATAACTGCTTAGGAGATCCCATGGTGCTGATTGTTGGGGCAAGGTCAGATGAGTCTGGGCATTTAAAACCTTTGAGATTGACATCACCTGGTCTTCCCAGACGATGATTGAGAACAATCCATTACACTGGCAGGTCTCAGCCTTGCAAAGGGGGCGCAGTGCATGCTATAAATTCTGCAGGGTGCCCAAACTTTTGTAGAAGCCATTTTTTTGTTTTCTGTAATTTTGAAAGTGTCAATGATGGAAATAAAATCTAACTTTTGTTGACATATTATAAGAATGTCTAATCTGTAATTTGATGCCTTTTGGAGATTTTTCCATCTTTCCTTGGCTTCTTTATGCACATTAATACAAATTTTTACCTGGGGTGCCCAAACTTGCAATCCCCACTGTATTTCTCTCACTTATGTAGCTCAGTGGCAATGAGATTTGGCAACTGAAATAGACTTGGCAGGCTGGAGTGTGGCCTGGTCTTCTGTGGCCAAATGCTTGTTTAATACAGCAACCTTGGAGGCGGCATATAAGGTGCTCCTACTTTGGTATTGGGTCCCTTCTTGCATTACCCATGCCAATCCATCCTACAGTGACCAATGTTTCTGGGGGTTCTGGCCATCAGGGTGACAATGTACGTATATGGTGGAAATGTCTTAGACTAATTGGTTTCTGGTCTCGGGTATTTGGCCTCCTATTTGTCCTATTTGGTATTTGTCCAATTCCAGGTCAATGGAAACTTGCTTCCTACCTATTTCTGTCAGCCAAAAGAACGATTGCCTCAGCCTGGAAAAAACTATCTGTCCCGTTTCAGGGGGGGTAAAAGATCACATGATTGATCCTTATCGCGTTGATGCTTAATGAATAGATGTCGAACATCCGCATATGCCTTTCCTAACCCCCCCCCCCCAGCTAGCTTGAGCCACCTGTGACTGACGGTCCAGATGTTCCCGAACCCTTCCCTTTTTCCCATCTCTTGGTCCCTATCCTTCTGGCCTCCCTTTCATTCTTAGACTCCCCTATCCCTTCTCTAGTTCCCTATTCAGTAGGTGAGTGACCTCCCTCCCTTTAGCTTCACCTTTCAGTCTAATTTTCTTCTGTTTTCTGCTCCTTTATTCTTTTGAGTTCAACTTTGGCTGTACATTGCACCACCTTTTGGATTTTGACGGGCCTTGGGGGTGCCCTGTAGTTATGGGAAACCTCTCTGTGACCCCTGGATCCTGACGGTATTGTTCACAATGAAATGTACTACTGCTGTGTTAGCTCTCATTTTTTCTGTTTATGTGTCGCTTTATCTTTGCCCTTCTTATGAGCTAATACCTTTTTCAACCTCAATGCTAGCCCCTGCGTGGGCGGAACATTTGCATGTTAACCACTTGTTAAAACTGAATAAAAACTATTGAAACAGAAATTAGTATTCCAACAACACTCCCATCTTTGGGAAAAACAGACTATCATTAAAAAAAGAGCTACTTTTCTTAACACCCCTTTTACTTTCTTCTCTTTCTCCCTCTTTTTCCTTTTTCTTTTTTTTTTAGCATTTTACTTGAGTCCAGGGGTTCCTTCTTTTTCCATGTCCTTTTTTACAAAAAACAAAAATAAATCAAGGGTCTGCCTTGATCATCAGCCTCCATACTATGTGATTCCTTTATATTGCTTCAATGACATTTTATGAGTATGAAATATGAATTTCTATGTACGCATAGTACATTCTTGCAGACCCTCCGATTACCTTCTTTATATGTAATTGTTCTCAATATTTCAGTGTGCTGGTGCATTTTTCATGTGAATGCTTACATATTAACATTCTTTGTAAATCCTCCTTTTGTGCCCGGAACATGGCTGTGTATTGTTAACTAAAACATTTTCTTGTAAAAACAGTTAGGCCAAAAACTTTTTTCTTAAAGACATTACAAACTTTTCTACCTGCACATGGTATTAATCATGTGGTTTTATGATGTCATTTGTTGGCCTGCCCTGTATACATGGCCTATAGTACAGTAAATCTTCACATTCCAGTGTCGGCAATTTCTGTTTGTGTTCAAACATGAGGCAAGTGGCATGGCACTACACAGGGTAATGTATGACCTGTAGTAGTCTGAGAACTGACACTTCCTGTGAAGAAACTATATATCCCACAATCCCTGGGTCTCTCAGTCTAGTGCTCTGCAGGTGAGAATGAATTAGATTTTACAAACACAAACAGACAGAGCATTCATTGACACAGAGCATTTAGTGGTACAGCTAGAAGATGTTTCTTTATTACTTTAGCACTCCCACAATTGTGATGCAACACAGAATGGATGCACTGGATGCTGTGTGGCCCAGAACAAGAAGTTGTTTTTTTTTTATTAGGGACAGGCTAGCTGTAGCAAATAAAGGAAATAGGGGAATTGATCAGCCATGACAAACTGTGAGCCCCTTACAACATAACACAAATGACAGGGGAAAAATATCTGCACTAATATCTAATTACAACAACAAAAACATATGGAAGAGTACAATGCCTTTAGGCAAGGTTTGCCTAGTTTTATACTAATGACTGTGGTACCTCATGGTTTTCTCATACACAGGCAGGTATACAGATGGTATGGTGCCACACATCCATATACATAAACAAGCAGTGTTTATTTGTGTCTGCATAAGTCATGTAACAGGCATTATATAACTGTTTTCTAATTCTGTCATTTTTTCCCGTCGTACTACATCTACTCACCGCAATTCAGCTCATCTGAGCCATTATGGCAGTCTGGGATTCCATCACACTCTGGGTTTGTCTTGCTGATGCAAAGTCTATTAGAACACTTATATGTAGAAGTGGTACAGGGCACTAAAATAAAGACAGAAAGCTTACTTGAAAACAGTGATAAGTATGATATGAAATAAAACAAAGCTTGGTTCAATTGCCTAAAGAAGTAATAATATTGAGACTTAATAAAGACAAAATGAGCAGGGCTTTCTAAGAATTTTTTTTTAATTATTTTCATTTTAGTTTTGTAAAGGTTTTATTAATGAATTTTTTAAGTAGAATTTACAATACAATTAAAAGATAAAAAAATCTTCAAACAGCACATAGTAAACGGTAGAAACCGTGGGCTAACAGTAGACTGCTTTGAGTGATCATCCCATTAAAATTGAGCCCAGGAATGGAGTAAAATAACTAGCCGCCACTAAAAAGCCTTTGGTGATTGCACAGGTTGAGTCAACCACTCTCATAACTACTTGAGAAAGGAAGCAACAAGACTACAGTGTGTATAAATTGAAAAAGTAGTCTTATGTTTCAATGTGCAGGTTTCAGTGGTGGACCAGTACCAGGCTGAACTCCTCGGGAGGCATTATAGATAGAAAGAAGGTGCGTTCCTCACAGTTTTCCAAGCAGCTAAAGCAATAAAAAGCAGAAAGCTAGGTACTTTGGGAGTTATAATACAGAGATTAAGATGTAGTGCACTAAAAGATAGAAAAGGGGAGGGAATTACTCCTATCCAGATAGAGTACATATCTTCTGATCAAGGTAGTTCAAGCTACTGCTGACTATTAATTGTATTTTATTTTATGCTCCAAGTTTAATTTGAAAAGCAGTCATTCCACGCTACACTGATTGGTATTTTGTATAACATAATGAAAAAAGGGAACATGCCGTTTGCCTTCAAAAGTACTAAATAATTCTTGTACACATTTATCTCTACACTCTCTTGTAATATTCATCACCACTTCCCTCCTTGTTCCAGTCCCCTTCTCTGTGTTCTACTTTTAATGTTTCACTACCTTCTTGTACAGCTACTGCCCTGCCCAATGACCAATTTTCTCCTCCTCAAAGTACTCGCTCTCCTGCACTTTTCTAATTCTCCAGTCCATCCTTCATCACCGTTCTGTCTCTATTTTACCAATTACTCTCTGTTTTACTCTTCTGTGCTTGGTTTTCTCTTTCTCCCCAATGTTTTCGGAAGAGTCACGCATCTGCATAGAGCTCTTTGCCTGCATTTCTTCCCTTAAGTTAGCCATACACATATACATTTATCCGTTCAGCAGATAGAGGACTCTCCATCTGCTTTATACTAATTTTTTTTAGTAAATCTGGCCATACCTTTAAATGAATTTCTTTCGGTTCCAGATGACAGGCCAAATTCCCTTAGTTGGTGGCACTGTTGCACCATCCGCCTGGCATTCTACATTTGAAAAATTGAAGGAGCTGAGCAGAAAATTGTTGGCCAAACAGTTCCTTCAATTTTTCTAGTACTTATCCCTGGAGGGGCTACAGAGGCTGCCAGTCACAAGCACAGTTCCATGCACACTGGCAATACAGGCTCAGTTTAGGGGGTTTGTGTTTTCAGAATTTTTTGTGAAAGAAGTTGAACAGGAGAGGGGTTTAAGGGTCACAGGATACTCCAAAACAATAAAAGCAATCAATAGAAGGACAACCTTCACACTTAATCCTCATAACCTGCAGTCACACATGAAAGTCCCAAATCAGGTCTTGCTCATTGTTCCAGGAGCTGTACACCACTCAGCTTCCACCAGGAGATCCTCACTGAGGGAGATAACAGATCCTTCTGTGGACAGGACTTCTGACAGTGCTTCCAGCATGAATCCCTTACTAGTCTTCCCCAGGCCCTCTGCCTAGCTCCTGCTGATGCCCAGACTGTAGCAAAAATCCTTTTCTGCAGTCATCTCTAGGCCCCCAGCCTAACTCCTGCTTAGGCCCAAACTGCAATCCTTGGCCCAGTGAAGCTGCCTTCAAGGGAAGCAGCCCTATAAGAACTGGAACCCTCCTGGCAGATAAAAGAACACTCTGGAAAGGCCTCCCGGACATTTATCATTTCCCCAGCCACCTTCTGGATTCCTTCTTACAGGGATTGGCTGAGATATGATAAATATTCATGCTGGTCAATTGATTCTCTGTGCCAAATATTCTGGAAGCTTCTTCCAGAAGCACGTGGGAGAAGTCAAACACCCAGCTTGGAAACCCTGATCAAACAAAAAACAATCAATTGCTAGAGGAAGGTGCTACACAATATTGGAAAGTTGGATGGATGGGTACAACAGTGCCACCAACTAATGGAATTCGGCCTGTCATCAGGAACTAGACGTATTTTGTACAATCTATGGCCAGGTTTAGTACACCTACCTTTTCCTTTTGCACTGTCCCTCTCATTTTCACATCATGGAGATAGTAACATGAACATTAACCTCATTAGGTCCAGCACCTGTAAACCTGCTTTGAACCATAACAATGTTTTAATTTTAGCTATGAGTATTGATTCAGCAAACATGTCATTACTTACGATCCAAAAGTAATACACATATCAACTTGACAGTGGTTCTTAGTGATTTCATTGAATAGCAGACCAGTATACTGTATATGAGATATGCTAAAGATCCCCAACAGAAGCTTTTAGGGCATGTCTCATACACCAATCACCACAACTGGTTAAATCCGCTTCCACAATCAACTTTCGTCCCTCACACCCTATGCCTATCAGCTCTTTTATGCCTAGATTACACTTGCAATGCGCTTTGCATTCAATCGCTGTTCAGAGGGCATTTGACAGGTGGTGAGGATGCATTATATATTCTCCTCAATGCCTGTTTCAACCCCTAAACCTTGCACCAGTATGCTACAACCGCAAAAATATCATGGCGCCGTCATTTAGTACTGCCTACCTGAACGAGACATAAAGGGAAATTTTTTTCAGTAAAATTTAAGAAATCTTCATTAAATGCCCATTCACACTACCGCGACTTGTCAGGCAAACCAACACGGCTGAAAATTGGTAAGGTGCGTTTTCTGCCACACTGTGGTGTTTTTGCAGCCCATTCAAAATAGGCTGCTGCAACATATAATAATGCATGATGTAATATGTATTATTGATTGTGTGCTACTGCACTGGAACAGCAGGAACCCAGCCTAAATCATTTTTAGACTATTTAAATGTTTTTTTTTTTTACCTTACCTGGTCTTTGCGTGGGTCTGGGTGGCTCAGTGATCCTTGATGATGTAGTGCTAGTCCTGGGAGTAGTTGTCCTTTTGGTTGTACTTTTAGTGGTTGATTTTGGAGTGCTTCTTGTACTTTTAGTTTGAGACATTGTAGTCCTAGATACTGTGGTTGTCCTACGACCAGGAGAAGTTGGTGGTTGGATAGTGGATGCCCTTGTGGTGGTAGTCATGGGAGTTGTTGAAGGAACGGAGGACTTTGGAAGATTCATACCACTATCGGTAGTCCTAAGTACAGGAGCCACTGTGTCCAGGATCCAGTCCTTGAGTTTGGTAACCCTGCTATAAACCCCTGGTTTTTTTGCCTGGGCACATCCAATACCCCAGCTTACAATGCCTGCCAAGAAGAAAACACCTGGGCTCTCTTCACATGCCAAGGGTCCCCCAGAATCGCCCTTAAAAATATAAACTATGAGTGAGTAGAGAAATTAGAGTGCAGGCATTTTTCTTTATATGCAGTTTAGTCTTACCTGACAAGAATCAACTTTACCATCAAGGAAACCTGCACAGATCATCCGTTCAGTAATGGAAAAGTTATAAAGGACACTGCAAATTTTCTGATCTATTATCCCCACTGAGGCTTTTTGTAAAACCTCTGGCTTGGACACTGTACAAAAGATAAGTGTTTATAAATCTTATTGTTGAAGAACAGAAATGCTTTCTCTGATCTTTATCATAAATCATGATGTAAAAAAAAAAATGTATTGGAAAAAAAAAAGAAATCAGATAAAAAAAACAGGTCAGATACACAACAGACACACCCTTGCATCAAAGGGCTTGGTATGAATATAAACAGACACATTTGAATTTTATGGTTTTCCAGGGAGTACAATATACGTACCATTGCCTTCTTTGATGTTGCCCCATCCAGAGATCATGCATTTCCAACCAGCTGGAAACTTCTGTAGAGCGGATGGAAGGCAAACGGGCTGTACATACTTATTAAAAGTCAAAGGGGTTGATAACTCCACTACGGCCACATCGAAGTCCAAGGTCAGCGGATTGAAGTGAGGATGCTGGATCACCCTTTTCAAGTTGATTTTCACAGCCATGTTATCAGCTCCATTAAGTGCCGTGGAACCCATATGGGCAGTGACTTGGTCCAGTTTAGTTCTGAAGAAACCAGTGATAGACAGAGGATTAATAATAGTGGTCTTTTCAAGTCAGATATTCTGGTTCTCCAGTTTAGTAATTAAGTTACCAGAACATTTTTAAAACTTTGAACCACCTACATCAAGCGATTTACAGTTTAATTCTCAAAATGTGGTACTGTACACCTACACAAGAACTGCTAGGCACAGTGTGTGTCTGTGGGACATGGCCTGTGATTTAAAGTAAAAGTAAACTATCTCCATTACCTATTTTTAATCCTTATGCTGATAGCCTGAATAAGTAAATAGAACAGTATATTATATTTACTTGCTTTAAATTTTTTTTTTTTTTTTACATTTTACTTGCTTCCTGGTTTCTGGCCTAGGCCAAAATAATGTGAGTTTTGTGAGAAAGAGCATCTGGAATTTGCTGCACTCCTCAATTTTTTTATTAAATATTTCATATGCACATCACAAACAGTGTGGGGTCAATAATTGCTAACCAATTTTGCACTATAAACATTAGCACATACTCATAACCTGACTTATCCCAGGAGTCTTCTTGGACATTGTGGTATGGATTTTTTGCATATTTTTTTGTTAATTGTTAGATTTTAAGACCATGTGCTGTTCTAAGAAGCTAAGGCTCCCCCTATTGATATGCAAATTAATCAGTCGGACTGGTTTATGAGCTTAGCAGAGGAAGTTCTTTACAGGATATGATGTAGAGGAAGTTAGCGAGAGGGGAGGACTTTTGAAACAGGCATGTGGGCAGACAACAGAGTTGTTTTGGAACAAAAAAGAGCAACAAGGGAGCTGGAAGCTGGAGAACTTTGGAGAATGCAGCTGGACTCTAAGTAAAGAAGATTTCATCAATGTGTAGCGGGGTTAAACATGCCTAAAGACACTGTTTGATATGTGGGAAGGAACTAGGCTCCCTCTAGTGGTAGCTGCATGGAATTTCCTGGGCTGTGACTTCCTTTTCACAAGATGAAGAAACTACATCTCCCAGGCTGCTTTGCAAGATCCAGGAACTAGGCTCCCTCTAGTGGTAGCTGCATGGAATTTCCCAGGCTGTGACTTCCTTTTCACAAGATGAAGAAACTACATTTCCCAGGCTGCTTTGCAAGATCCAGGGTGCACGGCTGCACCGCACGGCACTATGGGGGAGGTTATTTAAAGGAAGAGAGAAGCGCGCGAAAGGGGGGGGCCTTTCTGCGCTGGACTCTGAGGAACCAGCGAGCGAGAGTGGAGGACTGACACTGGATATTGGGCCAGAGCCTTTTAGCCTGGAGGGACGACGTGGAACCGTCCCATCTCAAGCACGAGGCACATTCCTGGAGGTCATACTGCTGTTTGCCGAGACCGGAAGTCATCCGCCAGAAGGACCCCGCGCGGCTGGCATATAGCCAAAGGACTGAGACCGCAGTGGAAGCGCGCGAAGGAGAAACTCCTGTTGGTGAGAGGGCACATGCCCAATAACTGACTTTATCTGCTGAAGAGACAGTTTTATCTACAGATAGCGGTAGCGCAGCAGGAGGTGATAAAACCCCGGGGTTTATCACCATACTCTCTCAGGAGACTCATAGACAAACAATAAGGTCTGTAAAGGAGTCGCCAGAGGCTTATCTCTCTCGCAGAAGTTATTGCTCAGTTACGCAGACACCCTGCGGTGACAACTAACAGCTCGTTGTTTTCTCTCTCTTGATCTTTATTCCTAATCTGGATTACAAATGAGCTCTATTCAATAACCTTGCTAGCGAAGATCAACAAGAAAGAAGAGAACTCTGGGGGAGGGACTCAGATAGGCCCACCTACCTGGTACTGTGTCTAGCCTTAATGCAGGAGGAGTGTGGGGGTATTCTTTTACCTTTTTAAAGCTGTTTTAAATAACCTTTTATGGACTTGTATTGTATTGTATTGTATCTCCCCTATTCAATTTGATATATAGTAAACTAAGTTTGGTTAATTACAATCCTGTGCGTTGTTCCATTGTGTCACCCAGAAGGACTACCATTCAAGAAGGTAACAAGGTATTGTTGCATATTGAAGTATTGTATTCCAATCTGTGTATCCATTTGATAGTCCAGTCCTATTCTGGGTCAGTTGTGCCTGAGGAGGGATCGAGCCAATTTGATTGGGTTGTTAGGCAGGGTGTAGACCCAATAATATAATCAGCAGCTCCTGCGGGGGTGGTGCTACACGTGGGGGCTCGTCCGGGATTTCTACAGTCCTGCAACACAACCCTCTCAGCCCCAGAATCCTCTCCCACGCAGAAATGGATCCTGTCGCTGCTGCTGAGTGGTGCAAGGAAGAGAATGTCATAGTGGAAAATGGCCTGGTGGTTGAAATCAAGGGAGAAGCCTGGACTGAAGAAAAGCTCCTCCCTGTTTTAAGGGCACTATCCACAGACAGGAAATTCTGGGTGATTGACATAAAAACTGACACCACTGCCCCACACACGTATGCACTGTGTGAGTGGAGGAAAGGGGTCCCTGATTATTTCAATGGAAACAGTGTAAAAACTATTGACCAAACAGAACTTTTCCTGATACATCCAGGAGTTCCTACTGCGGGTCCCTCATCCACCACCCATGGGGTATCCAGCCAAGAAAAAGGTGTCCAAGAAGGGCATCCTGAGTCATCACCTTTGTCGACTTTTAGCTCAGAACTGTGTGCTGTTCTTGGGGAGATTGTGGCAAAATGTAGCAGGGACTCCTCGAGCTATCTGATGACTGGATATAGGAAGCTCCGGACATTCTCTGGGAAACAGCCTGTGCCTTCAGCAGAAGATGGGTTCGAAGAGTGGCTAGATACCGCCACTCAGGCTTTGGAGGAATGGGAGGTACCAGAACAGCACAAGAAGCAGAGGATCACAGAGAGTTTAAGGGGACCTGCATTAGAGGCTGTACGTAATCTAAAGTTTAGCAAGAAGAACTGCACTGCACAGGATTATTTGGACATTCTGCAAGATGTGTTTGGTCGGACGGAGAACGCGGCTGAACTTCTCTACCAGTTGGACCACTGTTATCAAGAAGAGGGGGAGAAGTTGTCCGAATTCATTAAACGTCTGGATAGGATTATCCACCAGATTCTGTTAAAGAAAGGAATAGACCCCCGGAAAATAGATGAGACTCGTGCACGACAGGTTCTGAAAGGGGCTCAACCTTTAGATCCCATTGCCATACTGTTACGAACTCGTCGAGATGGCGGCATTCTAGAATACCCCGATCTGATTCGAATGGTCAGAGAGGAAGAGGTCATGTTGGACAACAAGAAGAAAAGTCGGCAGTTTGACTCAACTGCCCGGGTTGGAGTGATAAGTGTGGAAGAGGGTGACTCTCAAGTTGAACTCCTAAAGACCCAAGTGTCTCAGTTGATAGAAATGGTGTCCATCCTGACTGGTCAGGTATCCACTCTACCCAAGGGGAGTATATCGGAGAGGCCAGATGAACCTGTTAGTCTCAGCACAGATCCAGAGCCACGGCCTGTAAGATTGTTAACTTGTTTCAACTGCGGGGGAGTTGGGCATGTTAGAAGGGTATGTCCCAGCTCAGGAAATGCTGCCGCGAACCCTCGCGAGCCAGCGGGAAACTTCAGAGGACACCGGTGAAGGAGTCAACCGGGTGTCCGCCAGTCTTAAGGGACTCCAGAAGTGGTGCAGGATCAGGGAAACTGAGTCAGGGGGTCAGACCCAAATATAACACCCCCAGTTCTAGACTCCGGGTTACTGAGGGAAGGAAAGTCAATGCACACCGGATTCGGCGGGGGCCTAGATCAAGGAAGAAAAAGGAGAAGAGGGCCAGGGTACAGAGAACTGAATCAGATAACAAGGCTACATCAAGAGAATTCCCAACTAACTTGGTCGGGCCCTCCCCAGTGGTCTCGGTTCAGGTGGAAGGAATTTACACAAGAGCCCTCCTTGACACAGGGGCCCAGGTGACTCTTTTGTATAGAGACTTCTATGATAAATATCTTACCCATCTACCTTTGCAGAAGTTGGAAGATCTGGAGATATGGGGTATTGGGACCCAAAGTTTTCCCTATGACGGGTATCTGCCAATCAAGTTGACCTTTGATCCATCAGTGGCTGGTGAAGCGGAAACCTTCGACACCTTAGCGGTGGTCTGTCCTCGTCCACCAGGGGCCAACAAAAGCTCTCTCATCGTAGGAACAAACACTGACCTGGTAAGGCGCCTTCTGATACAACTGGTCCAGGGACAAGATGCTCAGGCGCCAAGGATCCATCCCATGCTACGGCAGGCCTACCAACGATTAGTGTTGGAGCAAGAGACCCCCGCAGAAGGAGTTGGACGACTCTGGAAGCTGGATAGAGCAGAAAAGGTCTTACAGCCAGGAGAGGTGGCCTGTTTTAAGGCTTCTGTTAAACTCACATGGCAACAGCCGGGTCCCTTCATTATCTTTGAATCAGGTCAAAAGGAGAGACAGAGAGGGATAGAAGTGATCCCTGAGGTGATCCCTTTGAAGGTGTTACAGGAAAACCGTGGAAGGGTTTTAGTGAGTGTCAGAAACACCTCTATTACACCAGTGAAGGTACCGGCCAGAGTGCTCCTGGGCCAAGTCAACCCGGCTACCCCAGTTGCCCCCATTGATTTCAAAGAAAAGGAACAGGGTGAGGCGGTTATAGAGGAGCTTTGCTCTGGAAACGCTGCCCTCCCGCCGGAATGGGTGAAGAGGGCCAAGGCACAACTTGCTCGATGTAGGGAAATATTCTCTAAGGACGAGTTTGACGTGGGATGTGCCAGGAGCGCCACTCATAAGATCCGCCTGAGTGAGGACAAGCCTTTCAGGGAGAGAGTCCGGCGAGTCCCCTTAGGTGACTTGGAAGATCTACGTCAACAGCTGGCAGAGCTCAAAAAGATCGGGATTATCCGAGAATCCAGGAGCCCGTATGCTTCCCCGATAGTGGTAGTCCGAAAGAAAAATGGATCTTTGAGGCTTTGTATCGACTACCGAACGCTGAACAGAAGAACCATCCCAGACCAGTATACCACTCCTCGAATCGAAGATGCCCTACAGAGTCTGTCAGGGGCGAAGTGGTTCAGTGTGATGGACTTAAAGAGTGGGTATTATCAGATCCCCATGCACCCTGAAGATCGGGAGAAAACAGCCTTCATCACCCCTGTGGGGTTCTTTGAGTTCAATCGCATGCCTCAGGGGTTGTCCGGGGCCCCTGCTACCTTCCAAAGGCTGATGGAGAGGACCGTTGGAGATATGAATTTGATAGAGGTACTGGTATACTTGGATGATGTTATCGTGTTTGGCAGAACTTTAGAAGAACATGAGGAGAGGTTGGAAAAGGTCTTGAAGAGGCTACATGAAGAAGGTCTGAAACTTTCTCCTGAGAAGTGCCAATTCTATCAGTCCTCGGTCCATTACCTGGGCCATATCGTGTCTGAAGAAGGGGTGGCCACTGACCCGGACAAGCTGGATGCTGTTGCTTCCTGGCCGAGACCCACAAATGTGACCGAACTCCGGTCATTCTTGGGCTTTTGCTCCTATTACAGGAGGTTTGTGGAGGGGTTCGCCCAGATTGCCCGACCCCTAAATGAGCTCCTGAAGAATGAAGAAGATGATGTCCCTGAGTTGGTAAAGCCGGCGAAGTCCACCATGGGCCCCCGGAAGGCTAAGGAATCCATCCAGGATCAGTGGACCCCGGAATGCGAAGGGGCCTTTGTCCAGCTGAAGGAAACCCTAACCACTGCCCCTGTGTTGGCCTATGCGGACCCCACAAAACCATATGAACTGCATGTTGATGCCAGCCGAGATGGGCTGGGGGGGGTACTTTATCAGGAGCATGAGGGTCATCTGCGACCTGTTGCCTATGTGAGCAGAAGCCTACTGCCTGCTGAAAGGAATTATCCTACTCACAAACTTGAATTCTTGGCCTTGAAGTGGGCAGTGGTTGACAAATTGAAAGACTACCTGTACGGGGCTGAATTCATTGTCAAGACAGATAATAATCCCCTCACCTATCTGTTGACTACGGCCAAGCTGGATGCAACAGGACATCGATGGTTGGCTGCCCTCTCTAGCTTCAATTTTAGCCTGAAGTATCGGCCAGGAATCGGAAATAGGGATGCAGATGCCCTATCCAGAAGGTTGCATGTTCCACAGGAACCTGCGGAAGAATGGACTCATTTGGCTCCAGAAGGGGTGCGTGCCCTATATCAGGGAACTGAATTTCGATCCCGAGGAGGGTCAAGAGCAGAAGAGATTGGGGTTTCGGCTATCGGAGTACCCAAATGCTACTGCCAGGTGACCCAGGTTGAAGGGGAGGGTTTGCCCCGGCTGTCCAAAGGGGACTTGCGGAAGGAGCAGTTGGAAGACCCTTTGGGAAAACTTCTCTTGGAAGCCCTGGAGATCCAGAGCCCTGAGTTGCTTCTAACTGACTCCCCTCAGGGGGCCCGTCTGTTACATAGAGAGTGGACCCGGTTACAGATCAGAGAAGGAGTGGTCTACCGGAGAGGTCCATCTGAAGATCTGGAGGAGAAGTGGCAACTGTTCTTACCAGCTAAATACAGAGAGGGAGTTCTGGCCGCTCTTCATGATAATCATGGCCATCTGGGGCCCGAAAGAACCTTTCAGCTTGTCAGGGACAGGTTCTACTGGCCTTGTATGAGGGCCGAAGTTGAGGGATACTGTCATTCTTGTGTCCGGTGTATACAGAGGAAGACTCTGCCACGTCAAGCAGCCCCAATGGGCCATCTACAAAGTCAGGGACCCATGGAGCTGGTGTGCATTGATTTCCTTTGCTTAGAGCCTGATCTGAGTGGCCAGGGGAATGTCCTTGTGGTAACAGACCATTTTACCAGATATGCTCAAGCATTCCCAACAAGGGATCAGAAGGCCTCAACGGTAGCCAAAGTTCTTGTAGAGAAGTTCTTTGTACATTATGGGTTACCACAACGCCTCCATTCTGATCAGGGAAGGGACTTTGAAAGCAGACTGATCAAGAGACTGTTAGATATGTTAGGCATTCAAAAGACTAGAACCACTCCCTACCATCCACAGGGGGATGCCCAGCCTGAACGATTTAACAGGACTCTTTTGGATATGTTGGGGACTTTGAGCTCAGAGAAGAAACAGCATTGGGGCAAGCACGTAGCTGCCATTGTGCATGCCTACAACAGCACTGTCAGTGATGCTACTGGATATTCCCCTTATCGGCTGATGTTTGGAAGGGAGGCTCGGTTGCCAGTGGATTTGGCCTTTGGCATTTCGCCTGATCATACCTCTTCAGCATCGCATAGAGGATATGTGGACCGACTGCGGAAGAGTCTGAAAGCGGCCTATGACAAGGCTCAGGCCACATCTGATCAACGTGGACTGCGGAATAAAAAAAATTTCGACCTAAAAGTTCGGATCCATGACCTGCAACCAGGGGACAGGGTTTTGTTGAGAAACTTGGGTGTCCCGGGAAAACACAAGTTGGCAGACCGCTGGAAGTCCCAACCTTATGTTATCTGCAAGCAACTGCCAAACCTTCCTGTGTACCAAATTCGGCCTGAAGGAAGTGTGGGTCCATTGAAGGCTTGGCATCGGAACCATTTGCTGCCTCTCTCTGAAGCGGTTCGTATGCCCCCTGTGGAAGACTTGTCAGAGGCCCCTTCGACTTCTCGCCGGTCCAGACCAGTTACCAGATCTCAGACGACGCTCCCAGATGAGGGAGAGGGAAGTTCTCCATCTGAAGATTTGGAAGATGAAGAGGAGGTACCTGACTGGTTGTGGTCATCTCAGTTGCCAGAACCCACACCTGCCTCCCTGTCTTCGTCTGACTTGGCTGATAGAGGAGCCCTTCGGGCAGAAGCCCCTGAATTCATACCCTTTCATATGCTTCCAGAAGAAGCAGCTGAGGATGAAGATCCTGAGGAGGAGGTTGCACCCTTCTCTGAAGAAGAACTGACCTCTCTTGAACCATCAGGTGCCTCTGTGTTGGAACATGAGGAGGGGGACATGGAAGAATCCTCAGAAGTGCCTGATCCTAGTACCTCTGAGAGCATGCCTCCACGGGAACAGAGGGAAAGGAGAGTCATTCACCCACCTAAGAGACTGACCTATGATCAATTGGGTGAATGTTCGGAAGAAGCTGTTTTTACTTCCAAAAGATCTCCTGACCAGCCTAGTTCCTCCACTGTAGATTTGGTGGGGGACAACCCTAGCTCACCCCCAGGCACAACTGTACAAGCCACCCAAGTTTTGGGGGGTCTGTGAGAGATCATGAGAACAAAGTATTGAAGTAGAAAACGTTTGCATTTAAGTTTGTACATAAGGATATTGGGTTTGGCCATTATATATAAGCACAGTTTTTGATGTTCACAATTTGGTTTACTTTGTGAGTTAATGTTTGCGCACATTTTGTTGCTCTGACCTCACTATGTTTTTTCTCTTTCTCACCTTTTGATGTTTTTTTCAACACAAACTTTAAGATGTAAGTGTTTAAGAAATTGCAAAGGCACATGTGCTTTTTAAAGCAGCACTATATTAACACTGTAGAAATCACTTATTTGCTTATTAATTGCACTTTATCGTTTTACTGTTGCACTGCTATTAGAATACAAAATTGGATGTATTCAGATTGACTTATTTCAGCAAAATGTTAATGTTTTTGTTGTATAATGCCAACCTATGCACTAGGGTACATACTGTTGACCTCTTTGGGGACCAAAGTTTCTCAAGTGGGGGGAGTGTGTAGCGGGGTTAAACATGCCTAAAGACACTGTTTGATATGTGGGAAGGAACTAGGCTCCCTCTAGTGGTAGCTGCATGGAATTTCCTGGGCTGTGACTTCCTTTTCACAAGATGAAGAAACTACATCTCCCAGGCTGCTTTGCAAGATCCAGGAACTAGGCTCCCTCTAGTGGTAGCTGCATGGAATTTCCCAGGCTGTGACTTCCTTTTCACAAGATGAAGAAACTACATTTCCCAGGCTGCTTTGCAAGATCCAGGGTGCACGGCTGCACCGCACGGCACTATGGGGGAGGTTATTTAAAGGAAGAGAGAAGCGCGCGAAAGGGGGGGGCCTTTCTGCGCTGGACTCTGAGGAACCAGCGAGCGAGAGTGAAGGACTGACACTGGATATTGGGCCAGAGCCTTTTAGCCTGGAGGGACGACGTGGAACCGTCCCATCTCAAGCACGAGGCACATTCCTGGAGGTCATACTGCTGTTTGCCGAGACCGGAAGTCATCCGCCAGAAGGACCCCGCGCGGCTGGCATATAGCCAAAGGACTGAGACCGCAGTGGAAGCGCGCGAAGGAGAAACTCCTGTTGGTGAGAGGGCACATGCCCAATAACTGACTTTATCTGCTGAAGAGACAGTTTTATCTACAGATAGCGGTAGCGCAGCAGGAGGTGATAAAACCCCGGGGTTTATCACCATACTCTCTCAGGAGACTCATAGACAAACAATAAGGTCTGTAAAGGAGTCGCCAGAGGCTTATCTCTCTCGCAGAAGTTATTGCTCAGTTACGCAGACACCCTGCGGTGACAACTAACAGCTCGTTGTTTTCTCTCTCTTGATCTTTATTCCTAATCTGGATTACAAATGAGCTCTATTCAATAACCTTGCTAGCGAAGATCAACAAGAAAGAAGAGAACTCTGGGGGAGGGACTCAGATAGGCCCACCTACCTGGTACTGTGTCTAGCCTTAATGCAGGAGGAGTGTGGGGGTATTCTTTTACCTTTTTAAAGCTGTTTTAAATAACCTTTTATGGACTTGTATTGTATTGTATTGTATCTCCCCTATTCAATTTGATATATAGTAAACTAAGTTTGGTTAATTACAATCCTGTGCGTTGTTCCATTGTGTCACCCAGAAGGACTACCATTCAAGAAGGTAACAAGGTATTGTTGCATAGTGAAGTATTGTATTCCAATCTGTGTATCCATTTGATAGTCCAGTCCTATTCTGGGTCAGTTGTGCCTGAGGAGGGATCGAGCCAATTTGATTGGGTTGTTAGGCAGGGTGTAGACCCAATAATATAATCAGCAGCTCCTGCGGGGGTGGTGCTACAAATGGAAAGCCCGAGCTGAGAACCGTTTAGTTTACTTTTATTGCATACATATTGTACGTGCTTTTTTTGCTAGAAAGGATAATTGGCTTGTGCATGTTGTAGGCATATTTTGTAATACATTGCATGCTATAAATTGTGTATCCTGCAGTTGTATGTGCAGTTTTTCTGTTTGGTAAAAGTATTAATACACTACAGAGGTCTAAGCTTCCTTGGCTTTTACCGCAAGAACCTTTAATAGACACCAAGCAAAACAGGCAATTTTTTCTTTCATCTGAAATAGAGTAGGGGGGCTTTCTCAGCTAAGCACACCCTTCTGCCTGCATGCCTGAACTAAGGGTAGACAGATTCCAGGAAGTAAATTCTAATTGAATAATCTCCCCTTACTCAAAATGGGCAAGGGGAGTGCTTTTGAAAGTGATTTCTCAAAATTATAAAGAATGGAGACATGGATGGATGGGTAAGTTTCCTGTGAACATTAAAAATTAAAGCGGTAGTAAATTGCTGGATGTTTTTTTTTTTTTTTTTTTTTCAACCTGCAAGGTAAAGCCATAATGTGTTAGTATGCATTGCATTCTAGCACATTAAGTGAAACTTCCCTTAGAACGAAGCCTTGCAGCGGTGCGCTGTCACCGCTGACAGGGCTTCCATCTTCACCTGGTCTTCCTTCGAAGTTCGGGGACTCTGCCTGTGTGAGTGGCTGGAGCCGCGCTGACATCACTCCTGCGCATAGATGGCACAGGACTCTGGAGGAACGGCCAGGACCCCTGCAGAGAGCATGAGCCGGTGACATCACTGGCTGCATGTACAGTAAATATCTCCTAAATGGAGCACATTTCGGAGATATTTACAGTACCTATAGGTAAAAGTTATGCATGGGAATTTACTCCCACTTTAACTAAATAACATTTTCAGTTTGTGTTACTCAGATACAATTACGTTTTGCTTTAAGAGTTGAGAGTGGACACTAATTATTCAACTCCAGGAGATGAAGAAATACCATTTACAGTGGTGATCGAAAGTTTGGGCACCCCAGGCAGTGCATGCTATAGAATTCTGCAGGGTACCCAAACTTTGGCAGACACCATTTTTTTTTGTTTTCTGTAATTTTGAAAGTGTCATAGATGGAAATAAAAGCTAACTTTGGTTGACATATTATAAGAATGTCTAATCTGTAATTTGATGCCTTTTGGAGATTTTTCCATCTTTCCTTGGCTTCTTTATGCACATTAATACAAATTTTTACCTGGGGTGCCCAAACTTTAGATCACCACTGTATGTGTCATGCAACTTCAAATAAAGGATTAAAAAAAAAAAACTTAAGGAAAAGCAAGATCCGCCAATTACTTATGATACATACAATGAATGTAGTTCTTTGTTAACGCAATGAGAATTTAACTTTTGCAGCTGTCAAAAATGTATTTTCACGTGATTAACAAACACTTTGTTACACCATTTAGATGCCCTAATAGATACTTGACTGTAATCATGGTACATACTGGTTGAAACAATGAGCAGCAGAGACCAACCATCGATCTCCAATTATTGTTGCTCCACAAAAGTGATGTGGGCCCTCCTTCAGACTGGCCTGCCATGGGACTTCCCCTCTGACAGCATCAAATCCACCCACTATCTTGTTGGGTTTTGTTAGGCCGGGACGACTTCCACATTCTGCAACGAAAAAAAAAAAATCTGTAATGTGTAGATAGATCATGGTATACAATATGGATGAAATATGTCACCAGCACACCAATAGGTTTGTTTCAAAGTTCAAAGTAGCGCTATAGGCAAAACATTTTTTTTTTTTCATTTTGGATAGAGTAACAGAGTGTTATAACCCCTGTCAGATTTTCTTTTTTTTTTTTCGCCACCTGTGTCTGATTTCATAGAAGTGAAAGGAAATCCCTGCGAATGAATGTAATTTTTTGGGGATCCCCAGATCACCAGAACTAGTGTCCCCTTTGGAAGATTTCCCCAGCTATTACTTTTCTGAGGACAACCCAAAATTTTGGATTTTTATTTACTTTCACTTTCAATGATTATGGTAAACAGGACAAATAGAGAGGATGAATCTTCCTAATGGGGTGCACAGACTGTAATAAAAACTGACAGGTGTTGTAATCCCTCTGCACTCTATCCAAAACTAAAAAAAAAATTGCCTTTAGTTATACTTTAAAGCTCTCTATTCTTGTATGGTCACATAGAAAAGCAACATTTTGGGACAATGCATGTGACCACACATGTCTGAGAAAGGGTCCCTGCATGGTCCCCAAATGTTACGTTTCTATGAGACCACACAGAATAAAGAGCTTTGCACTTTGAAGCAAACTTGTTGGTGTGCTGGTGAGATATTTTATCCATGTTCCATGCAGTTGCAGCACGGTCAGATTGACTTGAATGGGGTGAGGTTGGCAAGCGGCACTGCCTACTAACCACTATACGGTGTTTAAAACTTGCCACACCATGAAGAAACTCTAGCAATGTATAAAAACATGCCTGCTGGTCATGTTAACTTGCCAGTAGGAGGTTGGGGGTTGTAAAAAAGTGGCAGGCTACCGTGATTTTACTGTTTATCTGCCGAATTTGTGAACAAGGCCTAAAATATAGTGAAGTCAACTTATCTAAATTTTAGTTCTGTTATGACTAAAGCCAGAGGGAAAGACCAGGCGCCTAGTATTTTGAGAAGGAGGGATCAGCAGTGATAATCTACAAAATTTCTCTAGCTTCATTTTTATTTAAATGAATGAAGATACTTGATCCTGGCTGACATACGCTACCTGTATTTAGACTGTAACATCCAAAAGGCCCTCTCATCTGTCTCATCTGTAACAGCGGGTGCGGGTTCTTCTCACATGCAGATCCTGTCACTTTTGAAATCGGCGTGGCGTTGTCGGGCTCCACCCGCACAGCCATGTCATTTATTTACAGGGATCTGTGAATCATTGAACTACAAGCCCTGTTTTCCACCACGGCAGAAGGCCTTTTAGTTCCCAATGGAATATACAGTAAGTGCGGTGATCACCACACTTGTAGTCCATTGAAACCTTCTCCAGCACTCCAAGTAAAAACCCGTACTTCGGTATGGACAGAGAGCTGGGAGAAGAGTCTGCAGAAGCCTGGCATTGCACCCACAATTCACTGATTACCGGTGCAATATTTGCAGGCTCCCATGAAAAAGAAATAATAAATTAATTTTTTTTTTCTTTTAAATATATGTGTATTTATTTTTTAAAGGTGGACTTACCCTTTACACTATTCACATATTCTTAACAAGCAGTAAAGGAGCTTTGAAAGAAGCCACCCCTGACCTCTCTAACTCAGTTTAACCACTTGCCGGCCGCCGCACGACTATCTACTGCGGCGGTCAGCTCCGTACAGGCAAAGTAACGTAGTACTACGTCGCTAGCCTGAGAGCCTCTAGGGGGTGAGCGCGCGCCGCCGGAGGCGCGCTTCCGCCCCCGCTCGTTCCCTAACAAGTCAGCGCGTGTGACCGGCGGACCCAATGTGCGCCGGTCACTCGCGATCTCCCCGTGGAGAGGGAGAAAGGCAGGCGTCTGATGTAAACAAAGCCGCCGTTCATTCTCCCTGATCTAACTGCAGAGATCATACGATCCTGCTATGTAGGATCGTATGTCTCTGTGGTTACATCACTAGCCACACCCCTTTACAGTTAGAAGCACGCCCCTAGGGACACACTTAACCTCTGCATCACCAATAAAGTTAACCCCTTCCCTGCGAGTGTAATTTTTACAGTAACAATGTGTATGTATAGCACTGATTACTGTAGTAATGTCACTGGTACCCCCAAGAGTGTCAAAAATGTCAGTCAAGAGTCCAATCTGTCTGCCGCAATGTCGCAGTCTCGCAAAAAAAAATCGCAGATCACCGCCATTACTCGTTAAAAAAAAAACACCAAAAATGACAGAAATCTTTCCCTTAGTTAGTAAACGCAATAACTTGCGCAAACCGAACAAAATACACTTATTGCGATTTTTTTTACCAAACATATGTAGCTGAAAACAAATTGGCCTAAAATGTTAAAAAATTTTGATTTTTACATTTTTTTTTGGAAATTTCATATAAAAAAATGTGAAAAATATTGTTATTTTTTCAAAATTGTCGCTCTTTTTTTTGTTTATAGCGCAAAAAGTAAAAATCGCACAGGTGATCAAATACCACCAAAAGAAAGCTCTGTTTGTGGGAAAAAAGGACGTCAATTTCATTTGGGTACAGCGTCGCACGACCGCGCAATTGTCCGTTAAATTCACGCAGTGCCGAATCGCAAAATAGGGCCTGGTCAGGAAGGGGGTAAATCTTCCAGGGCTTAAGTGGTTAAAAGCATCTGATTTTGACTGTTGAGCATTTTGGAGCTTTGAGCTTCAAGCTACAAAACGCTCAGGTGTGAATTAGGGCTAGAGACAGGTTTCACTTTTGTTTATTTGGTTGGCGATTAGAAGGCTGGCAGGCTGTCATAATTAGTTTTCCATAAAATTATATTTCGTAGGCTCCTTTGTGAAATCTGGAAAATAACCGATTTCTGCCCACCCTAGAGCAGTTTTACTGCTACAGGGCAGCAGCTGTGCGCCAGATCAAGTATACGTACAGTGCCTTGCGAAAGTATTTGGCCCCCTTGAACTTTTCAACCTTTTGCCACATTTCAGGCTTCAAACATAAAAATATAAAACTGTAATTTTGTGCAGAATCAACAACAAGTGGGACACAATAATGAAGTGGAACGACATTTTTTGGATATTTCAAACTTTTTTAACAAATAAAAAACTGAAAAATTGGGCAGGCAAAATTATTCAGCCCCCTTAAGTTAATACTTTGTAGCGCCACCTTTTGCTGCGATTACAGCTGTAAGTCGCTTGGGGTATGTCTCTATCAGTTTTGCACATCGAGAGACTGAAATTTTTGCCCATTCCTCCTTGCAAAACAGCTCAAGCTCAGTGAGGTTGGATGGAGAGCGTTTGTGAACAGCAGTTTTCAGTTCTTTCCACAGATTCTCGATTGGATTCAGGTCTGGACTTTGACTTGGCCATTCTAACACCTGGATATGTTTATTTGTGAACCATTCCATTGTAGATTTTGCTTTATGTTTTGGATCATTGTCTTGTTGGAAGACAAATCTCCGTCCCAGTCTCAGGTCTTTTGCAGACTCCATCAGGTTTTCTTCCAGAATGGTCCTGTATTTGGCTCCATCCATCTTCCCATCAATTTTAACCATCTTCCCTGTCCCTGCTGAAGGAAAGCAGGCCCAAACCATGATGCTGCCACCACCATGTTTGACAGTGGGGATGTTGTGTTCAGGGTGATGAGCTGTGTTGCTTTATGCCAAACATAACGTTTTGCATTGTTGCCAAAAAGTTCGATTTTGGTTTCATCTGACCAGAGCACCTTCTTCCACATGTTTGGTGTGTCTCCCAGGTGGCTTGTGGCAAACTTTAAATTACACTTTTTATGGATATCTTTAAGAAATGGCTTTCTTCTTGCCACTCTTCCATAAAGGCCAGATTTGTGCAGTATACGACTGATTGTTGTCCTATAGACAGAGTCTCCCACCTCAGCTGTAGATCTCTGCAGTTCATCCAGAGTGATCATGGGCCTCTTGGCTGCATCTCTGATCAGTCTTCTCCTTGTATGAGCTGAAAGTTTAGAGGGACAGCCAGGTCTTCGTAGATTTGCAGTGGTCTGATACTCCTTCCATTTCAATATTATCGCTTGCGCAGTGCTCCTTGGGATGTTTAAAGCTTGGGAAATCTTTTTGTATCCAAATCCGGCTTTAAACTTCTCCTCAGCAGTATCTTGGACCTGCCTGGTGTGTTCCTTGTTCTTCTTGATGCTCTCTGCGCTTTAAACTGACCTCTGAGACTATCACAGTGCAGGTGCATTTATACGGAGACTTGATTACTCACAGGTGGATTCTATTTATCATCATTAGTCATTTAGGTCAACATTGGATCATTCAGAGATCCTCACTGAACTTCTGGAGAGAGTTTGCTGCACTGAAAGTAAAGGGGCTGAATAATTTTGCACGCCCAATTTTTTAGTTTTTTATTTCTTAACAAAGTTTGAAATATCCAATAAATTTTGTTCCACTTCATGATTGTGTCCCACTTGTTGTTGATTCTTCACAAAAAATTACAGTTTTATATATTTATGTTTGAAGCCTGAAATGTGGCAAAAGGTCGAAAAGTTCAAGGGGGCCAAAAACTTTCGCAAGGCACTGTATATACGTGATCCGACTTTTCCAAGCAGCCGGTGGCTTGCTTCCACTGTGACTACACACAGCAGAAGCTAATCGGCAGGTGCCAGGTTCTTGATGTCCACCGGCACCCGCCAATCGTCAAGCAGACACACAGAATTGCGATCTGCCCATGTAAACAAGGCAGATTACCTTTCTTACAGGAGGGAAGGGATGCAGTTTCTGTACCTGCAAAGCAAGGAATAAAATTCCATCTTTTCCCCTAGTAAAAGTACCTCCCACAGTACACATAAACACTGGTTGGGCACACAGTTACCCCTTTAATGTTAACCCCTTCCCAACCAGTGTCATTAGTACAGTGAAAGTGAATATTTTTAGCACTGATCACTGTATTAGGGTCACTGGTTCCCAAAAAGTGTCAAAAGTGTCAGTTAGTGTCAGAATGTCTGCCGCAATATCGCAGTCCCACTTTAATTCACTGATCATTGCCATTACTAGTAAAATAAATAAATAAATATAAAATAAATAAAAATATCCCATAGTTTGTAGATGCTATAACTTTTGCCCAAACCAATCAATATACACTTATTGGGATTTTACTACCATAAATATGTAGCCGAATACATATTGGCCTAATTTTATGAAGAAATTTGATTCTTTAAATTTTTTTATTGGATATGTTTTATAGCAGAAAGTAAAAAATATTTTTTTTTTTTTCAAAATTACCCGCATTTTTTTGTTTTTTAGCGCAAAAAATAAAAAATGATATAAATGTTATTTGGGTATGGCGTGGCATGAATGAGCAACTGTCAGTTAAAGTAACGCAGTGCCTTATCACAGAAAATGGCCAGGTCATGAGGGGTGGGGGGTATATCTTACAGAAGTCTATTTGTTAATTCATTCACAAGGCTTATAGTTACAGAGGTTAATGAGAGCATGTTTTAAAGGGCTTTTACTGTTTGTTCAGAATATATAAGTACTTTAGTGTGCATAGTTTGGACACAGGTTCACTTTAATGTTGTTTTATAGTAAATGCATAATGTGAAAATACGAGGGGTCTTCAAAAAGTTTCCTGAACTTTTTTATATTTAACCACTTGACCTCTGGAAGATTTAGCCCTCTCGATGACCAAGCCATTTTTTGCGATACGGTACTGCGTTACTTTAACTGACAATTGTGCAGTCATGTGACGCTGTACCCAAATAAATAATTGAAAACAAAGCAAGATTATTTACTTTCTGCTATAAAACATATCCAATAAAAACATTTAAAAAATCAAATTTCTTCATAAATTTAGGGTAATTTATTCTGCTACATATTTTTGGTAAAAAAATCACAATAAACGTTTGCGCAAAAGTTATAGTGTCCACAAACTATGGGATATTTTTAATTTTTTATTTTTACTAGTAATGTCGATAATCAGCAACTTATAGAGGGACTGCAATATCAAGGTGGACATATGGACACTAACTGACACTTTTTGGGGATCAGAGATACGAATACAGTGATCAGTTCTAAAAATATGCACTGCCACTGTACTAATGAGGAAGGGGTTAACATCAGGGGCCATCAAAGGGTTAACTGTGTGCCTAGCCAGTGTTTTACCACACAGTGGGAGGTGCTTTTACTAGGGGACGACATGGATTCATGTCCCTGCTTTGCAGGGACACAGGAGTCATGCCTTCCCTCCTGTCAGAACATGATCTGCCTTGTTTACATAGGCAGACCGCCGTTCCGCCTCTCTGATGGATCATTGGCAGGTGCTGGCAGACATATGGGGGTAACATGTAACATACTATAAAAGGTATCCATCTATATGAAAATATAAATTCCCTCTTTTTATTTTCCTTGCACGTGCTTGGGTACTTTTCGCTAAAATATTTTTAAATTCGTTTTACAAGTAAAAACTCACTTTCCAAAGTGAACATGTTCTGCACTTTCAGTAAATCAATACCAATTTTAGCTACAATCTAAAGCACTTTTACATGGCAGACAGCAATTTTTTAAAATTACCTTGAGGTTTAGATGTGCTGAGAGGCTTCTGGGTTGGTTTTGCTGGCAGGGTGCTACTACCTGGCTTAGATTTGGTGGTTGAATGCTTAGTCATGGGTCGAGCAGTGGTAACTTTGGGGTTGGTTGTCCTTTTTATACTGCTGGTGGTTGTAACAAAGCTGGTATGTGTTTCCATTGGTTTAGGTGCTGAGATTATTTCCTGAATCCAATTTCGAACTTTGCTGACCCTGACATAGACCCCGGGTCTTCTGGCTTCAGCGCAACCCACTCCCCAGCTCACAATGCCTGCCAAAAAGAATTTGCCAGTTGGCTCCTCACAGACTAGAGGACCCCCTGAATCACCCTGCAATAAGAAAATACTGGAATTAATTGGTACTTCTTTAGTAATACAAGAAGAATGTCGGATTTCCGTTTTGCCACTGAGGGATTCTGCATTGAGTAACAGTCTATTCTAGTCCTATTCCTCTTTGTATGCTCCCCTGGTGATCTCACTCTCCCAACCTTCTCCTCTCTACTGCCTAATGCTATCTGCTGCTGGCACATACCAGTGATCTGCCTCCAGATTCACAGCCCACTCCAGCGTTCTTGTTGCCACTGGCTAGCCTGCTCATTCTAATCACAGCATCACTGTTGTGCACACCACATTGCCACATTCTCTCCCTGCACAACCCCCCCCCCCCTACCCTGCACACATATACCAGTTGCTCTTGCATTGCCCCCACCCGCGGGTCCATGTTCCCCTCTGATTCCTCTGCACCTCCTCAGTCCACCAGACATCTCTATCCAACTGCCTCACTAACCCCCTTCCCCTACTCCATTCCAGACATTTACCAGCTACCTCACCTGCCTTTGGCAAACATCTCTTCCAGTATGTCACCTTTCTCAGACAGGCATCCATCTGCCCCATATTGCCATACCTGCCCTTCCCCCCAACAGACATTACTCCACAGCTGTTTCACCTCCCATCACTCTCAGTGCCACATTATGCCCTGATGCTTCATCCAGCCCCTGATGTGGGCAGTGGCTTCAGAGGAAGGATTGGGGAGCTGCCAGAGAAAAGATTCTTGACAGAGGCTGCCACAGGTTACTGCAGAAGGAACAATGGAAGGACAGATGCAGCCAACACAAAAAAAACAATTGCCACCCTACCTTCATGCACTAAACCGTACATGTAAGTTCCAAGCTGTACCACCAGCTTTTAGCCTACAACAAACACTGACATCACCATAGCATAATCCCTGCAATTGACACTCTGAAGTTGCGCCTCCATAGTCCTTCATATCACTTCTAGGGATGAGCAGTAAATTTTAGGAGACTTTCAAAACATATGTGTGGACTACACGCTCTACACAAATTTGGACAAAATGTATTTTCCTATAGTGACTTGCATACTATCATACCCTCTACAATTGTCTACTGCACATACTGGCTACTGTTATACTCTCTGCACTCCTCTCCAGTACATACTGCCTGCATCATACCCTTTACATTACACTTTCCTGTACATACTTCCCTATTCATGCCCTCTGCACTCCTCTCCTGCACATACTGCCCACCATCGGGCCTGCCACACTCTTGCCCCAGGATTATATCCTCTGCACTCGTCTCCTGCTCATACTGCCCCCAGTGCTACAAGCCACATTGCTCTCTTGCATATACTATCCACACTGTTTTTTCACACATACTGCCCACTCCCATACCATCTGCATATCCTCTCCAGCACATATTGTGCATTGTTATACAGTACCTTCTGCACTTCTTTCTACTGTCTTTATACTGTCTGCCAGACTGCCACCATACACTTTACACTTCTCTTCTGAACATACTGCTCAAGTCATATCCTCCACACTTCTCTCCTGCACATACAGCTCTCTGTCAGACTCTTCACACTCTTCTCATGTACATGCTTCCCGCTATCAAATTCTTTCCAATTTTCTTCTGCACCAACTGCCCCCCATCATAGCCTCTACTGTCATATCCTATACAGACGGTCCACTGTCAAACAAGCATACACATTTCTCTTGCACATACTGCCTGCTTTCATACCATCTGCACTCCTTTCCTGTACAAATTGCTTCTTTCATACCCTCTGCACTTCTCTACACCTTATATAAACCATAGCCATAACCTCTGCAATCATCTCCTTAATATCCTGGCCATTGTCATACCCTTTTCCCTCCTTTCCTGCACATATGGGCTCTTCTGACATACCCTCTGTGGTTTTTTCCTTCACATATTGCCTAATATCATACCCTCTGAACCCATTTTCTACACATACTGGCCAGTGTCATACCCTTTGGTTATTTTTTGTAATATGCCCAAAATATGCCCAAACAATTATGGAACAGGCATACTTTTTAATTCATATTAAATGTCAAAAGATATAAACTATTAGGAGGGCTTGATATTCATACACAAAATTGTAATTTTTAAAAAATGCATACAGTTTTTCTTCTCTCAAGTAAACCATATATACTGTCTATTCTGTTACTCCTTGGGCAGGGACATACAGTATCTCACAAAAGTGAGTACACCCCTCACATTTTTTTAAATATTTTATTATATCTTTTCATGTGACAACACTGAAGAAATTACACTTTGCTACAATGTAAAGTAGTGAGTGTACAGCTTGTATAACAGTGTAAATTTGCTGCACCCTCAAAATAACTCAACACACAAAAGTGAGTACACACCTAAGTGAAAATGTCCAAATTGGGCCCAAAGTGTCAATAGTTTGTGTGGCCACCATTATTTTCCAGCACTGCTTTAACCCTCTTGGGCACAGAGTTCGCCAGAGCTTCACAGGTGGCCACTGGAGTCCTCTTCCACTCCTCCATGACATCATCACGGAGCTGGTGGATGTTAGAGACCTTGCGCTCCTCCACTTTCCGTTTGAGAATGCCCCACAGATGCTCAATAGGGTTTTGGTCTGGAGACATGCTTAGCCAGTCCAACGCCTTTACCCTCAGCTTCTTTAGCAAGGTAGTTGTCATCTTGGAGGTGTGTTTGGGGTCGTTATCATGTTGGAATACTGCCCTGTGGCCCAGTCTTCGAAGGGAGAGGCTCATGTTCTGCTTTAGTATGTCACAATACATGCTGGCATTCATGGTTCCCTCCATGAACTGTAGCTCCCCAGTGACGACAGCACTCATGCAGCCCCAGACCATGACACTCCCACCACCATGCTTAACTGTAGGCAAGACACACTTGTCTTTGTACTCCTCACTTGGTTGCTACCACACAAGCTTGACACCATCTGAACCAAATGAGTTTATCTTGGTCTCATCAGACCACAGGACATGGTTCTAGTAATCCATGTCCTTAGTAGGCTTGTCTTTGTTTTTTTAAGATATGTTTATTGGGTAAGAACAGAAAAACAACAATACGACAAGAAAAAAAATAGTCACATCGTTACCAGAACAAGTTCAACAAGTGCTAATGCTCCTGGTACACCCTCCCATAGTACAGTATACATAGAAGATGTAATACATCAGCAGTGGTACATTCAAATGTCAGCATATAGAGAACAGCAGTACATAGTATGACACAAGAAAAGCTACCATCACATAATGGAAGGAAATGGCAGTAGTCAGAAGCATAACAAAGACTATGGCTCCCATATATTTGGAGGAGTCAAAGTAAGTGGGCTGGATATCCAGCCGCCCCAAAGTCTGCTTGTCTTTAGCAAACTGTTTGCGGGCTTTCTTGTGCATCATCTTTAGAAGAGGCTTTCTTCTGGGACGACAGCCATGCAGACCAATTTGATGCAGTGTGCGGCGTATGGTCTGAGAACTGACAGGCTGACACCCACCTATTCAACCTCTGCAGCAATGCTGGCAGCACTCATACGTCTATTTCCCAAAGACAACCACTGAATATGACGCTGAGCACTCAACCTCTTTGGTCGACCATGGCAAGGCCTGTTATGAGTGGACAGAAATAAATTGCGCTAGGACATGAATATGTTAAAAATATTGAAAGGAGATGAAGGGAGAGTCTATGAAGGGCAGATGAGCAGCAGACACAATGTCCTCTTGGTGAAGGATAATCAGGAATTCAAAATAAATTAGACGCGCTCAGAGGAGATACAAAGTTCCAAAATTGATCCCCCAGTGAAAATAAAAACAAACTCGTGCTGTCGGTATATCCACCACCAGGAAGGTATAAGCATGCAGCCTCTTACCAGATGGTCTAAAGAAAACAGCATTCAATCAGGATAAACCAAATGAAGCAGGCATCTGTCACAGACCAACAGGCGAATCCAACCAGGTAGCATAGATATCAATCATATAAAAGCGTATGTGCAGGGGAATGGACCCAACATATACAGTTGTTCCTCGTGATAAAAATGTAATGACAATATCATTGCGCAGACATCCTTAAAAAAGGCTTTATTAAAACATATAGTAGAACTCTGCACACAGGGTACTCACATTAAATCCAAAGATAAAGGCATATGATAAAAACAGCGTGTGTCTGTTAGTCATCCAAAAACATGGCCGACCTCCAACAGCATACCAGCATCATGTGGTTAGGCTCCTCCCAACACGCCCCCTGATGATGTCAAGTGTGACGAAACATGTTGGGAGGAGCCTAACCACATGATGCTGGTATGCTGTTGGAGGTCGGCCATGTTTTTGGATGACTAACAGACACACGCTGTTTTTATCATATGCCTTTATCTTTGGATTTATTGTGAGTACCCTGTGTGCAGAGTTCTACTATATGTTTTAATAAAGCCTTTTTTAGGGATGTCTGCGCAATGATATTGTCATTTCATTTTTATCACAAGGAACAACTCTATATGTTGGGTCCATTCCCCTGGACATACGCTTTTATATGATTGATATCTATGCTACCTGGTTGGATTCGCCTGTTGGTCTGTGACAGATGCCTGCTTCATTTTTGTTTATCCTGATTGAATGCTGTTTTCTTTAGACCATCTGGTAAGAGGCTGCATGCTTATACCTTCCTGGTGGTGGATATACCGACAGCACGAGTTTGTTTTTATTTTCATTGGGGGATCAATTTTGGAACTTTGTATCTCCTCTGAGCGCGGCTAATTTATTTTGAATTCCTGTGCGAGTGGAACCTGTCCTGTTAAACTGCTGTATGGTCTTGGCCACTGTGCTGCACCTCAGTTTCAGGGTCTTGGCAATCTTCTTAAAGCCTAGGCCATCTTTTCTTGTTCTTGTTTTCAGATCCTTAGAGAGTTCTTTGCCATGTGGTGCCATGTTGAACTTCCAGTGACCAGTATGAGAGAGTGAGAGA
Organism: Pelophylax lessonae; assembly: GCF_965119305.1. Taxonomy (NCBI): domain Eukaryota; kingdom Metazoa; phylum Chordata; class Amphibia; order Anura; family Ranidae; genus Pelophylax; species Pelophylax lessonae. The sequence goes on along the minus strand of NC_138768.1, from coordinate 553,049,452 downwards.
GATAACACCAAATTTAACAAACCTGCTCCCCATTCACACCTGAGACCTTGTAACACTAACAAGTCACATGACACCAGGGAGGGAAAATGGCTAATTGGGCCCAATTTGGACATTTTCACTTAGGGGTGTGCTCACGTTTGTTGCCAGCGGTTTAGACATTAATGGCTGTGTGTTGAGTCATTTTAAGGGGACAGAAAATTTACACTGTTATACAAGCTGTACACACACTACTTTACATTGTAGTAAAGTGTCATTTCTTCAGTGTTGTCACATGAAAAGGTATAATAAAATATTTACAAAAATGTGAGGGGTGTACTCACTTTTGTGAGATGCTGTATATGGTCAGATTTGTCTTTCATCATTGCAACTGCTATGCACCCAATCCCCATATAATATGTTATCTCTTTTCAATGCTGATTGACTTTGAAAGTATCTTTAAAAAGAGATCCCTATTGGAGATCAATGGCAAGTCATCAATAAAAAGCCATTTGTAAAATTACCCTATACAACATTGTGCCATTATTCATTTGTAATAAGTAGATAGACCAGCATATACTGTATTTAAGACATAAAGAATGATTATTCTTAAATATGCAATTAAATATATTAGCATGATTTGTTTTCAGAAATTGTCTTGGAAATGTTATAGACAGGCAACTCCTATCCTCATATTGATTAGTGGTTCCAAAATAATAATAACTACAGCAGTAGAGAACAGACACAAAAGATACACTCAGCATCTTTCAAAATTACTATTCTGTTTTATTTGATGCAATTTAAGGTTTTTATACCTTACAGGGAACTGGAGAAAGTGCAGAGAAGGGCAACCAAACTGATAAGAGGCATGGAGGAGCTCAGCTATATGAGGAGAGATTAGAGAAACTGAATTTATTCTCCTCTCCTGGGATTTGATCAATATGTATAAATACATAAGGGGTCCATATAGTGAATTTGGTGTTAAGTTATTCACTTTAAGGTCAACACAGAGGACAAGGGGGCACTCTTTACGACTAGAGGAAAAGAGGTTTAGTCTCTAAATACGGAAAGGTTTCTTCACTGTAAGAGCTGTGAAAATGTGGAATAGACTCTCTCCAGAGGTGGTTCTGGTCAGCTCACTAGATTGCTTTATAAAAGGCCTGGATTCTTTCCTAGGTGTACATCATATAAATGGGTACTTATATGTACAGGTAAAGTTGATCCAGGGAATATCCGATTGCCTCTTGGGGGATCAGGAAGGAATTTTTTCCCCTGCTGTAGCAAATTGGATCATGCTTTGCTGGGGTTTTTCGCCTTCCTCTTGATCAACTGCAGGTATAGGATTGTGTATATGGGATTGTATGGTTGGGTTTTCTTTACTGTTTTTTGTTTTTTATTGGTTGAGACAGATGGACTTGTGTCTTTTTTTCAACCTGACTAACTATGTACCTATGTAACTATTTAACTACAGTATACTCATGATTACGTAGGTATCCCATTAATATTACAAGTGTACTTTTATGGTAACAAGGGGCGTAACATAGCCAGGCTAATTCTAATCAGGACTCTAAAGAATGCAAACATACTGTATAATGAAAACATTATTAGTGCCGTGTGCACAGTGAGTGCAGTGTGCGATACATACAAAAAAGAATACAAATTATATACAGATTTTACAATTTCCTTAACAATCTTCTCTCTTTTGATCAATATTTTGATCACTAACCATACCTGCTATCAACTTTAACCTGGAACCTCCACACGCTTAGGGGGAGGTTGTCCTGGCTAAAGAGGCAAACTCTTTTGTGGGGAATATAATAGCTTAGAGCAGCTTTTTCATTACAAAATGACTTTTTTTTGTGAAAAACAAATGATTGATAAACAACATTTACAAAGTAATTGGCTGTGCACTCCTGTGGCCAGAATGGCCTTCTAGCTTAATTGTGGACATGCTGACTTCAGCATAGGTAGACACAGAGAATTCTACATAAAATTGAAGACATATAATAGACAACATGACTTCAGAAATGGCTGATCTAATCTGTGCAAGTCTTCACTTGCATGTTCATTATTACAATTCAAAGAACGTATTATGTTCAAAATTGCCATTTTCCATTCCCAATTATCTGAAAGTATATGATAACATGCCTTAGGCTTGCATTTTTTTGTTTCCAATGTTCACGGCCCATTGCACATAGGGATCAGCGCTCCAGAGCAGCCCCTGCTTGTCTTACAGTACCATTCACACCTATTCCTGGAGCCACTGGCTGGCTATACAAACAGCTTTTTGTGCGTCTACAACAACTGTGATTCTCAAATATCCCTAGCTCTTTGTCTTCACTCTCATACCATTCTCAAACCTTTTGCATTGATTCACATACAGTACAATAATCCAAAAAGACTTTTCAGACCCAAATAAAACCACATGGCAAATTTAAATAATTTGTCTACACCACATTGAAAATAGGTTAATTCTTTTAAATGCACCACGCGGCCGGATTTGGTGTGTACAGGAGTGGAGGGTATAATGGGATAAATAAATGCATTAGAGGAGTGGGAGGGTATGACAACCAGCGGAACAGTTTAAAATGGTGAATACTGATCTTTCCATAATTAACAACACTATTTTGAAAGTATATGGTCATAACCATATAGGTAGATGAGGGAGGGGAAGTGCTCCCCATTATGCATTTCAGCACCCATTCAAAAAACTGACTAATTTTAAAGTAGTATGGTATAATATCTGAAGAGCTATACTCACCTATATCACTAAATGAATACTGCAGCTACAATTCATAGGTTTCATAGGGTGCAGTTCAAATGGTGGATTATGTAGCTAATATAATTTAATATTCATATATCAAAGTCTGCATCGCTAGAAACTTTCACATCACACTACACTGCTCAATCATAACTTTATAACTGATCACACTACACTAATCAGTCATAACTTTATGACCAATGACCACCCACCTAATATTAGGTGGGTCCCCATTTTGCCAACAAAACAGCCCTTTTGCTGCCAAAACAGCCCTAACCCATCAAGGCATGGACACCACTAGACCTCTGAGGTGAGGTCTAGTATCTGTGGTATCTGGCACCAAGCCATCAGTAGCACTTTAAGTCTTGTAAGCTGTAATGTGGGGCCTCCATGAATCAGACTTGTTTTTCCAGATGCTTTGAGATCTGGGGGATTTCGAGGCCAAGTCAACCCTCAAATTCGTTGTTGTGTTCCTCAAAGCATTTTTAAACAGTTTTTCCAGTGTGGCAGGGTGCATTTTCCTGCAGGAACAGGTCATTGCTATCAGGGAATACTGTTCAATGAAAGGGTGTCCTTGGTCAGCCCAAGATTTCCCAGCAGACCATTCTTTAAAGCATCACCCACAGCATATTTGGTGGGATAGGTGAGAATATCGCCTCAGATATTATATCATATTTTAGGTTAATATTACTTTGCTCTTTAAGTGAACCTGCTTGGGCATGTAGAGTTACTATTTTGTGTTTTGATTTTCACAGATATGGATATCTATTATTTTGAATAATAGACAATTGAACACAGAGGCGGTATTTTTAGTAGTAAAGCACATTAGAGGATTTGATGATTTAGATAATATGTTTCCCTAGGGTTGGTATCACCACTCAATATGCCTAAATAATATTGCAAGAGAACAACTATCCAAAATCTGAAGAAAATGTACACAGATTGAAGAGTCTAGTAAACAATCAGAAGCAAATAATAAAACATGGAATATGTGGGAGTGTGCTACATACAGAGTGCAAAGTTCAGGAGTGTGCAATATACAGACTGTGGGGTTCAGGTATGCACAGATCAGGAAAGAGTAAAGAGTGTAAAGATCAGGAGTGTGTTACATACAGAGGGCAGGGTTCAGGAGAGCACTGTGTGTAGGGTTCAGGATTGCGCTATGTACAGAGTATAGGGTCCAGGAGTGGACTACATACAGAGTGCAGGGTTCAAGAGTGTGCTATATACAGAGTGCAGAGTGCACAACTGCTGCCTGGATTGGCATATAAAATTTGCATTTGCCACAAATATTGAAATATCTTTTTGAAATCTCAGCCTGCCAGCCATTCAGCCTAGGTGCCAGGACTGTATGCCTGCCACCCTGCAGAGTCCGGGGAAGTCACCACTCTCACAAAATTGTATCCTGTGTTGTCAGATCTCTTAATGCACACATCTTTTGCTGCTACTAAGATATTTATTTCCAAATGAAGAGCTTTCTAGGAACTCGGTCAATTCAGAAAACATACATTTTCATTCTGTAAACACTGTGGTGTTTACTACCAATCAGGACACTGTTGCCGGCTGATACTAGTACCAGAACACTGTAGTGGTGCTGGCTGGTGATTGGGACACTGGCACTGGTATTAGAACACTTGTACAGAGGCAGGCTTCATATCAGAACACGGGGGCCAGTTTGTACTGGTATTAGAACACTTGTACTGGTACTGGCTGGCATTAGCTGGCACTGGTATTAATTCACTTGCACTTGTGCTGGCTGGCAATCAAGTCACTGGCACTGGTATTAGAACACTGTACTGGTGCTTACTGGTGATCAGAACACTGTTGCTGGCTGGCACTGGTACTATAACACTATACTGGTGTGGCTGACAATCAGCATGTCCTGTCACAGTTTGTGTTAGAGGTAGGAGAAAATCGCCTGCAAACTAAAGCCTCGTACACACGTGTCGAAAATCGGCAGGGAATTTTCGTCCGACGACCGATCTGCCGATTTTCAGCTTGTTAGTATGATGCTTCCAACAACCGACTCCGACTTTTTGGACGAAAAAAATCTGGTGTGCAGGCTATAAAATTTTTGTCCGCCGTCAAAACACGGCCGATTTTCGTGCAGTCAGTACAGATTTCGACAGGGAAAAATCTAATGAGCAAGACTGGGCATGCTCAGAGAAGAAAGAACACAAAGAAAGCAAACCAACACATGACATCACTTCTGAAGTAGAATTTTGTCAGGCGAGAAAATTCGTGTGCAGTCTAGGCACATTCCAACCAACAAAACACCACTCTGGACAAAAGACGGACGATCGGTCGGCCGATAATCGTTGCGTGTGTACTAGGCTTAAAGCAGTTTTTTTTACAAACAAGCCATTTAAAGCATAGGTGATATATTAAATTTTAATATGAACTTTTATAAAGTAATAACTATATTATACAATGTATTATATGGAAATATTACCTATCCTATAGTGTTCCCTTTAAAATCACAGTTTGCTGTTTCCAGGCAAGTTACTGTGATAATCTTTCTCTTTCCTAAATTTAAATTGTAGAAAACAAAATCTTCTCTTATTTTACCAAACTATTTTTAAAGCCCACATTGCAAGGGTTAACGGCTCATTTTTGTCTAAGGGATGGGAAAAGCACTTTTACTTACCCGCTCCTCCAGTAGACAGCGCTCCTCTACACTCCAGCAGTGGACTGTTCTTTGGCGCCCTCACGTCTATTGCAGGGCTATGGACATTAAGTCAGGGGGCCTTAGATTACCAGAGTGTAGGAGAGAAGAGGCTGCAGGGACCAGTCTAGACACTTGATCTTTGGACCAATTGCATTTCCAGTTTCCAGTTTCAGTCAGAATACTGTACTGGTGCTTACCGGTAATCAGAGCACTGTTGCTGGCTGGCACTGGTACTATAACATTGTACTGGTGTGGCTGACAATCAGCATGTCCTGTCACAGTCAGAGTGTGAAAGGTATTAGAAAACCGCCTGCAAACTGAAGCAATTTTTTAAATTGTAATGCACTGTGATTGGTCATAGCGCTTATGTGGTACAGAGCCACTCTGATTGGCCCTATACCTTTTACCTGTGTTCCACTGTGACCAATCCTAGTGTGATTACACGACTGTGAGCATGCAGGTTCCCAGGAGCGCAGTTCCCATATGGGTAGGTCATTCAAGAACAGTAGGGCAGCAGACTAACTGCTTTTATACATAGCAGGCCCCTAAGTAGGTAAAGCATAAGTGTTTTTTTTCTCTGGGTTGAACTGAATAGACTTTTTTTTAACTAAATGTAACTATAAAAAAAGCGAAAAAATCAGCACAAGGGCTGCTGACTCCTGGTTTCCTTGAAATTTTCCTCCATCAACTTCCCTCCCACTCCCACTGTTGTAATCATCGGGTACGGAGGGGGGTCAATAGAATTGCGGTAGCTGTCATTTGCACTCATCAAGAGTGCCCGATTATGCCAGCTCTTTCTGCCAAGCTCCTACATTAATAAAAGGTACTACAGCTTCTATGATTGAAACAGGATCTGTGAATGGAGGATGGGTGGTTGATTGAAAGGTCTGTCCTCTCTATTCATAGACCATGTTTCATTCCCTGAAGCTGTAGTACCAGCTTCTATGAATGAGGAAGCTGGGTGAAAAGAGTGGGCAGGCACTCTTGATGAGCCAAACGACAGCCCCTCAGTTCTATTAACTCCTGCCATACCATAAGATTACAGCAGTGGGGTGGGGAAGGGATTGATGGGAGAAAATATCAAGGAAACCAGGAGCCAGCAGCACGAGGGACACAGCACATTTATTAGTAGGTCATGTCTCTTGTGCTTATTTGTGTTTTTTATTTTGAGTATACTTAGGCTATAATGGTGTTCACTGTACTGTGTCATCACGCACAGTGGCCACTGCGCGCATGCACCACCGAGGGCTGGCCTCTATGGCTAGTGTGGATGGAAAAGCATCACAGTAGTGGGCTGCTGCAGCTTCTTGCCCTATGGATTGATGCCATCTACTGGCCCAGAGGATGAGACTTGAGACCCTGTAATATTCAATGGCGGATATCTAGTGGATTTCCAGGGTTGAGCTGATATATTGGTCACAATTGCTGGACCCTCTAGGGCTCAAGGATATATTGATACTCAGGCATTATTGACTGCTACACACTTTTCACCCCATTGACTAGCCAACACACTCCCCACTTTAAACACAGCTGAATTCTGGAGTGGACTTAACTATTTAACTTTTTACTCTCAGCTGGAATCCTTGTGCTCTCAAAGCTCTTGGACCACTTGCATTACAAGCTTGGCAGCTGAAGTTAGGCTGCTTCCAATTCATATTAAGAATTAGTTCCACTTAGTAATTTTTTCCAGTAGGCTCAAAAGTAGTGGTAGAAGTAGTTCTTAATCCATGAGCACCTGTGGGGAATACCCCCTGCTTGGCGCTAGGTTGATACATTAGTATGGGATGTTACCCCTGTGACCCCTTTCCTCTGCTTCAGTCCTATCTGGAAGCTGTACTCGGGTACAGATGTACTCCTTATTAGGGGGTGTGCATGATGATGAGTGGGGTGCAAGCAGCTACTACCATTGCCCCTGACAACGTTGTCATCTTAAATGCATTGAGGTGGAGGTGTTTTTTATGCAATTCTTTTGTAATAGATTTATAATTGGTTAATAAAGCTGTGTTTGTTAATACTGCTTGATTCTTTGAGTGACCACCCTTTCAGGTCCCTTTCAGCCCGGCTTTTTGTATATGCTTGATTGGATTACATGGGTCACACCAATATATGCTGGTGAGTCAGAGGACACAAACTTTGGGTACATTTCTTTACTATTACCTTACCTCATAACCGAGTACTCCATTGGAGAGGTCCCTGTGCTTTTATACATTTTTAATTCTTTAAATACTGCTCGATGCACTATCCATGTGCCTTGGCTCCTTCCTTTCCTAAGCAGTGGCTATATAATAACTTCAATGCTCTCTTGCAGCTCACAGTTACCCAGTAGGTCTTGTTTGAAGGTGATAGCAGCCTTTGGAGAACCTTCACCTGATCCAGCAGTTTTTAGTTAAATCAAAGAATAAACGTATATCCGTAGGTATCTCCACAAACATATCCAGGGTTCCTGTCTGAACCGGTAGAAAAATTGCACATGGACAGCAGAAGAAACATTTTGACATTGTGATTTCTATATGGAAAGAGACCCATGAAAGGTATAAAAAAATGTTGCTTTCTTTTTTATTATTATTTTAATATATCAAAGCTGAACTCCGGCCTTAACTTAAGCCATGCAAAGTTGTACAGGCTTCACTACTGTACTAAAATTACTTACTATGTGTCATTTTCTAGCTGGAGGACGTCCAACATTATTTAGCTCCTTCTTTCCCAGCTAAACTGTCCCTGGCCCATCTCTTTGATTATTTGATCTTAGTAATGTCAATCATGGAGACTCAGCATCGCATTTGTGCAGGCCTGGATTGGCTAATCGGGAGCACCTGGGAGAATTCCCGGTTGGCTGGTCGGTTTTTTTGGCCGCGAGGGCCATTGTCATGGCACTGGGCTGGGCTGCCTGCACTCACAGCAGCCCCACTCTTTTTTATTTATTATTTTACCGCAGCCCCACTCAGGGGCGTCACAAGGGGGGTGCGGGGGGCGGACCACACCAGGGTGTCCATCGGGGGAGGGTGACACCACTCTGCCTGAGGCAGGAGCCCAAGCTCCCGATCCGCTTCTCTTCATCTATGCGGGCAGGCCGGCATTGCATCGCCGCTGCGCCGCATAGTGTGATGATGTGAAGGAGAACTGGAGAAGGACTTCTCTCCTCACTTGCTCCTCCTACCGTCCTGAGCCTCCCCTCCCTGCCCTTTGCACTTCCTGGCCTGACATCACGTTCACGCGGGCAGAGGCTGAGCCAGTCATGGTGACGGCAACGCTAGGGGGAGGTGAGTAGGTGAGGTGAAAATAGTGCAATTAAACTTAAGGTGCCCAGACAGATATAAGGTGCTTCTTTTTGATTTGTGCTGCCTGTTAAATAGTCCGTAACTTCAGTCTGTTTATTTATCAGATGCAGTTCTTGTCTCAGCAATCAGATTATTCACCCTTAGTGTCAGTGTGAATTTGCTATTCCTGCTCCCCTGTGTGCAAGGGCCACTCCCCAGACAGATTCGGGCCAGCAAGGACCCCCTGCGTTTTGAGTACAGTACAGATGTCCTTCTAGTGGGTCTCTTTGCGTTATTCCCAGCTCCACTTGGTTATGTTCCTTTATGTCTGGATACGATTTTTATATTTCTCTCCCCAGTGCATGAAAGATGAAACAGGGGAGAGACCCACTAGAAGGACATCTGTACTGTACTCAAAATGCAGGGGGTCCTTGCTGGCCCGAATCTGTCTGGGGAGTGGCCCTTGCACACAGAGGAGGAGGAATAGCTAATTCACACTGACACTAAGCCCCGGTTCACATTTGTGCGATTGCGGAGATCGCATGTAATTCGGAGTGCACTGCTCCTAAATTACATGCGATCTCATGTGCGGTGCGAATTTCAGCCATACACTTTGTATGGCTGAATTCACACCGCATCCGCAATAAACTCGCACATGAGGCTTTTTTTTATCCGCAGCAGAATCGGATCGCATAGTGCGATCCGATTCTGTGCGAACTTGCAGATCGCACTGCGATATGCGATCGCAACTGGGGGTGTCGTTAACTTTTAATTGACACCCCCTGTGTATCGCATATGGCAGTGTAAACTGCCAGAGGTGCGGATGCGATGCGGGATCACACTGCATATTGGCAGGGTTCCCGCATCGCACAAATGTGAACCGGCACTTAGGGTCAATAAACTGATTGCTGAGACAAGCACTGCATCTCATAAATAAATATACTGAAGTTACGGACTATTTAACAGCACAAATCAAAAAGAAGCACTTTATATCTGTCTGGGCACCTTAGGTTTAATTGCACTATTTTCCACATTGGCACTTTTTTATGAGTAAATGTATTTGTACTTTTTTTGAATAATACAAATATTATGTATGAATATTGTATATATGTTTTGAATAGAGTACTGTATATGAATTTGCACTAAGGAAATGCACTTTGGTCTTTATATGTATGTTAGCAATAAGAAATTTAACCCTGAGAATTGCGTCTATATTTAAATTTCTAGCATTACCAGGTGTCACATGTGTTGTAAAGACGTTGGCTGCCCTTCTACTCAGTGTTCCGTGGAGAACCTAGGTTTTTAATTACATTAATTTAATATAGTCAGTCGTGAACTAAAGTGGGCCGGTCTAATGCATGAAACTCCAGGGCTGAAAATGAGTCCAACTCCGGCCCTGCATTTGTGCGTTGCGTTAGGGCAGGTTTTATTTTTTTTATTTTTCTTCAGGAAACTGCGTGCAGCACGTAGCTGGCCTTTTCCATCAGTCATGATCTGCAACATCACTGGGTCCCGAATAATATATGTAATGAAAAGAGTTTTATTTTTTTTTTATTAGCATGTTGATAGAAAGGAAGAGATGAATCAAGGAAGACAAAACAACCTAAGCAGAACAAACTTCAACTTTAAATATTAAATAATGCATTATTTACCTGGCATGAGTCAATCTTGCCTTCAAGGTAACCTGCACATACCATTCTGTCTGTTACCACATTGCTGTATAAACTGTTGCAGAGAGCTTGATCCATGAGGGCCACTGTAGCTTTCTGTAGAACTTCAGGTTTTATTACTGAAAGAAAAGAAGATGCATCTTAAAGCCCCACTGAACTTTTAGTTTAAATCAGCTAAGTGCAGCCCAGGTCCAAAAGCTTGTCACCACCAGCGTGCTGCAGAGAAAAACCCTTAGTGTCTTGGAGGAAGTAGAGATCTGGTACCCACCATCTACCAAGTCAGAACTAGATATCTCTAATAAGCAGGAACCATGGGGTTTCCTAATTGCAGAGCTATAGGTTTAATTCAGCAGGGAATGTGTCGGACCTTTACAGAGAGACCACTGCTTCCACACAGAGTGCAAGGGTTTTTCTCTGCAGCATGCTGGCAGGGGACAGGAATTTAATACTTAGGAAGAGGTTGTTGTTTTAAAAAGAAAATGAACTGTAATACATTGAACTCTTGTTGTTGTGATCCGTCTGGAATGGATTTAGCTGAAGGTTCAATTAGACTTTCTGTTCTTAGTTTACAGAAAACATTAGTATGAGCATTGCCTAAAGTGACAAACAAGCCATTTATAGCATGTGTAACATATTCAGTCTTAACCACTTGCCGATCGCCGCAAGTACATTTACTGCGGCGGTCAGCCCCTCCTGGGAAAAGTGACTTAGTACTATGTCGCTAACCCAGGAGCCTGTAGGGGGCGAGCACGCGCCGCCGGAGGCGCGCTCCCGCCCCCGCTCGTTCCCCTGCATCCCCGCGCGTGTGACCGGCGGGTCTGATGTCTGCCGGTCACTCGCGATCTCCCGGTGGAGAGGGAGAAAGGCAGGCGGCTAATGTAAACAAAGCCGCCTGTCATTCTCCCTGGTGTAACAGCAGAGATCATACGATCCTTATATGTAGGATCGTATGTCTCTGTGGTTACATGAAAAGCCACACCCCTTTACAGTTAGAAGCACGCCCCTAGGAACACATTTAACCCCTGCATCTTTAATAAAGTTAACCCGTTCCCTGCCAGTGTCATTTTTACAGTAACAGTGCATATGTATAGCACTGATTACTGTAGTAATGTCACTGGTACCCCCAAAAGTGTAAAAAATGTCAGTCAAGGGTCCGATCTGTCCGCCGCAATGTCGCAGTCCCGCATAAAAAAAATCGCAGATCGCCGCCATTACTCGTTAAAAAAAAAATAAATAAAAATGACATAAATCTTTCCCTTAGTTAGCAAACGCAATAACTTTTGCGCAAACCAATCAAAATGCGCTTATTGCAATTTTTTTTTACCAAAAATATGTAGCAGAAAACAAATTGGCCTAAAATGTTAAAAAATTTTGATTTTTACATTTTTTGGGGGAATTTCATATAAAATAATGTGAAAAATATAGTTATTTTTTCAAAATTTTCGCTCTTTTTTTGTTTATAGCGCAAAAAGTAAAAATTGCACATGTGATCAAATGGCACCAAAAGAAAACTCTGTTCATGGGAAAAAAAGGATGTCAATTTCATTTGGGTACAGCGTCACATGACCGCACAATTGTCCGTTAAAGTCACACAGTGCCGAATCGCAAAATAAGCCCTGGTCAGGAAGGGGGTAAAATCTTGCGGGGCTGAAGTGGTTTTTAATATGAACTTTTATAAAGTAATAACTATATTATACAATGTATTATATGCAAATTTTACCTATTCCCCAGTGTTCCCTTTAAAATCACAGTTTGCTGTTTCCAGGCAAGTTACTGTGATAATATTTCTCTTTCCTAAATTTAAAATTGTAGAAAAGTAAATCTTAATGTGCCAAACTATTACTGTTAAACTTTTAAAGCCCACATTGCAAAGGTTAACAGCTCATTTCTGTCTAAGAGATGAGAAAAGCACTTTCACTTACCTGCTCCTCCAGCAGACAGCGCTCCCCTACACTCCAGCAGTGGACTGTTCTTTGGCGCCCTCACATCCATTGCAGGGCCATGGACATGATATCAGGGGACCTTAGATTACCAGAGTGTAGGCGAAAAGAGGCTGTTGCAGGGACCAGTCAAGACACTTGATCTTTGGACCAATTGCATTTCCAGTTTGCCCTTCACATCTGTCTATTTTGCTATATAAAAATCTAAAGCTTGATCTTCTACTGTATTTTTTTCATAGCTAGACTAAAAAAGTTTTAAATCTTTATTGATATAAATAAGTCCCACTTCTGTTATGCCAGTGGGGGGAATCTGCCTCAGGTGCACTTACATTGCTCTCCTCCCCCTGTAGTGCCAAATTATTCACCCTCTCCACTGTCCCACATCCCTTGGTACCACATGTCAAACCCTGATCAGTGCCTCCCTACAATCTGTTGGAGAAAGGGCTGAAGCTACTAACTGTATACAACTTCCATGCCAGCTCCTCATCCATGCACATCACATCCCTGGTTACTCAATGATTTTCACGCTTCACACTCTTGATGACGCCTTCCTCATTCCCTGCTAGTCATATATCTAGCTCCCTAAAAATTCCCATGACTCATCTCCTCATGGTACCTCCCTGCTCACATCCCTGGATCCTCATCAACCTCCATTGGTCACCTGCCTACAGCTCACTTAGCTGTAAAAAAAATTCAGAGGAGCAAGATGGAAACATTTTCTCAAACAAACTATTTTCTAACAGTAATTTTTTTTTAGTTTAGGAAATTACGCTCATTCCAAAAGCAAATAAAAAAGCAAATTAAATTTTTAAGCATTTTGGAAGGATAATTCATCGACTGTATGGATGAGAATATTTGTACTAAAATCTGCTAGCGTATGGCCAGTTTTATACTCAAAGATACTTGTCCATGGCCACCTCACACTCCCCTCCTCCCAATCCTTGCATGATAATTTTATGCTTCCTTGCTGACAAACACCCCTTCCCAGCTGCCTCATGCCCACTGCAGATAGAGGCAGGCTTTCTGCCTAGACTGACTATCACCCCCCCACACAGACAAACACCCCCTTCTGGCCTCTGCACCCTCAATGACACACCCCCTGGCCACCTCATCACTCCTTCACTTGACCTCAACCACCCCACCACCACCTGTCCCCCCCTATACATGTCAATCTCCTACCACCTTACTATCCGCTGTTGACAGACATCTGTGGCCTCTTCTATGCCTATTGACAGACATCCATCCCCATTTGCCTCATGCACCTTGCTATCAGACATCCCTCCCCAGCCAGCTCACGCACCCCACTAACAGAAGTTCCTCCCAAGCCACTTCACACCCTGTTAATTGACATTCCACCGCAGCCACCTTACGCACCCCTCTGACTGACATCCCTCCGCAGCCACATCATGCACCCCCCCTGACTGCATCCCTCCCTAGTCACCTTATGCACCTCACTTATTTACAATCCCCCCCCTGCCTCACACACCCATTGCCTGCAGACACATATCTGACACACACTTTCCTCCTGGCCACATCAATCAAACCAACAGCAGCTGCAGGTATATAAAAAAAAGGACAGAGGGAGCCAACAGGGAAAAGCTTGATGAGACGCCTTGCCTGCCTCCTAACCTTCCTGCACTCAATTTGTAAACAGCTTATCCCTGCTTCTATCCCATGCCAGACACTGCACAATATGCGTCATCGCTAGGGATGATCGAACTTTTGAAAAGTTTGGTTCGACCAGAACACCCGAAAAATGCCCAAAAAAAATGCCTGCAACAACACACCTGGGCGTTTTTGTTGCAGGCGTTTTTTTGGGCATTTTTTGGGCGTCTTTGGAGGCAGGCATAACATTGGAACTTCTGTATAGGGGTATATATACACACACACATATATGTATATACATACACACATATAGGTGTGATAGGAGCGGAGCCCTATGTCTGCAAATAATTTCATTAGTGCAGGCATAGGGTTCCGCTACTTTCACACCTATATGTGTGTATGTGTATATATACATATATGTGTGTGTGTATATATACCCCTACACAGAAGTTCAGATGTCATGCCTGCCTCCAAAGACGTCCACAAAAAAGCCCAATAAACGCCTGAAACAAAAACGGCCAGGTGTAAAAGTAGCGGAGCCACTACCCTGCTCTACTGCAATTCTAATACAAACGATCTTTTTTCTATGGCGGTCACCCTGACATGGAAGAGTTTGATCACCCTGACATAGCAGTCAGAGTCAGTTCACCCTACACTACACTACGGTCACCCTGACACTTTCCCTATAGAAACTAGATTATTGAATCTAACTATAGTGGAAAATAGTACCCTAACTACACTAGATATCCCTTTCCTCACACTAATAATTGCTAAATGGCACTTTTGAAGCAGGAGTAACAGAACTGCTCCCACTCTCTTCCACAGCCCCTGTATTACAGTGCTAGAGATTTGGCGGGGCTATGTTATATACTGGGGGGCGTATTCACTACTGATTGGCCTCTGGACCCCCTATTCACTCCAATCACATTCCTAGCATCCTCCTGCCCCCTCAATTGGCTTTTACTGATGGTTCTGGTCCAATCACGGGCTTTTAAAGCCCAGTTCCTGTCCCATTGCATTTTGGTCGGTTCTGGTTGCCGAATTCCGAACTTTTTCCGCAAAAAGTTCGGAATTCGGCCGAATTTCGAACAGTCAATGTTCGGGTCGAACCGATGGTCGACCCGAACCGTTCGATCATCCCTAGTCATCGCCTCTCTAGAGTCCCTGCTGTCTGCTGTCTGCAAACTAAATTTCATACAAATTGTATTTTACAGTAAAATTGCTGATTTAACATTCACAAAAATTGCCCTTATTTCATACTTATCACAGTTCTCTCCTGCACATACTGTCTATCCCTATACATACCACACTTCTGTCTTGTACATACTGCTTGCCATCATACCCTCCACACTTCTGTCCTGCACATACTGCTTGCCATCATACTCTCCACACTTCTGTACTGCACATACTGCTTGCCATCACACCCTCCACATTTCTGTACTGCACATACTGCTTGCCATCATACCCTCTACACTTCGGTCCTGTACATACTGCTTGCCATCATACCCTCCACATTTTTGTACTGCACATACTGCTTGCCATCATACCCTCTACACTTCGGTCCTGCACATACTGCTTGCCATCATACCCTCCACATTTCTGTACTGCACATACTGCTTGCCATCATACCCTCCACATTTCTGTACTGCACATACTGCTTGCCATCATACCCTCCACACTTCTGTCCTGCACATACTGCTTGCCATCATACCCTCTACACTTCGGTCCTGCACATACTGCTTGCCATCATACCCTCCACATTTCTGTACTGCACATACTGCTTGCCATCATACCCTCCACACTTCTGTCCTGCACATACTGCTTGCCATCATACCCTCTACACTTCGGTCCTGCACATACTGCTTGCCATCATACACTCCACACTTCTGTACTGCACATACTGCCTTCCATCATACCCTCCACATTTCTGTACTGCACATACTGCTTGCCATCATACCCTCCACACTTCTGTCCTGCACATACTGCTTGCCATCATACCCTCTACACTTCGGTCCTGCACATACTGCTTGCCATCATACCCTCCACATTTCTGTACTGCACATACTGCTTGCCATCATACCCTCCACACTTCTGTCCTGCACATACTGGTTGCCATCATACCCTCCACATTTCTGTACTGCACATACTGCTTGCCATCATACACTCCACACTTCTGTACTGCACATACTGCCTTCCATCATACCCTCCACACTTCTGTACTGCACATACTGCCTTCCATCATACCCTCCACATTTCTGTACTGCACTTACTGCTTGCCATCATACCCTCTACACTTCGGTCCTGCACATACTGCTTGCCTGCATACCCTCCACATTTCTGTACTGCACATACTGCTTGCCATCATACCCTCCACATTTCTGTACTGCACATACTGCTCGCCATCATACCCTCCACATTTCTGTACTGCACATACTGCTTGCCATCATACCCTCTACACTTCGGTCCTGCACATACTGCTTGCCATCATACCCTCCGCATTTCTGTCCTGCACATACTGCTTGCCTTTATATCTTCCACAATTTCTGTTCTGCACATGCTGTTTTCCATCATACCCTCCACCCTTCTGTCCTGCACATACTGCTTGCCATCATACCCTCCACACCTCTGTCCTTCACATACTGTTTTCCATCATACCCTCCACACTTCTGTCCTGCACATACTGCTTGCCTTTATACCCTCCACACCTCTGTCGTTCACAGACTGCTTGCCATCATACCCTCCAAAATTCTGTCCTGCACATACTGGTTATCGGAACTGAAGAAACACTGTGACAGAAGTATGGCTAGCTATACCAATGTTTATAAAAAAAAACATATCTTACAGTTGTCTTCTTTGAGGTATCCCCAGCCAGTGATGATACACTTCTTGCCCATAGGGAAAACGTGAGTGGCAGCAGGGAGACAGATTGGTTGAGTGTATTTGTTGAATCGTAGTTCAGAATCCAGTTCCAGAACAGCCACATCATAGTCTGCCGTATCTGGGTCATAGGATGGGTGCTTAAAAATGTTTTTAATGTAGGCTTTCACTGTGCTGCCATCCAAGCCATTTAAAGATGTAGATCCTATGTAAGCCACCCAAACAGCTGGATCCTGAAAACTGCAAAGTACTTGTAAATAGAGGATATGACAAAATGTAAAAGAGAAGGAAGGTGATACCACGATAGTGGTGCAATGGCAATTTATAAGAAAACCACAATTTAAGCACACTTTAAAGGTATTACATACACAAGCTCTGCTTCCTTCCTTGCGGTGCTACACAATAGTTCTACTTTCACATACCTTTTTGCATTGCATGTCTATGGGTCTCCTCTTAACAGATGTAAAACAAAAATGTATATGTTTTTAACCCCTAAGACTTGTTTTATAATGTGCAAGAATGCAAAGCATATGTGCACATTATGGCACACTGGGTTCTCCTTCAGAGAGGCGATATCTGTGCTCCTCTCGTCACTCTGCTGCCACTGCAGACATCTTCTCCCACATTTCTTCTGGACTTGGAGTCTAATCGGCCAGCCAGGGATGGCTTACATCCCATGCATGCACATGAGAATCGCTTCATTCTGGCACCTAGTGCATGCTAGGATAATGCACTGAGCAGCATGTGTGGGTCATTGTACAACTAGAAGCATATTTACTAATAGGTAAGGGCGGAAAATATAATGGCGGTTGAGACCTAAAGAGTCTCTTCTGCCATAAAACCTACCATCTTGCAATTTTGCTAAAATATAATTTAGAACTGCTTTAAGCAGTTTTTAAGTAATTTTTTTCAGGTACTTGTTTACGCAGCACTTTACATATATATATATTACACATATATATATATATATATTATATATTTCACATATTAGGGCAAACTAGCCTACCCACATGTCTTTGGAGTGTGGGAGGAATTCCACAAAGGTAGAGGGAGAACATTAAAAGTCCAGGCAGGTAGTACTGTGGTTGGGATTCAAACTGACGACCCTAGTGCTGCCAGGCAGAGGTGCTAACCACTTGTTTAATGTACTGCTAAGCAAACTTACTGTAGTAGCTAATCTACAAATCTCTACATTTAAAACAATAACAAAAATAAACAGATACAAATGTAGAAGTCCCATCAAAATGTTTTTAAGGTTACTTGGAATGTATTCACTTAAAGTGGTTGTAAAGTCACAAGTAATAATTACATTGATCCTCTCTGTTTTAGTAGGTCCCTGTTCAGTACAGTGTGTGTGTTTTCCTAAAATTATAATGCTAAATACCTTCTTTGCAGAGCCCTGCTGTCCTGTCATGTGACCTCCCTCTGCTTCCCTTCCTGATGTAAGTACAATGAGAGTGGCTGAGATTCCTCCTCTGATGAATGCAAGCTAGCGGAGGGAGGGGGCGTCACATGTCTGCATAGTAGGGCTCTGCAAAGAAGGTATGTAGCATTATAATTTTAGGAAAACACACACATTGTACTGATTAGGGACCTAAAACAGAGAGGATCAATGTAATGAATACAGTTTTCTTAATTTACAAGCTCTGGCACAGCTGCAGGAATATAATTACACAGGCATTTGAAGAGAGGAGATTTACTCTCAGACTCGGTTCACACTGGGGCGGCACGACTCTGTACTACTTCGGGGGCGACTTGTGTATTCCCATGCACCACTACTTCGGAGCGACTTGCATAGACTTCACATAATGGAAGTCTATGCAATTCGCTCCAGGTCTCCCTGAAGTAGTACAGGACCCTTTTCTAAGTCGGAGCGACTTGTGTCGCTCCTATTAGAGCGGGTACTGTAGCAGTCAATGGACCGCGAGGGAGCGCAACTTGTCAGGCTGACAAGTCGCCTGACAAGTCACGCTAGTGTGAATCGAGTCTCATACAGACTACAGACAACAAACTGAAAGGGAGAAAGGGAGGGGGGAGATAGCTGGATGATGGAGGCACGAAAACTGACCACGCTACCAGATATTAGCAGCAATGATAAACGTGGTCAGTTTATAGAGGAGAAGACAGGAACAGGCTGGATCAGCCAGGTATTGTACAACATAGAAGGGGGCAATTGATCTCGTGCCTTAAAGGGACAGGAGCATGTTTTGTTTTTTTTTTTGTTTTTTAGGGTTACAACCAATTTAATACTTAATGTGCTGTGAACTTGTTTTAACCACTTGAAGCCCAGACCAATTATATGGCCTATGAAAATCAAGTGGATAAAAAAGGTACAAAATACAAAAAGAATTTGCTCAGGGTTCAGCGGATAAAGGGGAGCCTCCAGCAGATGAATTTAGCAAAAGAGATGGACTCAGGCGTGCTCAGGATCCTAGTCCCAATCAGTGGCGGCTGGTGCTCCATGGGCCAGGGGGCGATGGCAGACAGACCACACCATACACCCCCCCGGACCTCACCAGGCCGCACACCATACCCCCCCCCCCAGGACCACAGAAGGCCGCGCACTATACCCCCCCAGGATCCCAGGACCACAGAAGGCCACGCACCATACCCCCCCCAGAACCCCAGCAGGATCCCCCCCCCCCCACAGCTCACTCATCCTGCCTGGACGTGTGCAGCAGCAGACGGCGGTAGTGGTAGTGGCGGCTTCGGCTTCTTCCCCCCTCAGTCTTCTGCGTCTCCTCCCTCCTCCTCCATGCCCAATGGCATGGCTTCTCCTTTCAGCCATCGGGAAACAGACCAGGAGGGGAATCCATGTGACAATAGTGAATTTTCATTCGCTATTATCACACAACTGGGTTGGCTCAGGGCGCCCACCCTTTATTAAGCCTATTAGAGCCTCTGGCTCTAATCACATGGTTAAAAAAAGCCTCATTGAACTCCATGCATCCGGCGCCCCTGCATGTAGATTAGGGGGCCGGAAACATGGATAGGGGGGGCGGCGCCCCTGCATCCCCAATGCACCAGCCGCCACTGGTCCCAACCCACCTTCCAGATCCCGCCAGGAAGCCTGCACTGCACATCGCTAATCACAGGCAGTGAGCCATTAACCGGTCTGTGCAGCTGTGGATCAGAAAATTTCTCACTGCCTGTGATTAACGATGTGCAGTGTCGGCTTCCTGGTGGAATCGGGCAGGTGGGTTGGGACTAGGATCCCGAACATGCCTGAGCCTATCTCTATTTAGCAACTAGAGTGATAGTCCAGCCAAAACAGATTTTTTTTTCTTAAGATTGCAGAATGTTTACAACCTATTTCAAATTGTTATTGCTGTCTGTGTTCCATTGTGAAGGATTTCCCTCACTTGTTCCAGCGATGATAGTAGTTGCCACAGAAAATGAAAGTGAATCTACCAAATGGGGCCATAGACAGCAAAAAAAAGTCTTAAAGTGGTTGTAAACCACATATACCCAGTGACGTGACTGGCCTCAGGTGATACACAGAGATGAAACAATTCCTCCTCTGAGCTGTCAGAAAAAAAGTGGAGAGCTGGAATCACACACTGCAGAGCTCAGTAAGGAGAGCTCTAAGAGCTGATTGGAGAAAAGGGACACCACCCCCCCCCCCCATCCCTCCACACAGGAACAGAGCTGAGGCTGTCAATCAGCTGGAGACCCCTCTCATCACCTCTTTTCTCTTGGTGTCAGGAAAACCTTTCAGAAGTGATTAATGCTGATTGCAGAGGAATGAAGCCATAGAGAGAAATGAACTTGACCTAGAGCTCTTAATTGAGACAAGTACACACTATAGAGGGATATACTTTGTTCATATTTCTGAGGTTTACAACCACTTTAGGTGAAGTGAACAGGGTAATAACATATTTTAAAAATATAGACCAAGTAGTAACCCTATGTTTCCATCATATGCAGTTTCCAGCCTAATACTAGTAAATATTACCATATGTAAAACACACTGTATACTGTAAACTTTTAATACATGCAACTGCTCATTAAATACCCCATGTTCTTGAAGATATTTAAAGCAGAAAATGTTAAAACACACACAAAATGCATTAAGCCCAACTCCAGCCCAAGGGACAACTATAACTTTTGTCAATTGTATTTGCTTTCTGTGAACCAGGGGAAGACTTTTTAACTCTGTGATACCAAGCAGGGCTGGGCCAATAAATATTCAGATGACACAGTCCCCTAGGGCACAGCTTGGTCCATAAGGGGTATACAGGTATAAGAGCTAAGTGGCTAAACTCATTATCATGCCCCCCCACCCATACCCAGCACCAGTACCGGTCAAACGCTACAAGAACCTGTAGGGGAGGCTTATAACTTAAGAAGCCCATATATTAATCTTTTTTTTTTTTTTTTTTTAATTCAACCAGCAGGTTGAATGAAAAAAATGATCACACTCCCTCATCCATACATTTGATATGGATGGGGGAATTTCTATCACTGAGCTATTGTATTCTGACTTTGAAGTAGGCTGGCAGGCAGGGCAGGCACACTACTGCATTGGAATTGCAATTCTGACGCTGTTAAAATGACAAATTTAGAACTACAAATATAGAGGGGGCGTGCATTTTGACACCTTCAACCTTGAATGCTAAAGGTCCTTGTACTGGAACTGATCCCATCACAAAAAATAACAGAGATCACATAAATGGAAGGTGCTGAACAATGAAAAGGCAGAGGCTGTAACCCTTCCAATTGTACTAACACAAGGTATTTTGTTGTTGTTGCCTTTTGCTTCTTGATTCTAATGGCACCAATCTCTGGGACAGGAATTGATAGGTTGTCACCCCAAAAGGGAACTCAGACAAAAATAAACCGTATTTCTCATCACTTTTTGTCCCAGGTGGCACTAGTCACCAGGACAGGTAATGGGGGGGAGGGGGGGGTTCCCTCCATCAGGACACAGATAATAAAAAGTTGACAAAAGTTTTAATTCTTCCCCTATGTATCCAAAGTTGAATGTAAAATGTTTGTACTGAACTTGGGCTTTAAAATAAAATTAAAACAAAATGCACATAGGTATGCATGCTAAAAATGCATGCATTTTTAAGTAGTGACTAATATCACTGGGGGTTTGTGGGAAGATAATATACACTTTGAAAATTAATTTATTAATAAATTAATATTAATAATATTAAATTGCAATTATATGTAGTGATTTTTAATGAATACATAACTGAAATAAAAGCGTTTTTTTTTTTTGTTTCTTTTTTTCATCTCCAATATGATGCTAGTTTTTAAAAAAATGCAAACAGTGGGGGAGATTTACTAAAACTGGTGCACCTTCTAACTTCAGCTTGTTCATTTGAGCTTTGACAAAAAAAAAACAAAAAACTGGAAGCTTACTGCATTCAATGCGGAGCTGCACCAATCTTTGCACTCCCTAGTTTTAGTAAATAACCCCACTTTCCATACAGTTTGGATAAAGCTATATAACTGTCACCCAATGCAACTTCAGAGAGTATAACTTCAAATACAATACACTATTTGGGCCAATTTTTGGGGCCATGATATATAATTCTTCAGCAATACGACCACCTTTTCCGTACTCCAATATCATACTTTATTATTTAGCAGGCTTAAGGAGACCCTTTGCATTATGCAAGATTTGGAAACTGAGCTGTACTTACTCATTGAAGCAGTGAGCAGCAGATACCAGCCACTTGCCACTTATAATGGTTGCTCCACAGAAGTGTTCATTGTTCTCCCTTAAACTGACCTGCCATGGGAATTCTCCCTTTGCAGCGTCTGACCCTCCTACTATTCTGTTTGATTTCTGGATTGCAGGGCGTGAACCACAATCTTAACATTAAAAAAAAAGAAAGAAGTTTAAAAACAAAATCATCATATGCCATAAACGTTACAGCTGCATTCAATAGAACTTTACAAACCGTATCTGAAGACTTGTAAGAATTTAATAATATTCATTCTATAATGTGATGTATTTGGAAATTATTTATTAAACATGATTCCCTTAGTTCAACTCCCCACAAACTTTTTTTCCAACAAGCAGCTTCTAGTGCAGGCATGTCCAACCTGCGGCCCAGGGGCCACATGCGGCCCGGAACCTCAGGCAATGCGGCCCACTGCCCCCTGACAGTTTTTTTTTTGCTGGGGAGGAAGGAAGTCAGGTCGGGGGCACGGCCACAGCAGCTTCCAACTGGCGGTAGGCAGAGGCTGCCTCAGAGGGGAGGGGGGGAGGGGGAAGACGAGCATGTGCAGTGTTTCTGACTCCTACCACCATGACCACTTTAAATCACTGAAGTGGTCATGGTAGTTAGAGTGTTCCTTTAATATCTGTCAGAAGAAGAAAACCTTTGTATACTGATTTCATTTCATTTGATCATCCTCTAGTTGTGTTAAATTAGTGCGGGGGGTGCGCCGGTGCGGGAAGGGTGCGGCGGCATTTTATTACTTATATACCTTAACTATAGTATATATTTTATATGCGGCCCGAGAAAATTTCTCTACACTCAATGTGGCCCAGAGAAGCCAAAAGGTTGGACACCCATGTTCTAGTGAATATAATTACCAGGGAAAAGATTTTTTGTCATACCTGTAGGCCATTTTGGCCTCTATATGCCTTTGGGCCTCGCTATATGTCTAGCCAAACAATTCCGTTAGCAATCTCCACATTCTGCCTTGTCTCTAGGACTCAACTTAAAATAGCATACAGCACTGTGTTCTGGCAGCGGAATGGACCATTCTGTCCCACTCCCGAAACAAAACCAGGTCAGAAAAGCATTTCGTAGAAGGCATTGTATTTCATCAATGAATACAGGGCTTCTTCTGATTGGCGTGGTGGAGGGATTGGCAGATGATGTCCACCTCAACCAGTCACAGGAAGACTTGTATCCATTAATGAAATACAAAGCTTCTGGTGAATGGCTGAGAAGCCCTCATCTCAGCTCGACTTTGTTCCGTTAGCAGGACAGGAAGCCCCCATTCCACTGTCGGAACACAGTGCTGATGCTACACACAGTGGGGTTGACTTACTAAAACTGGAGCTTCCAAAATCTGGTGCAGCTGTGCATGGTAGCCAATCAGCTTCTAACTTCAGCTTGTTCAGTTAAGCTTTGATAATAAAACCTGGAAGCTGATTGGTTTCTATACAGAGCTGCACAAGATTTAGCATTCTCATGTCTTAGTAAATCAGCCTTCATCTGTAGAGTGCTCCCAGTGGGCACATCTCTTTGTGAATGGAATTCTTTGGACCAGCTTGATCCAAACAATTTAAAGTAGCAAGAAACATGTTAGGCTTTAAGTTAATGTTGCTGGCAGTTTGATCTGGATTGTAGCATTTTGTATAATATCTTCAAATTCAAAGAACCTATATCCCATATAGAATAAATAAATATAGTTCTACAACCTGCTGAATATTACCCAACTGTACTGCTAAGGTGAGCAAGATTATTGTCCAGAGACTCACTGCAGTTCTTCTCATCTGATCCATCTTTGCAGTCACGCACGCTGTCACATTCCGCGTTTTGCTTGACAATACATTGGCTATTCTTGCAGGAATACACTTGGGTTGGACAACTTCCTGTGGAAATCAAAGGTTTTTAAAAGGAAAGTAAATATGTTATTTTAAAAAAGTATACCTAAGGCGGTGATGGTGAACCTTGGCACCCCAGATGTTTTGGAACTACATTTCCCATGATGCTCATGCCCTCTGCAGTGTAGTTGAGGATCATGAGAAATGTAGTTCCAAAACATCTGGGGTGCCAAGGTTCACCATCACTGACCTAAGGTATGACTACAGGCAAATCTTTTTTTTTTTTTTTTAATTTGTAAAGAGTGGAGAGGGATTAGAATACCTGTTAGATCTTTATTGCTGCCTGTGCCCCCGTTAGGGAGATTTATCCTCTCTATTTGTTCTGTTTACCATTTATCTATTTACCAAAATCTAAATTTTTCGTTTTCCCCAAAACCGGAATAGAGGGAAATCTTCCAATTGGGACACTAGTTCTGGTGACCCTGGTGACAACCAGAGATTCCCTCTTTTTCTCTTGAAATATCACTTCCTCTTGTGGCTATAAGACCAGACACAGATGGCAAAATGAAACTAACAGGGGTTCTAACCATTCCATACTTTATTTAAAACTAGAGGTAAAGACTTAAAGTCAAAAGCAAGCATGAATTATATTGCAGTTTACCAATTCTTAGATGTAATAGATGTATTCGTTTTCTTTTTTAGGCTTTCTTTCTTCAATTTACTTTTGGTGATCCAGCCAGTAAATCTGTAAGTCTGTTGTTTTTCAACAGAAAGCTCTCTTGCAGTTACAGATGATACAGGCCATTTAACACTGGCAGGGGTGCTCAACATAATCAGCTTTTATTTATTTATGGAAATCTTTATTAGCTTGAGTTCAGTTTCAATTTGATAGTGTATCTAAATCTCTAACTGGAATTAACGTTACTGGACTTGCGGATAAGCTTAATGTTGGGATTGAACTTAGACGGCAGAATGCTGGGAAATGTAGTTTGGGCAGAGAGCAGAGCCATTACAGCTGCTGGGAAAAGAACTAATGTACCCATGTGTATCTGGGAGCAGGAGGAGCAGAAAAAAGGGGGGTATAAAAAGGGAAAGCCCGGGAAGTGCTTGGGGGAGTTGGAGGTTGCTGCTATTGTAAGATTTTAACTACTTACACTATAGACATATCTTATTCACACCCACCAACTTCTTTAAGAGCCCCAACTTAGCTGGCAGAAGAGTAACGCTAAGGACTTTGTTCAGGTTGACTGATCCTGAGTACAGATCTGCAGATGATCATGTCTAGGCTTAGTCCCTCATTGTCAGAGCTCCCAAGTGACTTAGCCCATACCCAGATTTGTTATCCACTTGTGTTACTTGCTCATCTTATTAGGAGAGCTATAGTTTATGCTGTTAGAGTTATGGACAGCTATAGTTTATGCTGTTAGAGTTATAGTATATGCTGGGATTTAAAATCACTGCAAGAAACTCTGTGTACCTGGTTGTGTTTTTCATTGCTATGCTTTATGTTGGTTTACTTTAACTGTCCAATACATTCTGCTATCCTTCATAAAGTTGCGAGTCTCATTTTTGTGTGCATAAGTAAGCACTTCAGTTATGAAAGATTTACCCCCCTTCACGACCAGGCCATTTTTTGCAATATGGCACTGCGCTACTTTAACTGACAATTGCGCGGTCGTGCGACACTGTACTCAAATTAATTATGAAACAATGTCCTTTTTTCAAACAAATAGAGCTTTCTTTTGATGGTATTTGCGCTATAAACAAAAAAAGACCAACAATTTTAGGAAAAAAAACTGGATTTTTGACTTACCGTAAATCCTTTTCTCTGAAATTCATTGACAGACGCAGCTCCATATTCTTCTTAATCATTGGGTTTTGCTGCCCCCTACAGGAATAGGACACTAGGCAGGAAAAGTCTTTAGCGCGCCTATGGGGCAGTCCCTGGGGGTATACACCCACTCACTCTGCTATAGGCATTCCGTTTTGTTGCAAGCAGTGTCAGAAGAAAAAAAAACCCAACCAAACACATATATAGAGGGGCGGGTGCTGCGTCTGTCAATGAACTTCAGAGGAAAGGATTTTACGGTAAGTCGAAAATCCAGTTTTCTCTATCGTTCATTGAAAGATACAGCTCCATATTCTTCTTAACCATTGGCACGTCCCAAAGCAGTATTAACATGAGGGGTGGGAAAACAACGCAGAAAGGAACGTAATTCCCAAAGGCTAAACTTACCCAACCAGGTAACAACTGGAGCTCACCTAGAAACAACATACCAACGATATTCAGGTGGGTGCCACTCCGGACAGACCACCTCTCCACCCTGGGTGGGGGTGCTGATGGCCAAGGGGTATGCTGTGACTTATGACAAACCAGGTAATGTGTGTCTCGGCGAGGTGTTTGACTCGCGGGCCAGCCCCGTCCGGTGGGGCTGTGTTGTGGCCAGGACTAGCGTGGAGCTCCTAGTCTTGCCCACACGCTCGCTGGCCAGACTGGGAGGCCATAAGGATCTAGAATATCCAGTCTGGCGCCCGGTCCGGCTGTTGATTGTAGTTCTCTGAGGAACATAACTAGATAAAAAAAAAAAAAAAAAATTAGACACAAGGTTCCCTTTTTACATAAAAAACATTCAAGGACCGAAATCCCAGCAGGGAACTAGGTCCTACTCCTAAACTAGGCAGAAAAAAACTGAATGCCTATAGCAGAGTGGTAGGGTGTATACCCCCAGGGACTGCTCAATAGGCATGGTAAAGACTTTTACTACCTAGTGTTCTACTCCTGTAGGGGGCAGCATAACCCAATGGTTAAGAAGAACATGGAGCTGTGTCTGCCAATGAACGATAGAGAAACAATATTTTTTTTTATTTTCTGCTATAAAACACATACAATAAAAAAAAAAAAATGTAAAAATACAATTTCTTCATCAATTTAGGCCAAAATGTATTTTGCTACATATTTTTAGTAAAAAAAAAAACCCAATAAGAGTATATATTGATTAGTTTGCACAAAAGTTATAGCATCTAGAAACTATGGCACATATTTATGAATTTTTTATTTCTTTTTTACTAGTAATGGCGGCTATCAGCAACTTATAGCAGGAATGTGATATTGCGGCTGATGAATCAGACACCTAACTGACACTTTTGACACTTTTTTGGGAACCAGTGACACCAATACAGTGATCGGTGCTAAAAATATGCACTGTCACTGTACTAATAATACTGACAGGGAAGGGGTTAACATCTAGGGTGATCAAGGGGTTAAATGTGTGGCTCACATGTGTTACTGTGTACTGTTCTGTTTAGCAGCACATTGCTGCTGTCAGAAGAGAGCCCTGTGTTTGTTTACCTACACTGGGCTCTCTTCGGTAATGTCCGGAGCCGATCGTCGGGTGCTGGCAGCCAATCGCAGCACAGGCGGTACTGGAGCACTCTCTACCTCGGGGCGCAGATCATGTACTAGAGACGTGATCTGGCGCAGAGCGGCCACCCTGCTGCGGTATATGTGCAGTGGGCGGTTGTAAAGCGGTTAAAGTAAAATATATAGTGGTGGTGTGCAAACCCAAAGGAATGAATTGCTATCTATTTTCCACCTAAAAACGGATGGATAAAAAAATGGACAAAGGGATCACTTGTGGAAAAGGGCCCTCATTGTTTTCACAAAAAAAACACCCAAAAGTTGTATCCCATTTTTCTAATTGGATTCAAATAAAAAAATGTGAAATTCCTTGAAGAAAATTGTGAGGAAACCTTTGTCAATAGACCCCTGTGTGTGTAGTGAAACAAAAAGATCCATAAGTGGAAGGAAAGGTTATCATGTTGCCATCTAGGAATAACAAAAAAGGCTTATTATGGCAGCTTACCTGACTTCAATCCTATAGAGTAGAATGATAATCCTGTATTATCTGCAGGAATTAAAAAAAACATAAAAACAAGGTCAGTGCAGCGATTCTCAAATATTTTTGGATTAGTGTATATGTCAGGGGCCTTCTAACTATGGCCCTCCAGTTGTTCAGGAACTACAATTCCCATCATGCCTAGTCATGTCTGTGAATGTCAGAGTTTTACAATGCCTCATGGGATGTGTAGTTCCGCAACCGCTGGAGGGCCGTAGTTTGGAGATCCCTGGTATATGGGATAAATTACTTTAGCAGACAACATGCAATGTACAAACCTTTGTGGTCTACAGTAAAGCTTCCTGTGAGCATCCATGGACTTGAAGTAGTTGTAAAGGCAGAAGGTTTATTACTATACAGTAAGGATAAATACCTTCAGTATGCAGCCCCTCCAGCCCCCCTAATACTTACCTGAGCACAATCTTGATTCAGTGATGTGCAGGAGAGCAGCTGCTGTCCTGGCACTCTGCTTCCTCATTGGCTCCTGCTGCTGTCAATCGCAGTCAGTAAGGAGGGATCAGGGGGCAGGGCCGAGTCCTGCTTTGTGTGTCTTTTGGACCAGTGTCACTTGCTATGGGGGCACTCAGCAGGAAAGAGAAGTAGAGAGGGCAAGAAGAGGAAAATCAGGGCTGCTCTGTGCAAAACTATTGCACAGAGCAGGTAAGTGATGCATGTTTGTTATTTTTTTTAAATTTGAGCCTTTACAATCACATTAAATTTAGAGAGCGGTTATTAGCAGTCCTAACGGCAGCAGTCTATTAAAAAAGTTAAGTAGCTAGGCGTGACTTTGCCGTATTATTAGTATTGATAAAATATATACAATATATAAAAACAGGATTTATATAGCACCACCAGTTTGTACAGCATTTTACAAAATAAAGGGAGACAGCACAGTTACAACACAATTCAATACAACAGGGTTAGGAGGGTCCTGCTCATGGCTCTGCACAATCTACACAGAAGGGGCTATTGATTCAAAGGGTATTAAAAGAACACGATCAATTTTTATATATATATATATATATATATATATATATATACTGTAGATATCTAAAGCACTTTTTCCCCATTCTGAAAGGAGTAGGTAATAGTTGAAATCCCTGTTAGTTTAATTGGACATCTGTGTCCCATTGGGGAGTTTCCCTTCACTTCCTGTCTGGTAGAGACAATAGAACTTCGTACATAGCTTTTCACAGCTGCAGACGCAGCTGACAAGTATTTAGCAGGTGATACTGCAGCCTCCTAAACTTTTTTTTTTTGACAACTGAATGGGTTATTTGCATGGGAATACTGTGCAGCAACCATGAGCCTCGACAGGGGGATCACTTTAGCCACACCTCCATCCAGTTGCCTTTGCAGCTTGAGGTGATGGGGGTAGTAAGATTGCAGCTCAACCACCTATTTTTACACCCCCCCCCCCTCTTCCTCCAACCGCAACCTTAAGCTGTCCATACATGGATTCGAGACCAGCAGAATTTTGATCCATGTATATGGGCAGGCTGGTTGTACAGAAGTCGATCTACTGAACGACTTCTGTACAACCAGCTTGTTGCATTTTCCCCGCTTACTCAGTGTATTCTAGTGGCGGGGAAGTTTCCCAGCTGTCAGAGTACAATTGCTTAGTGGGGAGGATTCCCTCATCTGCCTCAAGTGTGTGGATGAGGAATCAAATCATTTTTTCAATCCACTCGTTAAATGGAAAAAAATGACTCATCTATGGACGGCTTTACACAGATTTCTTCTCTATTTGTGATCTGGTGACAGCTCAAAATGTTGAAATCCTCATTACTTTCAGTCAATGCTTAAAGGGTAACTCCACTTTCGTGGGGGAAGAAAATAGCAAATAAAGAAAAAAATAATATAGCGTATACAATTACGACACAAATCATATTGTAATTGAATGTTATTAAAAATGACCCTTCCTTTTCAATCTGCGGCTCTGTACGTTTCTGAAAATGCAATACAATATGGCTACCTAGAGAATGTGTAAAGAACGCCCCCCTGAAAAATAATTTCCTGCTTGTGTGATTGTCTCACTGATTTTCTCAGAAGTCTGCACTAAGATACAAGTCAGATTTCAGGCATCCCCTGCAACACAAAATAAAAATCTGGTTCCCCTATATGGAATAAAAAATTGTAGCCAATGAAAACACTTGCGAGTGGCACATCAGCTAGTTTCTGTGCATTTTAGAAAGTTGTTATCAACACCATTGCTTTTCCACCTGACCAGATCATATGTAATTTTAATTTCTTATAATGAAAATGATTTTAGGCAACTCACAGCAACACACATGCTTTGGTGTGCTGTGTTGCTAAAAAAAAATGAGTCCTGTATGTTTTTTCCTCTATTGTGATGCATTTACTGCCATAACACGATGCACATTACTGCTTGCCATAATGCGCATTCAGTGCCGCTTCGCATATATGCGATGCGGGAACCCTGCGAATCCAGTGCAGGTTCCCACATCACACTCGACTTGCAGGCAGTTCACATTGCCATATGCGAATCGCTGGGGGTGTCAATACAAAGTTAGCGACACTCCAAGATCAGTTCGCATACCGCAGTGAGAGCTGTAAATTCGGACATGAATCGGATCGCATAGGTGTGACCAATAATGCGATCTGAGCCACTTTGGTCCGAATGCGATGCAAATTCAGCCATACAATCTGTATGGCTAAATTCGGAACACACAGATATCACATGTGATTCGCAGAGCAGACATCGCATATGTGTAAACCGGCAGTAAAGGGTCATTAAAGAAAAACTCCATCTCTCCACAAACTTTACAAGCTGGCCCAAACAAACTATGCCTCTCACTAACATGTGAGGCTGCTGGATGTGCGGTATAAACTGTATGTAGCTGAAGCGGGTGCGAGCCGAGATTTCCTGTCTCATACCTGGAATGCAGTAGAGTCTATCACAGCGCACTCAGTTGCTCAGAGCAAGTAATGTATTCTATCAATGAATACAAAGCTTCCTCTGACTGGCTGATGATATCACAACCTCAGCCAATCTGAGGAAGCTTTGTATTCACATCCAGTGGTCTCACAGATCAGTGAAGGACATAGTTTGAACTGTTCGAACTTTAAAAAACTGTCATTACATGCTGTATTACATGCTGTTCCTACCCTCCCACAGTCAGTATAGGATTTGTCTTCTGTATTCTGCAAAAAATCTGGTTGATCCTACTCTGTGCTGACCCTCCCTCCTTGTCTGTGTTCCTGCTGCAGCCTGAGATTGTGTAGACCAGTGTTTCTCAACTCCGGTCCTCAGGGCACACTAACAGGCCAGATTTTAAGTATTACCTTGGGGAAATGCAGACCAGAATACTGCAATCACTGAGCAGCAAATTTTATCACCTGTGATGTATTTCAGTTTTCCTGCAAACCTGGCCTGTTAGTGTACCCTGAGGACCGGAGCTGAGAAACACTGGTGTAGACCAACTGTTACCACATCTATTGATCATGCTCAAGTTTTGGTTCCCTTCTAAGTTGTAAATTTCCTTTTATTCTTTTTTGAGCAGCCCATGACTGTAGAGTCACATATGAAGGTGTAAACTGTGGTAAATGACACTGCCCCCCCCCCCCCTACTTTTTCCTCCATGTTCTTGTATTGCTAAACACTAAGATATAAATTGGTGATTGATGGAGGCTTCACTTCCCTGTTCGTCCCAGCACATACATACCATAGACACAGGCTGGAGGGATGTGACACAGTCTGTGATTGGAAGAACCTCCTCCAGATATCTTTACAGTGCGAACAAAGTGAAAGCTATTGTCAGTCAAATGAAATTCCACCTACAACAGGGTATTGCCAAAAATAATAAACATTTGCTTTGAGAATTAGATTTGTAATAAGATTTAAAACACTTTGTTGCGATTAATTATTTTAATTCTCTATTCTATTCTCTATTCTATTTTTTTTATTGTTATGACTGGCACAGAACCAATCAGGGCTGTGCAGACACGGGTTTATAGTCCTGCTGTCCTGCTGTAAAGCATACATCAGTACTAGAAACTCCTCCGTGGAAGACAGGAAAGACCTGTGAAATGTCACGTGACCCCTGAACAGAAATGAATAAATAAGGTACTCAGTTGATTTTTACATTAAATTAAATACAATGGCATGATCTTTATGCATACATATAGAAGGGATAATGGCAGTTAGATGTTGTATATTCATTATTACTTTAGTACTTGTGCAGTGGTACACAGTGTGAATGGGCATGTAGTTATCAGCAGGCCATACATACAGTGCCTTGCGAAAGTATTCGGCCCCCTTGAACTTTGCGACCTTTTGCCACATTTCAGGCTTCAAACATAAAGATATAAAACTGTATTTTTTTGTGAAGAATCAACAACAAGTGGGACACAATCATGAAGTGGAACGAAATTTATTGGATATTTCAAACTTTGTTAACAAATAAAAAACTGAAAAATTGGGCGTGCAAAATTATTCAGCCCCTTTACTTTCAGTGCAGCAAACTCTCTCCAGAAGTTCAGTGAGGATCTCTGAATGATCCAATGTTCGCCTAAATGACTAATGATGATAAATAGAATCCACCTGTGTGTAATCAAGTCTCCGTATAAATGCACCTGCACTATGATAGTCTCAGAGGTCCGTTTAAAGCGCAGAGAGCATCATGAAGAACAAGGAACACACCAGGCAGGTCCGAGATACTGTTGTGGAGAAGTTTAAAGCCGAATTTGGATACAAAAAGATTTCCCAAGCTTTAAACATCCCAAGGAGCACTGTGTAAGTGTGCATATTGAAATGGAAGGAGTATCAGACCACTGCAAATCTACGAAGACCTGGCCGTCCCTCTAAACTTTCAGCTCATACAAGGAGAAGACTGATCAGAGATGCAGCCAAGAGGCCCATGATCACTCTGGATGAATAACAGAGATCTACAGCTGAGGTGGGAGACTCTATCCATAGGACAACAATCAGTCCTATACTGCACAAATCTGGCCTTTATGGAAGAGTGGCAAGAAGAAAGCCATTTCTTAAAGATATCCATAAAAAGTGTCGTTTAAAGTTTGCCACAAGCCACCTGGGAGACACTCCAAACATGTGGAAGAAGGTGCTCTGGTCAGATGAAACCAAAATCAAACTTTTTGGCAACAATGCAAAACGTTATGTTTAGCGTAAAAGCAACACAGCTCATCACCCTGAACACACCATCCCCACTGTCAAACATGGTGGTGGCAGCATCATGGTTTGGGCCTGCTTTTCTTCAGCAGGGACAGGGAATATGGTTAAAATTGATGGGAAGATGGATGGAGCCAAATACAGGACCATTCTGGAAGAAAACCTGATGGAGTCTGCAAAAGACCTGAGACT
The DNA here is from genome assembly GCF_965119305.1 of Pelophylax lessonae. Lineage (NCBI taxonomy): Eukaryota > Metazoa > Chordata > Amphibia > Anura > Ranidae > Pelophylax > Pelophylax lessonae. The sequence continues at coordinate 553,015,939 of NC_138768.1, read as the reverse complement.
GGGACAGAGATTTGTCATCCAACAAGACAATGATCCAAAACATAAAGCAAAATCTACAATGGAATGGTTCACAAATAAACATATCCAGGTGTTAGAATGGCCAAGTCAAAGTCCAGACCTGAATCCAATCGAGAATCTGTGGAAAGAACTGAAAACTGCTGTTCACAAACACTCTCCATCCAACCTCACTGAGCTCGAGTTGTTTTGCAAGGAGGAATGGGCAAAAATTTCAGTCTCTCGAAGTGCAAAACTGATAGAGACATACCCCAAGCGACTTACAGCTGTAATCGCAGCAAAAGGTGGCGCTACAAAGTATTAACTTAAGGGGGGCTGAATAATTTTGCACGCCCCATTTTTTCAGTTTTTTATTTGTTAAAAAAGTTTGAAATATCCAATAAATTTCGTTCCACTTCATGATTGTGTCCCACTTGTTGTTGATTCTTCACAAAAAATTACAGTTTTATATCTTTATGTTTGAAGCCTGAAATGTGGCAAAAGGTCGCAAAGTTCAAGGGGGCCGAATACTTTCGCAAGGCACTGTATATATTTTGGATGCCTGGAGCACGGATGGATGAATCTTCCACTATGACTATTGTACTGCATTTTAACAGCCAACCCCGCCAGCTAACAAAATACTACAACCGTGCCTGCATCTTATTGGATGCACATGCTGTTTGGCAGACAATTTTCCACCTGGCTCCTTTGATTTTTCATTTGAGAGATGTCGGGCTAGAGGTTGCTAGTTCATCAGGAACTGGACGAAATTTGATCAGTGTATGGCCAGCTTAAAAATAAACTACATCAAAAGGGTAAAGCAGGAAAATTTCTGCTCAAATGTGGGAGCATGCATCTATCCGTCTTGCACTGCTACCCATTTGCATCCAGAATTCTCCCTACTATGGCTGCTCATTGAATCTCCTATCCTAGAAGTTAAAACTTTTTGTCCTGCTGTGGTTAGTTATGCTGTAGTCCTTCACATCCTACGTAAGTAAGCACTAGTCTACACTTCCAAGGTCATGAATGAGATGAAACTGCCTTTGAAAAGTTCTCTTGGCCAGTGTTTTATTAAGGTAAGATATATTTATGTCAATGTTCAGACCTTTAGGCATTATAAACATGGACTTCTACTGTTCTTAGAAAGAGAGTTATTGTTCTCTTTAAAAATTCCACATGCAGGCTGCTCCTTAATCATCTCTCTGTAATTTTTTTTCCCCTGCCATTTTTAATAAATTTTCATTTACTTCAATCGTTCTTGGCATCTGAATAAAGAACATGCCCTCCACGGCCATTGCTCAGATTACAGTGCAGTGTTGGCAAATGTTCAATGCCTTTGCTATTCCTCTTCCCCCTACTCTCGTTCTCTACATTTTAACCCTATTATTACAACTGTTTTGTAAAACATGGTAGGTATAACACAAAGTATAGAACATAATTCAGTTCTGTTTTGTCATACTAGTTATAAAAAGGCTTTTGAGGACATAAACACCAGTATGAAAATGTAGACATAGTAATAGAGATCGTGTGGTGAACATGTGAATGGTCTTGCCTTTAAATGAAGTTATATACAAAACTCACCCAAGCTATACTGCCATATGAATGATGTTAAGACAGAGTGCCGGTGCTCAGGCCAACCAGTCCACTGTAGATAAATTCAACAAAAGGCAGGCAACTCGTATTGCTATGAGGAAGGCTGAGGCCGAAACACGTTAGCAGGGCAGCTGTTAGAGATCAGCCTTCCTGATGGGGCCCCCTCAACCCCACTTACACTCTACCTATCCCCCCAGGGTGCAGTGAAAAAGCATCACTAACTTTATGTGCCTACACCTCAAGAATGGAAAAAAAAAGTCCATCCACTGCTCCCATCTCCTGGGCCACTCTGTTAACCTGATGGGGCCTAGGGAAAAGTAATTTAAGCCCTAGTATGCAAGTAGGAGTGAGGGCGTGGTCTAGTAAGATCCATTTTTTTATTTAGGCAGAAATTAACAATAAAGCTGCCCTGGGCCCCCCGTTTAGCTGATGGAGCCTGGGCCCAGTACAACAGGACTGGTTGTACTGCCTTATCAGCGGCCCTGCGCGTTAGCATCAATGGACATTGTATTTGCTGTTGTGCATTAATAAAGGTTCTTTTAACCTTCCTAGCGGTATTCCCGAGCGTGACTCGGGGTTAGATTTTACAGCCAAAAGCGGTAACCCCGAGCCACACTCGGGGTAGCGCTAGGAAGATCGCTGGATGCTGGAAGAGGTTTTACTTACCTTTTCTCTGGGATCCAGCGATGAATGCAGGCGGTATGCGGCGGCGGAGCTTCCTCCCGATCGCCTGTGAGCCCCGGCTTCCGTCTCCGGCGACGTGACGTCCGCCGGGGGGTGGAACCGGCGGGAAATTCAAATGTAAAACACACCAAACACACTGATACCATTCAAAATAAAATAAAATCACATTACATTGCCCCCCAGTGCCCTTTCCTGCAGTTGTATAAATGTATACAGTTGGTTTGGGCTGCTCATTCATAAGAATTACATGCAAAATAATGGTACCGCTTTCAGCACCTAAAATCCAAAAGAATCATACCGCCAGGGAGGTTAAGAAGAAGCACCGAGTTGCCGGCCTTTTGTTGAACTTATTTAAAAGAAGTTAGTTCTGGTTTAGAAAACCTATTTTTTGTAACATGTTTTGTTGTCTATAAAGGCTGGATTAACACATCTCTATGCATAGTTTCATGCAATGTAATTCTTACGAGTATCAACACTTAAAAAAAAAAAAAAGACAATGCAGAACTAGCACCACTTGAAACAATGGCTTATGTGTAAAAATAGGTATCTATGTAAGCCCCGGTTCACACTACTGCGTGTGCGGGGTTCGCATGTCATGTCGGAGCGCACTGCTCCGACATGACATGCGATCAGCTGTGCGGTGCGAGTTTAGCCATACAGTTTGTATGGCTAAATTCGCATCGCACCCGCAGCAAACACGCACAGGAGGCATTTTTGCTGCCGCATCAGGATCGGTTCGCACAGCGGTTCACACTTGTGCGATCCGATCCTGTGCGAACTGCACGATCGCACTGCGATATGCGATCAAACTGGGGGTGTCGTTAAGATTACATTGACACCCCCAGCGTATCGCATATGGCAGTGTGAACTGCCGGGGGTGCGTGTGCGATGCGGGAACAGGCTGCGAATTCGCAGCCTTCCCGCATCGCATATATGTGAACCGAGCCTAAGGCTGAATTCAGCATATTTCTTGTGCATTGCAGTACACATGGTAAAGCACCAAAGTAGATGTTAAAGGGTCAATATACTGTAGGTTAAATTCACAATAAATTGCAGCAAATAGGTGTTAACTAGCCATAAAGGAAAGAACGTGACTTCGATTTTAACCACTTGACCGCCGGAAGATTTACCCCCCTTCCTGACCAGGCCATTTTTTGCGATACGGCACTGCGTTATTTTAACTGACAATTGCGCAGTCCTGCGACGCTGTACCCAAATAAAATGTATGTCTTTTTTTCCCCTCAAAAAAATGTATGTCCTTTTTTTTGGTGGTATTTGATCACCTCTGCGATTTTTTTTTTTTTTGCCCGGTTAACAAAAAAATGTTGAAAAAAAAATAAATTATCTTTACTTTCTGCTATAAAACATATCCATTTAAAATTTTTACAAACTCTAATTGCTTCATATATTCAGGCCAATATGTATTCTGCTACATATTTTTGGTAAACAAAATCTCAATAAGCGGTTATTATTATACAGGATTTATACAGCTTATTGATTGGTTTGTGCAAAAGTTATAGCGTCTACAAACTATGGGATATCTATATTTATTTTATTATTTTTTTACTAGTAATGACGATGATCAGCGACTTATAGTAGGACTGCAATATTGCGGCAGACATATCAGACACTGACACTTTTGACACTTTTTGGGGACCAGAATCACTAATACAGTGATCAGTGCTAAAAAATATGCACTGTCACTGTACTAATGACACTGGCTGGGAAAGGGTAAGATCAGGGGTGAGCAAAGGGTTACCTGTGTGCCTAGCCTGTATTTTATTACAGTGTGGGAGGTGTTTTTACTAGGGGAGGACATGGATCTTAGTTCTTGCTTTGCAGAGACACAGGATCCATGCCTCCCCTTCCATCAGAACGGCAATCTGCCTTGTTTACATAGGCAGACTGCTGTTCTGACTCTCTGCGGGATGATGGGTGGGGGCCTGCAGATATAGAGTCCGCGGTACCCACTAATTGCCTCCCGCTATGTGTAATTAGCTGATATAGGTCAGTTGGGAAGAGGTTAAATTAATTTTAATGCAGTAAAATGCATTATTAGGTTGAAAGGACCTGTTCATAACATCTTATTGCAGCAACACGCGTGTTACCATAACATATGGTAGCTCGCGATACAGTGCCATTTATTTTAGTGCATCATGCAGTAAAATACTAATGTGAGTTGTGGTGTGCTGTGCTGACAAAAATTCTGCATTCATGATTTTTGGTCTGTTGTGATACATTAGGCAGCCCATTCAAATAAATGGGTTGCCTTAATGCAACACACTACAGCTAATAGGTATGAATTGACCCTTAAAGTGATTGTAAAGTTTTGTTTAAAAAAAATAAATAAACATGTTATACTTACTTGCTCTGTGCAGTGGTTTTGCACAGAGCAGTCTGGATCCTCCTCTTCTCGGGTCCCTCTTCGCTGATCCTATCCCCTCCCTCCTGTTGAGTGCCCCTACAGCAAGCAATTTGCTATGGGGGCACCCAAGCCGAGCTGCAGCTCTGTGTCCATTCAGACATGGAGCCCTGGCTGGCCCCACCCCCCTCTCTCCTGATTGACTGACTGACTTTGATTGACAGCAGCGACAGCCAATCGTGCCATGCTGCTGTCTGAGCCAGGGGAGTCCTGGGCAGCTGAGAAACTCATGCAACATGGCTGGATAAAGATGGGGCTCAGGTAAGTATTAGGGGGGCTGAGGAGGGCTGCTGCACACAAAAGGTTTTTTTTATCTCAATGCATAGAATGCATTAAGATAAAAAAAAAAAAAAAAAAAACCTTTTGCCTTTACAATCCCTTTAAAATGTAAAACATATTATTGTAAATTCCCCCTTTAGGGTAAATTAACAAACCTCTATGTGCATTTTCATGCATTTCAACTGCTTTACAATTTTGTGCACTGCTTTTGTCATTGCTAGGCCCTATAATATGCGTTGATGCATCCAGAAACAGACAGTGCACTTTCATGTATTGCCCAGATGTAAATAAACTCCACTTCAATAGCTAATATGTGCTCATGCATAGCATGCATTAGGGCACAAAGTTGTGACTGTGCCCTTTAAACACACAGCACTGCAATCTAGCATCTATGGGGTTTATTTACTAAAGCTAGAAAGGGCACAATTAGTCACAATTCTGCAGAGAAACCAATCAGCTTCCAGGTTTCATTGCTAAAGCTTAATCAAACAAGCCAAGGTTAGAAGCTGATTGGTTTCTGTGCAGAATTGTGTCCAATTTTGCTCTCCCTAGCTTTAGTAAATAAACCCGTATATATCCAATCCTGGCATTTTAGTGCACCCGGGAGGCACAGGTGCAGCATCCAGCCTGCTGCCTGCAACCTGGTCAAAGTCTATGCAATCTGAAATACGATGGGATTGGATAGGAGCCCAATACTCTGCCCCCTCCACCACCTTCCCATTGTAAAAATGGTTGCCTTTTAAAAAACAATAATATTGCAGGCTCAGCGTCAATAAGTAAACTGAGTGACAGTCTCTGTTTGGCTACTTTTACTGTCACAAAGGCAAGTGCAGTGGCTTGCAGCTCTGTGCCCAATGATGCTGAACCTGCATGTTTAAAGAGGTAAAGTAAACTTCCATCTTTCATTTTTACCTATAGGTAAATCTATATTAAGGCTTACCTATAGGTAGTGTAAATATCTCCTAAACGATATTTACTGTCCTAGCAGCCAGTTACGTCTTGTGCTCTGACGGAACAGCCCCCCGCGCCGTTTCTTCAGAGCAGTGTGCCGTGACTGGTGAGTGACGTCATTGCGGCTCTGGCCAGTCACAGAGTCAGAGCCGCGAACCTGGAAGGAAGACCGGGTAAAGATGGACGCCGTCTCCAGTGATGACATTGCTTTATTTTCATGTAAGCTCAATATAATGTGCTAGTATGCAATGGATACTAGCACATTATGCCTTTGCCTTAAAGGTAAGGCTAAAAAAAAACCCAAAAACGCTTTAACAGCCTCACGGTGTTGAGTGACTAGTGCAGTGGCTGGCAGGGAGCTCAGTTACTGAGCAGCACTGAGACCAGAATGTCCATATAGACACTTTGGCCTCAGTACTGCCTTCCAAAGTTCCCTCCATGAAGGTCACCTGCAGCAGCCACCCCAGCTGACCTGATGGAAGGAATGGCACGAAGTGCTGAATATATTACATTTCCTATGTTTGAACTGGGGGGCTGTGAGATTTGTTTTAAGAGGGGGTATTTTTACTTGTGGGGGAGAGTAAATTATTGTTTTGTGTGGGGGGGGGGGGCAGGGGAATGTTTGCTTGGTGAGGGAATGTGTGCCTTGGGGTGGGAGGATTTTTTCTTAGGACGAAGGAGATGTGAAATATGTGCCCTTGACATTTGAACTTTGATGTGGTACCTACTAGTGACCCCTGTGCTGAGTACATTCAATTCTCCTGACCTCTGTACTATTTACATTGTGTACACCTGACCCTTTCACTTTAGTGTGTTACCTACTTCTGACCCCTGCACTACATATGTTACATTCTCCTGACTTCTGCACCATGTACTTTACGTACACTTGACCCCTGAGCTCTGTACATTACATACTCATGACCTCTATGCATTACAAATTCCTGACTCCTGCACTCTATGTATTACATACTCCTGACCCCTGCACTCTGTGTGTTATATATTCCTCTTAAACCTTGCACTCTGTGTGTTACCTATCCCTGACCCTAGCACTATGTATGTCACATACTCCTGACCTCTGCATTATGCACACCTACTCCCTGCACTTTGTTCATTATTTACACGTGACCAATGCACTATATACATTATGTACTCCTTATCCCTGTACTTTGTGCATTACATGCCTCTGACTCCTGCACTACGTGTATTACATACCCCTTACCCCTATGCTCTGTACATTTGTACATTACATACTCCTGACTCTGCACTCTGTATTACACAACCCTATCTTCTGCACAATATACTTTACACCCTCCTAATCCCTGCATTCTGTGTGTTACATAATCCTGACCCGCCCCCCCCCCCCGTGCTCTTTGTGTTACCTATTTTCGACTCATGCGCTATGTATGCTACGTACTCCTGACCTCTGCCCTATGTACGTTACGTGCACCTAGCACTTGCACTCTGTCATTACGTCTGATCCCTATACCCCCCTGACCCTCTGTGTGTTACACTCTGACCCCTGAACTCTGTGTTACAAAATTTGGACCCTTGTGCTCTGCATGCTATCTACTTCTGACCCCTATGCTAATCATCCCACATACTTCTGATCCCTGCACTGCACTACTGTGCAAAATTTTAGGCAGGTGTGAAAAATTGCTGTAAATTAAGAATGGTTTCAGAAATAGAAGTTGTAATAGTTTGATTTCATAAATAACAAAATGGAAAGTAAATGAACAGAAGAGAAATCCAAATCAATTTAGCGTGACCACCCTTTTCCTTCAAAAGAACATAAATTCTTGTAGGTACACTTGCATACAGTTTTTGAAGGAACTCTGCAGGTAGGTTGTTCCAAAAATCTTGGAGAACTAACCACAGTTCTTCTGTGGATGTAGGCTGCCACAAATCCTTCTGTCTCTTCATGTGATCCCAGCCGGACTTGATGTTGAGATCAGGGCTCTCTGGGGGCAAAACCATCACTTCTGAAACTCCTTGTTCCTCTTTACCTTGAAGATAGTTCTTAATTACATTGGCTGTATGTTTGAGGTTGTTGTGCTGCTGAAGAATACATTTGAGGCCAGTCACATGCCTCTCTGATGGTATGGCACGATGGCCTGTATTTCTCAGCCTTAAGGACACCTTTGATCCTGACCAAATCTGCAACTCCATTTGCAGAAAAGCAGCCCCATACTCGCAAGGAACCTCCACCATGTTTTACTGTTGCCTGCAGACATTGCCTCCTGCTACAGCTAATTATTTCAAATGTTGACTCCTTAGTCCAGAGCAACTGCTGCAATTTTTCTGCACCCCATTCCTATGTTTTCGTGCATAGTTGAGTCACTTAACTTTGGTTCAATGTCGGAGGTACGGCACTTTGGTTGCAATTCTTCCATGAAGACTTCTGGCCAGACTTCTTTTGCACAATACTGCATATACGTTACCTACTGCAGACCCCTGCACTCAATGCATTATGCTCTCCTGACTTCTGCACTCCTTTAGATGCTCCTACTCCTGTACTTTTGTATTACATACTCCTGAGCCCTGCACTCTGTGTGTTGTGTACTCCTGATCCCTGCAACATATGTGTCACACACTTCTGAATCCTATACTCTTATACTCCTGCACTTTGTATATTACATTATACCCCTGCCCCCTTGTGCACTGTCTGTTACATACTCCCAACTCCTGCAAACTGTTTGTGCAAACTTCTGATCCCTTCATTATGAACCGTTCCCACTATTGATGGATGGACTTTAAACATTACATACCTATTACCCCTGAACTCTGTATGTTATACATTACTTACTCCTGACCCATGCACTGTTTATGCTGTTTTAAAGTTCTTCTTTTATGTAGGCTCAGCTGAAGTGTTAGCTCTCTATCTCTCTAGTGTGTGAGAAAACATATGTAATGAAAGAGTTTCTATCTTTAAAAATGATCCTTTGTGCTGCGATTTATGTGTGTCTGTGGTTGTGGGTACAATAACTTGTTGCATATGTGTGCCTTTGATTACAGTGAGCAGTATATGGTTTATTTAACTATGTCACTTTTAGCATCCTCTGTTAATGCAATTTGGCCACACTTACTTTTTTCTCCTCCCCAGGGGTGCCACAGGTCTTTCAAAGTACTGGTGACACCCCTTCAAAGAATGCAATTTTAATGTGTTTGCTTTACCAGGAAACATGCTATGTACATTCTATTCTATCATTTTGATCCAGGTTACAGATATATCTTTACCCACAAGTATATTACCTTGCATACCTTTTCCCAGAAGTTTCAGTACTTACAGACAAAAATATATTGCTAGCATGTGGCCTTGTATAGGTCCCCATTCACACTAGCGTGACTTGTCAGGCGACTTGGTCGCCTGACAAGTCGCGGTGGCTCGCCTGCCATTGATTAGCACAGGACCCGTTCTAATAGGAGCGACACAAGTCGCTCCGACTTAGAAAAAGGGTCCTGTACTACTTTTAGGTGACCTGGAGGCGACTTGCATTGACTTCAATGATATGAAGTCCATGCATGTCACGCCGAGGTCGCGGTGCACGCTGTGCACCACGACTTTACAGGTCGCCCCGGCAAGTCGTGTCGCCCCTATGTGAATGGGCTCTTAAGGAACATTGTGTTGAGAGAATTATATAGGCTAATGTTGATGTCTCTGAAAATGCCAGCTGGCTGGCTGACTGTCATGTCTTTACAATAGCTTCAGTATTTTCTAAATATCAGTTCTGAACAATCATGCAGATCAGGAGTTCTGCCTTCACCTGCTGTTACAGGTGAGCAATTTAAAAAGTATTGAAGCAGGAACTGGGATTGCCAGAAGCAGGTCAGCAAAGCAGTCTAAATATTTCTCTTATACATGTTTCTTTTATTATTCTAGCACAAAGTAATGTGCACTAACCAACAGAAGAAAGCTATTAATAGATATTAATAAAAGCTGATTGATTAGCCATGTTTGAAATTTCTCAAAGCTTCCAGTTATGTGCATTGTGGTGCTTCATAAATTTAGTACTGGAAAGAAAATACAAACCTTAGTTCATGAATAAAACATTACTTTGGTTTATGTAAAACACTTTTTGGGACATTTTGTTTTAGTCACTTTCATTTACTTAAAGTTTAGGTACTGCCAAACCTTTTTTTTTCAAATTGGATAGAGTAGGGAAGGTCTAAACTCTCAGTCAGTTATCAGTTAATTGCTATGTCCCATTGGGAAGATATCCCTTCATTTTCTGTCTTGAGGATGCAGTTGGCAGTGAAAGAAAATCTCTGCAAAGTGCGGGGAGATCCCCTCTTTTACAGATGTCAGCCATTAGCATATTGTTTGGGTGACAACTCTGAAATTTTAGATTTTGGTGATAATGGTCACTGGGGTACACAACAAAAAAGACCTGACGATGGGGACCTAACCTTTCCCTACTTTATCCAAAACGAAAAAAAGTTTTTGATATACAGAAACTTAAATGTTCAAAAACGTAGTTAATGTTCTACTTTTTACATTACAATACCTGCAAGTATAGCAGATGTTATATTGCCATAAATATATACTGGTATTGGGTGTGCACTTAGGGATAAAGACAATCCCTGTCTAAGAATGTCCTCAATTTTCTCTGTATCCTTCGTGTTGGCAGAAGACAAAAAATGCATCTTCAAATGTGCGATGATTCCTTCATTCCCCCTGCTGTAGAAACATTAAAAATGTATTAAAATTTTCCAATAAGCAATACAATACAACATCTGCCACTTGTCAATGTATTTATTATTTTTGGTATAGGCAATTGGTACAGATCAAAGAGTCCGCATAGTGGGTACAGAGAAAGTAATTCAAATACATGGATCAAGAATACTGCAAACTGGTATCCAAGAGACACTAGAAAACTATCAATGAAGATGTGACGTTGTTGCTGGAGCGCATCTCAGGTCAATGAGAAGAATAACAAATCAGTACACAAAGTGTTGATATCAAAAGTCACATCATACATATGGGACAAGGAGACCAAGACGATCAGCCAAGGTGAAGAAGAAAAAGGAGGAAAAGGAAGTGGGGGAATGTAGAAAGAGAAAGTGGAAGTAAAAAAAGGGGGCTGAGGAGGAAACAGGAAAGAGAGGGTAAGGTCCATACTCCAGAAGGAGAGAAAGAAGGGAAGGTGAGGGAGGTTGACACAGGGGACCCCCACCACATCACGTTAATGAGACAGGAGGCGAAAGGGGGGGGGGGGGACACATCACAAAAGAAGTTGAGGGTGACGGTAGGAAATCCAAGGATTCCAGATCTACATCTGCCACTTTTTTTTTTTAGTAAATATTGCAATCTCTAGTTCTTTGTGCGACACTTAAATGTCCAAATTAAACTTGGTACTATACATTATGCATTCATTTGAATTGACTTGAGTCTACTGTAGTCTACCTAGTGTTTTGGCCTTGTACAGTATCTCGCAAAAGTGAGAACACCCCTCACAATTTTGTAAATATTTTATTTTATAATTTTATGTGACAACACTGAAGAAATTACACTTTGGTACAATGTAAAGTAGTGAGTGTACAGCTTTTATAACAGCGTAAATTTGCTGTCCCCTCAAAATAACTCAACACACAGCCATTAAAGTCTAAACCACTGGCAACAAAAGTGAGTACACCCCTAAGTAAAAATGTCCAAATTGGGCCCAAAGTGTCAATATTTTGTGTGGACACCATTTTTTTTCAGCACTGCCTCAACCCTCTAGGGAATGGAGTTCATCAGAGCTTCACAAGTTGCCACTGGAGTCCTCTTCCACTCCTCCATGACAACATCACGGAGCTGGTGGATGTTAGACACCTTGCACTCCTCCACATTCCATTTGAGGATGCCCCAAAGATACTCAATAGGGTTTAGGTCTGGAGACATGCTTGGCCAGTTCATGACCTTTACCCTCAGTTTCTTTGGCAAGGCAGTGGTCATCTTGGAGGTGTGTTTGGGGTCGTTATCATGTTGGAACACTGCCCTGTGGCTCAGTCTCCAAAGGGAGGGCATCATGTCACAGTACATGTTGGCATTCATGGCTCCATTATGAACTATAGCTCCCCAGTGCTGGCAGCACTCATGCAGCCCCAGACCAGGACACTCCCATTACCATGCTTGACTGTAGGCAAGACACACTTGTCTTTGTACTCCTCACCTGGTTGCCGCCACACACGCTTGTCACCATCTAAACCAAATAAGTTTATCTTGGCCTCATCAGACCACAGGACATGGTTCCAGTAATCCATGCCCCAAGCCTGCTTGTTTTCAGCAAACTGTTTGCGGGCTTTCTTGTGCATCCTCTTTAGAAGAGGCTTCCTTCAGGGACGACAGCCATGCAGACCAACTTGATGCAGTGTGCGGCATATGGTCTGAGCACTGACAGACTGACCCCCCGCCCCTTCAACCTCTGCAGCAATGCTGGCTGCACTCATAGGTCTATTTCCTAAAGACAACCTCTGGATATGACGCTGAGCATGTGCACTCAACTTCTTTGGTCGACCATGGCGAGGCCTGTTCTGAGTGGAACCTGTCCTTTTAAACCACTGTATGATCTTGGCCACGGTGCTGCAGCTCATTTTCAGGGTCTTGGCAATCTTCTTATAGCCTAGGCCATCTTTATGTAGAGCAACAATTCTTTTTTTCGGATCCTTTGCCATGAGGTGGCATGTTGAACTTCCAGTGACCAGTATGGGAGAGTGAGAGTGATCACAAAAAAATTACCACACCTGTTCCCCATTCACACCTGAGATCTTGTAGCACTAACGAGTCACATGACACTGGGGAGGAAAAAAGGCTAATTGGGCCCAATTTGGACATTTTCACTTAAGGGTGTACTCACTTTTGTTGCCAGAGGTTTAGACATTAATGGCTGTGTGTTGAGTTATTTTGAGGGGACAGTAAATTTACAATGTTATACAAGCTGTACACTCACTACTTTACATTGTAGCAAAGTGTCATTTCTTTAGTGTTGTCACAGGAAAAGATATCATAAAATACTTACAGAAATGTTAGGGGTGTACTCACTTTTGTGAGATACTCTAGGTCCCTGGCCCTGGGGTATGTTTATATCAGGTTTTGTAATGAAAACAATCCCACCAAACTTGATGAAAGAAGACAAGGAACATGGAATCTCTCCAACACAAGCCAGATTAGTGTGGTCAGATCTGATGGATACAAGTAGGCTCAGCTAGAATGTGTTTAGCTACATTCCTCAATTGCTGAACTTTCTGAGGACACAAGACTAGTGTTAAAATCTCATACTCAGGTTTATATTTTAGCATTATATAAAACAATGTTTCTGATTCCACTAGTCAAGGGATGAAAAGAGTTTAGATGAAAACAAGACTCACATGATGGGGTGCACTAAGTGAGAATAAGATCACTTGGCCATTTGAAAAAATGTACTCCTTCAGTAGTTCCCCACCAATAAATATGTAGCCAATGCAACTATGGCAACTTTGATATTTATATCTCTAAAACAATATGAATTTATATTGATGTACTATTTTGTTTTCCTATTTTGGTATTTGGCCCTTTGTTTAGTTACTCTGTAACATTAATGCAAAAGAACAGAACAAAGACTTTCTTCTGTACTAAATAATATTGATTTCATCTTAATAATAGGGCAGTGCAAAGTGCAGTCACTGTGTGCAGTAACCAATTACAACCAGATTTCACTTTTGTTTCTCATTTATTATTGTAAATAAAATCTAATTTAATACTATGGATTGTTGTAGTTTCCGCTGCTTTGTTTATTAAACTGTTTAAATGTCTTCACTATAGCCCTATTAAGTCATTTGGTGCTGCATATCATCTAACACTTTGTAAATTTTAAATTTAAATGTGTATATTTTCTAATATTTGTAATTTTTTTTAACATTTAAATGAGTAAATTTAAGTTTCTATTCATGGTATTTATTATATCGTGTCATTCATATTATTGTTTGTAATATGTCCATTTGCCTTGGGATTACAATCAGAACTCCTTTTGTATTGAAAACACCATCAAAAATAACAGATATCAGATATTAATGGCAAAGATTTTTACATACCTGTAGTGTAAAACCGTAAATCCAGTATAACTGTCTTCTATAACAGTACCTTTGAAACTGGATTTCAACTACAACAAAACGCATATTACTAATTACTACTACCATCAAGAATAGAAACTTTAAAGAAACACTGACAATTTTATTTTTTTAAGTTTATTATTGTGTTTATTATGGTAACACAAGTGAAAAATAGCTGTTCATCCATCTAGAAACCTTGGAAATTGATAACTTCCTGTATTTTTCTACCTTTGGACTGGTGTCAGTTAGCTATCTCCCTGGACTCCAAAACATCTCCCCCTGTTATGGTGAAGAGAGATAGGTGTTATTCAGTCCTATAACGCACTCCCTATCAATATTTGTTCCTGGGTTTAGATACCTTTAAAAGCTGTCTGATCAACAGATCAACTCCATTCATGTTTGTAATGAACAACCGAACTTTAATTATTCCAGTCATTTTGAATGATTGGAAATAATAAATACGGAGAGTTTCAATAACCAAAAAGTCATTCACTGCTCTGGGTTCACTTCAAATGCCCAATACGTTTCAGGAGAATTTTTATGAGTCAATGGGAGCTGATTGGATATTTAAGGTGAGAACAGATGAGTGTTAAATGACCCCTTATCTAAACCCAAGAAAACAAATAAATGTATTGCAGCTTACTAGTCCCTAAATGTACTGGCTTCATTCCTCATTTTATTTCCACATTGTTTTTTTCTTGTATTTTCAACTGTGATTCTGCCAAAAACACACTTTCTGTCCAGGGTGACAACTATACTCTACCTAGAATAAAAAACGTTGTCACCCTTGGAAGGGAGTGTATAATTATACAACACCTTCCCCTCTCCTTGACATAAGGAGTCAACAGAGATAGTTGAGAACAATGCTAATTTCTTTTTTTTTTCCAAAATTTTTAATAATTTTCAATTCAAAAGTTTACAAGCAACTATAAAAGTATTTCACATGTCATACTTAACATAATTTCCTATAACCCACTACCCCTATTCCTTCCCTCCCTCTTTTCTTTTTACCACCCTATTCCTATGATGCCTCTTTTACCTTCCTCTCTAATTACGTTTACAAGTCCCCAGTCTTTAGTCTTCAGTCGCCCCCCTAATCCGTCCATATGTCTATGTATTCTTTGTTTTTTGTTTTTTTTAATCTGCCCATTGTCCCCATTGTCTCACTTGTTCCTCATCTCTGCTACTCAGATATTCCATGTTATATATATATTCAGTTCTACGACACCACTCTCTTACGGTAGGACCTTCTGTCTCCAGCCATTTTTTTGGAATTGTCCCTTTTGCTGCATCAGTGCAACACAAAACTTGATGATTCCAGTGCAAAATAATATACATTGGATGAAGATGAACAAATACAAAATATTGAGAAAATTAGGAAGAGGGTGCCCAAATAATATTCAATGGTCAGATTCATGTTATTTATAGTTAAATAAAAAATGTGTTTCAGAGGCTGCCCAACTAGTGAATAGAAGCAGCCTAAAGCATAAGTACAAATTTCTTCCCAGAAAATCATATTGATTTCCATCTAGATTGTACCCATTTCTGAATTCCTAAGCACTGATAAATGGAGAAATTAGAACACCCCACATGTCACTGAATTTTTATTATTGACTATAGCAATAAATAAAACTGATTTGGAGAGAAACTGTTTCTCTTCTTTATATACTTAAGGGCCATACACACTATAGGATTTTCTGAAGACTTTTTCCTTCAGATTTACCTTTTCTATGTAGTGGAAGGGCCTGCCAGATTGCATACAAATTGAAAGTGTTTAGGTTTGACCTTATATTATATGGTTTTGGTAAGTCTAAAGGAAAAAAGTCTTCAGAAAATCTTATAGTGTGTATGGCCCTTTAGTCGTGTTACTACAAAAATCTAGATATGGCTCCTGTATATCAGAGAGCAGGCCATGGAAACATCCCAATTAGTAAACCTGTATTTAAACCCTAACAAAGTACTTCTCTTATTTGCTACCTTTTGGTCAATTATACAAATTATACAAATGAAAGTGTTTTGTTAAATATGTTCCATAAGTATGAATATATGTGATTGTGTCAGAAACTCGGGGGCTGTCCAGTGTCATATGCACACTTTCTGTACTGTCTCTCTTGGGACTACAGAATATATAGTGTTCTTTTTGTAAAGAAGGTTTGAGTGTTTTAGCAAAGAACAGGGCAGGGCTGACACCACTCAGTCCACAAAAATGCTGTGTATTATCAGCCAACAGGATTTAGATGTGGAGTGCAAGTCTGGCAGATCAACAGATATTTTTCTGTACTTGCTGGGTCTTAAAACATGTTAATGTATTGTAGATATGTATTGCATTTGTCTTTTGTTTTATCTTGCCCCAACATACACTTTCATCCACCTAACTAGGCACAATATTAACCACTTAAGCCCCGGAAGATTTTACCCCCATTCCGACCAGGGGGTATTTTGCGATTCGGCACTGCGTGAATTTAACGCACAATTGCGCGGTCGTGCGACGCTGTACCTAAACGAATTTGACGTCCTTTTTTTCCCACAAACAGAGCTTTCTTTTGGTGGTATTTGATCACCTGTGCGATTTTTTGATCACGCGCTATAAACAAAAAAAGAGCGTCAATTTTGCAAAAATAGCAATATTTTTCACATTTTTTTATATGAAATTCCCCCAAAAAAAAATGTAAAAATCAAAATTTTTAAAAATTTTTGGCCAATTTGTTTTATGCTACCTATGTTTGGTAAAAAAAATCGCAAAAAGCGTATTTTGATTGGTTTGCGCAAAAGTTATCGCGTTTACTAACAAAGGGAAAGATTTTTGTCATTTTTGTTGTTTTTTTTTTTAACGCGTAATGGCGGCGATCTGCGATTTTTTTTGCGGTACTGCGACATTGCGGCGGACAGATCGGACCCTTGACTGACATTTTTGACACTTTTGGGGTTACCAGTGACATTTCTACAGTAATCAGTGCTATACATATGCACTGTTACTGTAAAAATACACTGGTAGTGAAGGGGTTAACTTTATTTGGAAGGGAGGGGCTGTGTGTGTCCCTAGGGGCGTGGTTTCTACTGTGATTGGCTGTGGCTCTAGCTGTAAGGACACTGATCAACGGATCTACATACCAGATCCGTTTTATCAGTGTCTTTGCAGCGAGGAGAATGACAGGCAGTTTGTTTACACAAGCTGCCTGACATTCTCCCTCTCCCCCGCCGATCGCCGAGTGACCGGCGGACATCGGGTCCGCTGGTCACACGCGCGGGGGGGTCCGTGACCACGCGGGAGCGGGAGCGCGCCCCCGGGGGCGCGCGCTCGCTCCCTAGACCCTCACAAGCAAGCAACGTAGCCCTACGTTAGTTTGCCTGTGAGGGGCTGACCGCCGACGTAGATAGTCGTGCGGCGGTCGGCAAGTGGTTAAAAGATTTAGGGCTTCTCACCCATAAACTATATACAGTATATCTCAGTAAACGCATCACTTTAAAGAATAAAAACTTTTTTGGACTGTACAAACTAGTGTAGTGCTCCCATCTTTCAATTTTTTAGCATATTTCTCTAAGGGTCCAGCAGGACACCACGATTGTTGGTAAGCAGCCTCCAGGACTGCATACCACATATCGCATCACAACCAACCACCACAAGGTTCAGTGTTCCTATACCAAAAAATAAACACATGAAGACAATAACATATCAGAAGTATTACCTACCAGTCTCTGTAATGTTGCAGTTATGGATTTGTAGTACATAGAGGTACTGTTTTGTAAACTGGAATCATATTGAAGACCTTGTAATTCCAAAGTATGTACCAAAGTGAGGCTTTGTGTTGATAAATACACTAGAGGTAAAAAAAAGGCAGTTGATAGGCTAAAAACAGAACCCTTTTTTCACACCATACCTGTAGGTTATACAGTATATCAAATAATTTTTTAAATCAAAATCTTGAGACATTACTGTTGCAAATGTTTCTAATATTGAGATATTGAGATTTTTCTTTTCATCAAAAAATGTAAACCTAGGGTTGCCACCTCATCTCTTTAAAACCAAACACATATAAATTACACAGGTTTTGAGGCTAATTTAACGCAGATAAGGCACCAAGTGAGTTTAACTAAAAACTAAAAACTCTAGCAGCCACTTGCAATATTCGGAAGCGAATCCTGCATGTTGGTTGTACCCAAGTTGATGGATCAACTTAGTACATTCAGCCTTCCCATTTATAGCCGAGATTCGCACCGAGTATGGCCGACCTAAGATCCTGTGTCCTCTACTGTACTCCTAAAAAAGCATATGAGGCAAGTTAAAAATCTTCTTGTTTAAAGTCCAAACTTTTCTTTTGTAGTTTTAGACAGTAGCAAATAGTGAGAACCCCTGTCAGGTTGTGATTGCTGCCTGTGTCCCTGTTGGAAAAATCCGCAATCTCTATTTGTCCTAGTGACTACTGTTATTAGGACAAACATTAATAGGAAATCCCAAATCTTTACAATTGTCATCGGAACAGGAGGTGAGAGAAAACCTTACAACAGGACCACTTTTCGAGTGACAATCGCCAATGGGATTTCCCTCACTTTGAAGAGACTGCCACTTTCTGACATGTTCCTGGGGAAAAATGAAAAGAACTCTGCTCAGCGAGACACAGGCAGGACACAGTAAAAAGAATGATAGGGGTTTTATTCTTTCCATACGCCATCTAGATCTAAAAATGGATGTAGATTTACTTTAAGGATGGGGGAATGGTGAGACAGACCACAAAGTCTGCCAAGAAGAGGGGCATAAACCACACAGTGGTATACTGACAAAACCAATAAAAGAAAAAAATTGAAAACTGCTTTACAAGTTTTTTTGTTTTGGATGATTGATTTGAAACTTTAAATCCTACTGCCTATTACGTTTTAATTGAAAGTAGAACTATAGGCAAAACAATTCCATTTAAAAAGCAAAAAAATGCCAGGACCAGAGATCCCAGCAAGAAACTAGGTCCATACTCCAGACTAGGCAGAAAAAACTGAAGTCCTATAGCAGGAAGTGGGAAGTATACCCCCTAGGACTGCCCTAGGGGCATAGTCAAATTTGTTTCCCCTAGTCCTACTCCTATGGAGAGAAGCATAACCCAAGGGTCAAAGAAGATACAAAGCTGTGTTCATCAATGAATGAAAGAGAAACTTTTTTTCTTCATTTTGGATAGAGTAAGGGAGAGTTATAACCCCTCTCAGATTTGTTTTCGCCATCTGTAACCCATTGCGGAGATTCCCTTAATTTCCTGTCCCATAGGCAAACAGGAAGTGGGAGGAAATTCCTGCAAACTTAGGGAAATTTAGGGAATTCCTTGGGGACCCCCAGCTCACCAGAATTAGTGTCCCTGTTGAAACATTACCCCCCCCCCCCATTACGTTTCTGGGGACAACCCAAAATTTGGGATTTTTTTTTTACTTTCCCTTTCATTGATGATGGTAAACAGGACAAATAGAGAGAATGCAACTCCTTAATGGGGGCATAGACAGCAATAAAAACTGACAGGTGTTCTACTCTATCTCCACTCTACCCAGAACTAAAAAAAAAAAAGTTTTGCCTTTAGTTATACTTTAACATCATTTCATCATTTATAAGCATTTGAATAATATTGTCAGTATCCAAGTGTGACCTGTAATAACTTACTTATTAATAATCCTGTGATGATACTAATGGCTGTGCCTCCAAGAAGTACAGAGGCTAATGTCCACTTGCAGGATGATGTGTGTCTATCCTTCACCTTCTCCATGTGTGGCACAGTTTCCATACCCACACACTGCTGTCCTGCCATTGTAACAAAAGAGCTGTAGACAGTAAACAAGGATCAGGGCAACTATTGCTTGAACAAACACCATAAAATGTTCATTTTGATAAACAATAGTGAGCAAACCTTTCCTACATCTAAGCTTGCATTCACACTACTGCGATATTTGATGTGGTTGACAGCCAAGCCACACTGTAAATCGCAACAATGTGTTTTTGCTTGTCATGAGACTCAAGTCGCATAAGAAATCACACTGATGTGAACCAGCAATTAAATTCAGTACACACAAATTATGAGTAGACATACAGTACATAGGAGGCAGATCCCAGTCTGGTAGCTGATATAATTAAACACAAAATGATGACCGCTCTCTGAAGTAAAGCCCCGTACACACGATAAGAAAATCTGAAGGGAAATTTCGTCTGACGACCGATCTGCCGATTTTCAGATTGTTAGTATGGTGCTTTCGACAGCCAACTCCGACTTTTCGGCTGACAAAATCCTGATGTGCAGGCTATAAAATTTTTGTTGTCCATAATACAACGTCCGATTTTCGTCTCGGTACAGATTTAGACAGAAAAAAATCTTAAGAGCAAGACTAGGCATGCTCAGAGACGAAAGAACACATACAAAGCAATCCAGCACAGGACATCGCTTCTAAAGTAGAATTCTGCCGTACGGGAAAATTCGTATTAAAAAAATAACCTATTCACTTTCCACATCAGACTAGCATGCCACAAAAAACGGACGACAGATCGTTCGATAATCTGATCGTGTGTACGGGGCTTAAATGAACATGTAGAGTTTATTCAACACTGTAGATCCAAAGCTGGACTTCAATACATCATGGACAAGGAAACCTTTTGTCCTTGTCCGTGATGTATTGAAGTCCAGCTTTGGATCTACAGTGGTGAATAAACTCTACATGTTCATTTACATCGAAGTGCGGTCATCATTTTGTGTTTAAGGATGCTGCTGGAGACTACGGATCTGACCTGCACCTGATTACTTATCTTCACCTGAGCGGCTTATCTGCATTTTTTTCAGTGGTAGCTGATATACATTTAGCGATATACAAAGCAGAAACAAATACACAGAAAAAGAGTAGAATGTATAGTATGGAAAAGAATTGAGTATATCATTTTTCTTTACATTTTTCTTTACTTTTTTCTTTAATGTCTCACTTTGGCTATCTCTGGTCACAAATGGGTAGATTTGAGCTGAAAGGGATAGGGACTGCTGAGAGGAGTCACAGGACTCTCTGCATAATACATTAAAGCCCCGTACACACGTACCGATCGTCGGCAGACAGAACGTCCTACAAATGTTCGCGGCTGGCGTGTTTGTTGTTTGTCTGTTGAAAAGTGCTCAAAACTTGCCCAGGACATTTGTCTGCCGACAGAAAATGACGTCACTACGTTCCACGCACGTTCGCCGCTACAAAAGAGGAAGTGAGTGTTTGGCCGTGACCCTTCTGGGCATCTCGCGCTGATTTCGGTAGCATTTGTTTGGTTGACGACATTTCGCTATTTTCCGAGACATCGTTCGAGAATTTATTATGGCGACCGTGAATTCGTCCGTTGCTGTCGTTAGTGTTGGAGTTTTGGCTCTGAGACGACGTACGAGCAATAGGAAGAAGAAGCGGACCTCCTGGACGAAAAATTGGTTGCTTAACCGTGATCAATTTTCTCATATGTCCTTGCTGAGGGAGCTCCAGGAAAATAATCCTGATGACTTCAGGAATTATTTGAGGATGACGGATCCCATCTTTCACCGTCTTCTTGCCCTGGTGTCCCCCTATATTCTGAAGCAGGATACTTGTATGCGGCTTGCAATTACTCCTGAGCAAAGGTTAATTGCGACGTTGAGGTATCTTGCAACAGGGAGAAGCCTGCAGGATCTGAAGTTCACCACAGGCATCTCCCCCCAAGCACTTGGAGTCATCATCCCTGAGACCTGCTCTGCCATCATCAAGGTCTTGCAGAAGGACTATATCAAGGTATGTTTGATTTTTTACATTACATGTATTAGTAGTTTCACCCGAATTATGATGTTTTTGGATGTACAGCAATTGACACAGGCCATTATTTGTAAACTACCCTCTGTCCGCATGCACATAGTAGTAAAGATGTAGATTATCTTTAACCATTTGTAAAATGACCCACTAACCACCCCACCATTCTCTCCTATGTGTCCCTAAACGCATTGCCTGTTAACAGTATGTCGAATTTTTCTAATTTTATTGCTTTCCCTCAAACAATTATTCCTTGGCCAATGTTTTAGTACCTAGTTTATGATTTATCTAAAATACATCAGTCCATCCATTCCCACCTATGATTGTGTATGTTTATGTAATGATGTTAAAACCTTCACTGACCACAAGCCCATATTGATGTATAAATGCCCAGTTTTACTTACCCATCCCCCACCCACATGCTAAATCTCAAAGTCAGCATATACCAAAGCTCAAGCTCAGAGGTCTTCAAACTATGGCCCTCCAGTTGTTCACGAACTACAATTTCCATCATGCCTAGTCATGTCTGTGAATGTCAGAGAATTACAAGGCCTCATGGGATGTGTAGTTCTGCAACAGCTGGAGGGCTTTAGTTTGTAAATCTCAGCTCTAGCTGGTGAGTATAATGGGCCATACACACTAGAATATTGTCAGAACAATTTATCCTTCCGATTTACCAAAACCAAATAATATGAGGTCCAACAAACACTTTCAAATCCTATGCAATCTGGTAGGCCCTTGCACTACATAGAAAAGGTAAATCTGCACGAAAAAGTCTTCAGAGAATCTTATAGTGTGTATGGCCCTTTACAATATAAGAACAATAGGAGGTTGAAAATAAATGTATGTAGATGTTACATCCCCAAATCCAAACCTTTGCCTTCCTGTTGTTTATTTTTTTAACAAGTTGCATAAGCATTTAACAGACAACTGTGTGTGTAATTAATAATGTGATGTGCTCAAGCACTAATTATTTTATTTTTATTTTTTCCCCACAGTTTCCTTCAAACGCAGAGCAATGGCTGGAGATTTCTGATCAATTTCTGGAGAAGTGGAATTTTCCCAATTGTGGGGGTGCTATTGATGGGAAGCACGTCCGCATTGTCCCCCCTCCGAATTCCGGCACATTTTATTATAATTATAAAGGTTTTTTTAGTATAGTCATGCTAGCCATAGTTAATGCAAACTATGAGTTTCTTTTTTTGGATATTGGCAAAAATGGCCGCAATTCGGATGGGGGAGTTATTGATCAGACGGAGTTCGCTCGTCGTCTAAAGAACGGCACTCTGAACCTGCCATCCAGGGAGCAAACTGTTGAGGGTATGAGCTTTGTGTTTATCGCAGATGAGGCTTTTGCGCTTGGGGAGCATCTCATGAAGCCCTACCCTCAGAGGAACCTCACCCCAGACCAAAGGATTTACAACTACCGGTTGTCCAGAGCTCGCAGAGTTGTGGAGAATGCCTTCGGGATAATGGCCAACCGGTTCCGGATATTCCTGATGTCCATAAACCTGGCACTGTACAAAGTGGATAATGTGGTCTTGTGTTGCTGCATTTTGCACAACTTCCTACGCAGGAATGTACACAATTATGTTTTGCAGCAACTGGATATTGACCCTGCTATGCCAGGTACAAGTGGAGAGGCCCAACCTTCTAACCAAGTGGAGTCCATGACGTCAATGGAAGTTGGACGGTCAGCATTGGCATCACACAGGGCCCGTCAGATCCGCCAGGAATATCTGGACTATTTTGTGGGGAGAGGAGCTGTGTCCTGGCAGCAATCACTGTCACACACACATTAATCTTGTTAAAGATTTGACACACAAGATAAATGTCAGAGATATCTTATTTTTAAACACATTAAACCAAAATTGCAATGATTCTGTTTTGTGGATTCTAATAATTTGGGCACATATGCCAAACATAATTATTTGGGTTAATCATGTGTTATATATGTGTGACTTTGGAAGGGTTAATACATTCATCAGTGTGTTTCTTTACTGTAGTCTCTCACCAGTGATGATGGCCATGTGTTATTTTTGAGCCAGTGGTGTAAATACAAGGGCCTTCTGCACCCCACAAAATTTACACAAACCCTGTCACATTGAGAACTAGGTCACACCCAAGGTTCATCTAATGTCACCTTACATTGGTGGTTCTTGTCCAGAAGTTGCCCATACTATATATTTAATATAATACATTAGGGTATTAACAACGTACCTACACCTGTTATGTTGTGTTCATTTATGACATCCTTCTCACTGCCCACCAATGTTAGGATATGTCAGTGTTATGTGAAACTTGATCATTGTTCATCTCAAAGTGTTATATATATATAAGTAATGGAAAGTGAACTAGAGCAACGAACAAGCAATACACTATAGATTACACTGATCTCCCTACACTGATTTCTACTGCCAATATCAATGCCATATTGAATCCTAGGACTGCTAGTACCTTGAGTGTTGAGTCACACTTATGCGATGCGGGAAGTCTGCGACTTTGCATCCTTCCTGCATCTCATAAGGGTGACCCGCCACTTACTTTTTCCACAGGATTGTATTACACAAGTCTGAAGAACTGTGCCATCCAATCCTGATACATCTGAAATAAAGGGTCATGTGCGACTTGTGTGCGTGTTCAGTGTGAATGTAGCCATACAAAGTGTATGTCTCAATTCGCACTGCACTCGCACAAAAGTCGCACATGATGCATTTATTCAGCTGCATCAGGATAGGATTGCACAGTCGTTCCCACTTGTATGATCCCATCCTGTATGAAATGTCAGATCGCACTGTGATATGCGTATAAACGGTTGGGATCTTTAACATTTCATTGACACCTCCAGCAACTCGCATATGGCAGTGTCCAAAATGCTTTCATTAACATGTAAATATGGGAATAGGACAGCCATCATACATGTAATGCTTCTTTACACAGCTTTAGATCTCGACCCCCCAACGAAAGTCAAATAAAGAATGGAACACACATTGTTGAATGTAAAAACGTTTTAGTATCAAACATTCACAGGGTTAGGGTTAGGGTTAGGGTTAGGGTGTTGGAAAGTGCTTTTCCCAAACTTGGGTACACTCTTTAACATCTGAGTGTCATAAAACTGGCATAAAATATTCTATAAAAATTGGAACATCCCAATACAAACAGTAAAAACTTTAAAAAAAATTTTTTTTAAAATTTGGCAAGCATGTCCACAAAATCACGCATTTTTCCTTGCAATGCCGTTGCAGTCTCTTTTATTTGCTCGAGGTCTGAGCAGCATTGAAGAGCCTCACGGGTCAATTTGGCCAATGTGCAAGTATGTAATACATGATCTGGAAAATAAAATACAACGGAGTCAATGTGAATCACCTACATGAGGTCATAATATAGAAACATTTGGTGTGCAGGTAATCTTTAAATTCCTCTCAAGTTAATACCTACCCTGTTCTTATGCTCTTTTGCCCTAGGCTCTTCATCTTCCTCCTGTCCTCCTCCAATGCTGTTGCTGATGATTCTGCCGGTCTCCTGAGCTTACTATATATTCATTAGGGGTGTGAACGCATGATGACGTCATTGTGAGGGCATGGTTGTAATGTATATATATTAAGATGCAGAGACCAGAGACGGGCAGAATGCACGGCAACAGCATCGGAGGAGGACAGGACAGGAGGAAGAAGAAGAGCCTAGGGCAAAAGAGCAGACAACATAAGAGCAGAAGATTGGACAGCAGAAGAGTGGAGAGGAGAAGATCCAAAGAGCAGAATGGAGAAGACCGGATGAAGATATTTAAGAACATTTCAGAAACGTCTCCTGTCGTTATTCACATACACTTCCATTTATGTGGTTAATGTGTAGGGGTACTATGTACCCCATACCCATTCACATAGTGATTGGGGTCTGGGATCTGGGGACCACCCTTTGTTAAAGGTTGCTTCCAAACTCCTAGGAACCCCCTGGACGCATGACCCCCCAAAACCACCAGACAGGGTTGTGGGGATGAGGCTCTTGTCCTCCTCTACATGGGAGTAAGGTGCTTTTGGGTGTGCGGTGCAGAGGCCCCCTGGCCCAAAGCAATAAAACCCCCCCATGTTGAGGGCATGGGTCCTGCTGTGGTCCAGGGGGTGTTTGTTCCGCTTGCTCGTTCTCTTTCCTGGCCTGACAAGCTGCATGCTTGGATAAGGGTCTGGTAGGGGTTTTGGGGGTAACCCACGCTGTCTTTTTGTTGTGGGCCTACCCTCAAACTCAATACCACACACAAAAGGCCTGGTTGTGAACTTGGGGTGGACACCCACGGTGGGTTATTCAATTTGTCTGTGTAGTTCCCCCTCAAAAATCTTCACAGCGCAGGTGGCCCCGCAAGTCAGAGCATCCTGATCCGACTTACGGTGCCACTTCCATTCAAATAAAGAGGCTCCCATAGGGAACTAGTGTTGACAATTGCAGGCTAAAAATAATACTGATATAAATCATTATGAAAAAACCTACGTGGGCACACAATTGGCTCTTGGACACTTGGTCCTGGTTCCTCCACAGTTTTGGAAGTGGCTTCCACGCTAATTGCCAAGTTGCCAGGAAATCTGGGTTCTGACATGGCTGGGGATGCCACATCCTGGCATGACGCAACATCTGCAATGTAAATTTGTAAGGGAATACAAGAGTATAAGGTTAAACAATCATTGCAAATACACATATTTCTATGATCCCACTACACAAAAATCTGTGCCTACAAACCTTCATGTTGCTCTGGTGTCTCATCACTTGTTGGCTCCACCAGAATCACCTCAGGAATAATGTCTTCATCTACATAATCCAAAAAAGTTGCCATATCATAAAAGTCACAAGAGGTACATTTGTTAGGACATGGTGCCCTGCTTGATAGCTCTTTTAGTAACAAATATGAAGACATGTACATAGTTATCTACGAAAAATATGGTACATTAATGTTTGACAGTGCATAGGAACCAATTACCTTTTTTCTCCTATTTAAAGGTTTGATTAATAATCTGTGATTAATAGGAATGTTTGCAGAGAAGATTCGTGCAGGAAAGAACGTTCGTTGCAACACAATACATATATTTTTAACTATGGCTTCCTGACTTTTAATGTCATATACTAAAACATCAACAATAGATCGATCTAATCACGACATGACAACTAAAATGAGTAATCTAACTTTTTACATAGACATTATAATCTAGACATGTTAATACAACATACACCAAATTATAAAAAACATATTGCATGTTTAAAAAAAAAAATAAAAAAAAAAACTTACTTTTTTTCAGAATCCGATGGATTTGGGAAAGCTGATCCTGCTCACGGTGTTTCAGGTCGGACCACCGTTTCCGAATCTGATCTTTCGATCGCTCAACACCGAATTTTTTCAATAAACAGGCCACAACCTTATCCATGATGCCATCTTTCCTGGCATTGGGCCGCTCGTAATTAGCCAACTTGCCATCATAGTCAATTTTTTCTAAAATGGAGACCATCTCCACCATTTCTGGCTTTGTCATGGGTGTAGCCCTTGATTTTCTGGTGGCCCAATCACTTCGGCCCCCACTTGATGAACTCTGAGATCTTTCAGACATTCTTCTTGATTAAAAGATTGTTCCACTGCTTCAGGTGTGAGTGTCGCACGTAGGCCTGATCTTCAGCACGTACACACCCCTGCACAAGCCCGCCACTGGAGGAGGAGTTGACGCCTGCGCTGTATTTAAAGGACGCCAGATCGTTCGGCCGACGATTCGCTAGCGGACATATCGAGGGTTGGAGCACGATCGAGCGGCGAATCACGACTTTTCCCCACAAACAAAGGTACGACTATTTTAATAGAAAGTGTGTGTTTTGGGCCCTATACAGCTTTTATTAGGAATATCTTTATTATGTGCCTAAATACATGCTATTTTAATATGTTTTGTGTTGTCTTGTGTCTTGCAGGCATATACTGTCCTGCAATATGGTGGACAATTACACCAGCCACAACTTTCTCATCAGTTTCATTGATGAGTTCAGGCAACTGCCGTGTTTGTGGCAAGTGAAGTCGGCTGATTATAAAAATAAAAAACTAGAAAAACAGGCCATGGAACATTTGGTGGCCTTCTACAAGCCCGTCTGTCCTGGGGCAAATTTTGAGTATGTAAGGCGAAAAATAAACAGCATTCGCACTGCCTACAGGCGGGAGGTCAAAAAAATTAAAAAAGTCCACCCGGTCTGGAGCAGGTGCACAGAAGATACATGTACCACGGCTGTGGTACTATGATAACCTGCGATTCCTGTCTGACACCTTGGAATCCAGGCCATCCATATCAACACTGCCTTCTACTTCGGCAGAGGGCTCAGTGTCGGTTGATCCAAGCCAGGATGAGGATTTCCTGGAGGAGAGTTTTACTCAGGTATGGCATTTCACAATATATTGTCTGCTAAAATTTAATCATGTAACAAAATTATAAGCTAAACCATAATTGACCCTTTATGTAAACGGGCATAGCAAGGGGTTGGCATGACAGGCAACCGCCAGGGGCGCAGGCCAAGGGGGGTGGGTCACAAAAACATTGGCATTGGTTTATTGTTTTTTTGAACAATCCACTCAGCCTGCACACCCCAGAACCCCCAGTTTGCAGGCGGATTCATGCAGGTGTAAAACATTGAGAGCTGCTTCATGCAGGTGTAAAACATTGAGAGCAGCTGAGCCAAAAGACCAGGAGACTGAGACTGCCTCTCACTGCATCCCCAGCACACCTCCGGTCTTACAAACAGTGCTGCATCCCCAGCACACCTCCGGTAATAACAAACACTGCTGTAGCCTCAGCATTCCTCTGGCTCAACCTTTTTTAATACAAAACTAACAGCTCCTGCAAATGATACATCCATCCTTGCTTCCATGTCTCTGGTCTCTCACTCTGGGTCAGCAAGGCAGGTGGCTCCCTTATTCCTGTTTACCTGCACCGCTTCACCCTCAATGCCCTACATCAAAGCCCTCTGCAAGTTCAGGCCCCTCTCTCTCTCTCCAACCCCCCTCCTCTCTCTCTCACACCCCCTCTTTCTCTCCCTCTCTCTAGCTCTCAACCCTCTCTTTCTTGTTTTTCACACCTGAGACAATGATTGCCCACTAGAGAGCTCTACACTGGGCAAACAAGGGGCAAATGAGAAACTTTTGATGCCCTTTAATTTTTTTTTGGGGGGTGGGTTACATTTTTACATTGATCTTGGGGGGGGGGGGGGTTGTTGCCAAATACAGCTCCTCAACAAGGGCACTGGAGACCCTAGATACGCCACTGTATGTAAAGTCTGCTATTTGTTCACAATAATATAACAAACATGCATTTTTATATACACTATAACATTCTAATCAATTGTTCATTTCATCAACAGGGAAGTGTCACTGAGGAGGAGCCAGGTTGCAGCCAGGAGCCTGGGGAGCCTGCGGAGCCTGAAGAGCCTGTGGAACTATTTCCACCACCACCTCCTCCTGCCAAACGGAGGCAAAAGAGGAAACACATCGACGACATCACCAATGAATTTATACAGGAGGCCACCATAGCCCTACGTAGGAAACCGGAGGCCAATGAGTCCTTCGGCAACATGACTGCCAAAATTTTAGATAAGGTGGACCTCAGGCAGTGTCAGTATGCCAGAAAAATTATTCTGGATGTGCTGCAAAACGCTGAAAACGGCATCCTTGATGAGCACAGCCATGCATGCCAGGAGCACCCGTGCCCTCCACCTCCACTTCCACCTCCACCTCCACAACACCCACCACCTCGCCAAATGCCACATGGCCAGTGGCAATATGGCCAGCAGGATCCAAACCTGCCCTCAAGGCAACCTGATTTCAGTTACCAGCAACTTTAATTTTTGTAACCCCCTATTATTTATTTTACCCCTGTTTGCCAGTTTCTATTTTAATTTTGTCCAAATGGACCTTTTTTATGTTTAGTTTTTTATACGGAGAGTATTGATGTTTTCATGTTTTTTTTTCTGAGATACAAAAAATAAAGAAAATTGAAGGTAAAAAATGGCCTATCTGAATTTGTTAACATGTTTAATATTGTGCATAACCTGAAAAATATGTTTTAGACATTAATTCAGACAAGAATAAAGGGTCATATCAACAGTTAGATCTTTGCTGTTAAAAAAATAATAATGGTGAAGAGTTCAAATTATTTAATTATAAAATTTGATAGAACAGATAGAATAGACAAACATTATCTTCATCATAACAGAACACATGCCTTTTTATTAGAAAAGTATGGCATTATGAGCAGCATCTTCCTTCTTCTCACATTTATCAAGATGAGCATGTGCTCCGCATTTCACCTATTTCTTGGACTGCCGCGAGCCGAAAGTTCTTTCTGAATAAAATGTTGAGTTTACTAGAGAAAATTCTTCCGGGAACTCATTTGGTTTGATCATGCGTGTTGGGATTTGTAGCTGTGTGTCGGCAGAATTCTGTACTGACTGGCGAACAATCGTCCGTTCTGGTGTCGGCATACAAAAATTTTCATGTTTGCAAGAAAGACTCTTGTCCGCAGAATGTGCACAGACAGCTGTCGGAGGCACCATACTAACAAGCGTACAATCGGCAGATCTTTCGTCCGCCGACGTTTGTATGACGACAATCGGTACGTGTGTACGGGGCTTAAGTCATCTCTTGTTTCTCTGAAGTCTTTAGAGGTAGACTGCAATGTCAAATGTTAGCTCCTCAGCTTGGTGTGGCATCATGACCAATTTCAGAAAGAGGTGTTGGCTCTTTATCTTCTTTAACCCATGAGCATGCCATTTCAAGTCCTAGATATCCCTCCTCATATTGTGGGAGACATACTCAAACACATTATTACTGTACAAACTAGGGAATGGTAAAAACAAGAATGGCTTTTTCAAAGAATAGTTCAAGCTACCATTTTTCCAATAATGAGTTGAAAATTAAAGCTACATATATATATATATATATATATTTATTATTATTATTTTTTTAGATTCTTCAACTTTTCTTAGTTTAGTAATTGCACTAACGATTTAAAATAAACTTCTCACAAGCTTAGGCTAGTAAAGGATAAGTCCACCTTTTGTAACATGTTACACCCATATTTAGGGTGTAATATGTAACATCTTACAGATGTGGTGGCTGCATTATTTTCTATACTTAGGCTTTTCAAACTTTATTTTCACCTGTTAATCTGGCCAGTAAAGCCCCGTACACACGATAAGAAATTCGGAAGGGAAATTTTGTCCGACGACCGATCTGCCGTTTTTTGGATTGTTAGTTTGGTGCTTTCGACAGCTGACTCCGACTTTTCGGCTGACAAAATCCTGATGTGCAGGCTATAAAATTTTTGTCCTTCGTCAACACGCGTCCGATTTTCGTCTCATTAGTACAGATTTCCATGGGGAAAAATCTTATGAGCAAGACTAGGCATGCTCAGAGATGAAAGAACACAAAGAAAGCAATCCAACACATGACAGCACTTCTGAAGTAGAATTCTGTCGTACGGGAAAATTCGTGTGCAGTCTAGAGCACATTCCAACCAACGGACACCACTCTGGACAAAAGACGGACGACCGGTCAGCGGAAATTTGTAGCGTGTGTACGGGGCTTAAGTCTGTTACTTTTCAGCTTCCTTTCACAAACCAAGAGGGTTGGGACAAACCATTTAACAATGACAGGGTGCTCACAATGGTCAGCTTTTTCATTTATGTAAAATCTTTATACCAATAGGAAAAGAAAAACTGTTGCTGTAACTGCCTAAAGTATAACTAAAGGCAAAACTTTTTTTTGTTTCAAATAGAGAGATAGAACACTCAATATTTAAGCTGTCTGAGCCCCCTTTAGGGAGATTCGCCCTCTCTATTTGTCCTCTTTGTCGTTATCATTGAAAGGTAAAGTAAAAAAAAAAAAAAAATCACAAATTTTGGGTTGCCATCATAGCAATAATAGAGAGGAAATATTCCAATGGGGATACTAGTTCTGATGACACCCCAGATTTTTAATCAAGTCTTATTCCCAGGTGTGCTATATGTCTACATTCACATACAATGTATCATATACATCTGTTGTTTTTAATTGCCATTGTGTGTATAACATACAGTATGTGTTCATATTCATTGATTTTATTCCCATGTACTTCTGTAGAAGAATTTTTTACATGTGGAGTTTCTTTAAACATTTTTATCCCATATGAGCTAAGAATAGACATATTTTTATGTTCTGCTGAATTTTGAGCCTGTGCAATTTTCAGTGATAGTTGAAACAAATCTTTTGATTTTATGCCAGTATTGTATATTTTTCTATGTGTCTTACACATCATTCACAGTTTGTTTTTTTGTATATGACACCCCACAATTCAATCACTTTGGATGGATTTCCTTTCACTTCCTGTTTTGGCTATGGGACAGGAAGTGAAGAGGAATCTCGCCAATTAGACACAGATGTAAAAAATAAATAAATAAAAAAAGCACTTGCAGGGGCTATAACCCTCCCTTACTCTATCCAAAATGATACAAGTTTTGTCTTTAGTTACACTTTAAAAAGTGTTACTGGTGTTCATATTTAATTTGTTAGTAAAGTCCACCTAAAACTGCTAGTGCATCCCCCACTACCCTCTGCCCAGATTAACAGTGCTGCTATTCAAATGTGTCTCTATTACTCCTCCATCCATATTGAAAACACCCAAAGACAGGGAGTGTTTTATTGGCAGGATCACCAGGCAGAAATAAGGGGAAAAAAAGCCTAAAAAAGAAAATGAATGCAGCAACTAGCATTAAAGTGGTTGTAAACCCCCAGGAAGTGTTTGTACCTATAGGAAAGCCTATGATAAGGCTTTTCTATAGGTACTGTAAATATCTCCTAAACTTGCACTGTTTAGGAGATATTTACATTGCATGCAGCCGATGAAGGATCAGCTGCCTGTGCCGTTTCTTCAGAGCCCTGTGCCAGAAACGGCGGCTCCCACACGCATGCACGGGAGTGACGTCATCGCGCCTCCGGCCAATCAGACGACTGGATGAGGCGAACCTGGAAGTAAGACGGCTGAACATGTCGGCCGTGTTACTGGTGAGTGAGTGGCACTGCGGGGGCTTCGTTTTAAGGTAAGTATTTCATAATGAGCTAGTATGCGATGCATACTAGCTCATTATGCCTTTGTATTTCAGGTTTTTTTTTTATTTTTCTGAGGTTTACAACCTCTTTAAGGATTGGTAGGCTACAAAATACTACATTTTTGTTTTTAGGTTTAATACCACAATGGAGAAACATAAGATTGACATTTCTGGAAGTGTATATCTTAGGAGTATTCAGGTGGCAATTAATCTTCATTATAGTGGCGTTCAGTGGCACGGAGAAGAGGGAATAAACATTTCCTATCTTATTTGCAGGGAACATTGTTATTCACAGTTTGATTTTAGCAGAAACCTGTCCAAAATGCAACAAAACGAGCATTGTGAGGTCAGTGCCTTCAAGAGAGAAAATGGGAACAAGGACTTGGAATTTGAAGTATGCATGTCAAATCTTGGCTTGGCACTGGAAACTAGGACATCTTGTTAAATAAAATGATGCTAAAGTAGCCGGGTGTTCTAGATGAACTGATGATAGAACAGGTATTAGTTGGACATGTATCAACAATCCAGAGCAATTAATTAGAGAAACAAGATGACAGTAACATACTCTGGCACAGGGGAAAGTGACCAGCCATGCAGCGCAGACAGCAAGAATCCTGTTTTGACTCAAGAGCTTTGAGTATGGACCTAACATTGGATATGGCGTATATGTAATGAAATAAGAATGATTGGAAACATTATTCTGTCATTGTGGTGCTTTGTTTTTAATAGAAATAAAGCACTAATCATTTTTTACATTAAAAGACAAATATGAGATAGGAGGTGATCGAATCAGAAGAAAAGCCTAGTACATGCGGGCCGAATGTCGGACAGCATCGGTCCGTTCTACAGAAACAGGCCAAACTTTGTCCTGTGTGTACTGCAGACCAGTGGCAGCTGGTGCTCAAAATTTTTTTGGGGGGGGGGGGGGGGGGGCGCAAACAGAAAAATGTAATAGGCATTGCTTTGCGGCAAAAAACGCTGTAAAAATTGCGTGACTTTGAGGTCACAAAAGTGTGAAAGGGGCCTTCAGTAATTAAGGTATAGTGTGCCCCTTTTCAA
This sequence comes from Pelophylax lessonae, assembly GCF_965119305.1. Classification (NCBI taxonomy): domain Eukaryota; kingdom Metazoa; phylum Chordata; class Amphibia; order Anura; family Ranidae; genus Pelophylax; species Pelophylax lessonae. The sequence continues at coordinate 552,982,032 of NC_138768.1, read as the reverse complement.
TGCAGAGAGACCAGCGTGCCCCCTTTCAATGCAGAGAAACCAGCGTGCCCCCTTTCAATGCACAGTGACCAGCGTGCCCCTTTCAATACACAGTGACCAGAGTGCCCCCTTTCAATGCACAGTGACCAGCGTGCCCCCTTTCAATGCACAGTGACCAGTGTGCCGCTTTCAATGCACAGTGACCAGCGTGCCCCCTTTCAATGCACAGTGACCAGCGTGCCCCTTTCAATGCACAGTGACCAGTGTGCCCCCTTCAAAACAGTGACCAGCGTGCCCCCTTCAATGCAGTGACCAGCATACATGCCCCCTTCAATGCAGAGATCAGCATACATGCCCCCTTCAATGCAGAGACCAGCATACATGCCCCCTTCAATGCAGTGACCAGCGTACATGCCCCCTTCAATGCAGAGATCAGCATACATGCCCCCTTCAATGCAGAGACCAGCATACATGCCCCCTTCAATGCAGTGACCAGCGTACATGCCCCCTTCAATGCAGTGACCAGCGTACATGCCCCCTTCAATGCAGTGACCAGCGTACATGCCCCCTTCAATGCAGAGACCAGCGTACATACCCCCTTTCAATGCAGAGACCAGCGTACATGCCCCCTTCAATGCAGAGACCAGCGTGCATGCCCCCTTCAATGCAATGACCAGCGTGCATGCCCCCTTCAATGCAGAGACCAGCGTACATGCCCCCTTTCAATGCAGAGACCAGCGTACATGCCCCCTTCAATGCAGTGACCAGCGTACATGCCCCCTTCAATGCAGAGACCTCGTTCAGCCCTGCTGAGTTGAATGAACAAAAAAAAACTACTAGTGTGTACTAGGCTTAAGTGAACTCACATTCCTTTTTTTAGATCAAACATAATAAAAACCTCAATAGTCCCATCATAATGGATCATATACAGTGCATCTGGAAAGTATTTACAGCACTTCACTTTTTCCACATTTTGTTATGTTACAGCCCTATTCCAAAATGGATTCAATTCATTATTTTCCTCAAAATTCTACAAACAATACCCCATAATGACAACGTGAAAGAAGTTTGTTTGAAAGCTTTGCAAATTTAACCGTACTGTACATCACTGTTGTATTTAGGCCTAGGCCTTGTCGGCCTAGGCCTAGGGCGGCACTTGAAAAAAACCCCGCGCTCTGCTGCTAAAACCTAAAAAAAAATGGCCGCGGCCAGCCCGACATGCGCACTGCGCATGCGCCGCCGCTCGCGAAAGCCCGTACACGCTCGGCTATTGCCTGTACCATGCCTGTACCATGCCCGCAGCACTGCATCTTGTGTACCATGCTGCCCACAGCCCTGCATCTCGTGTACCATGCTGCCCACAGCCCTGCATCTTGTGTACCATGCTGCCCACAGACCTGCATCTCGTGTACCATGCTGACCACAGCCCTGCATCTCCTGTACCATGCTGCCCACAGCCCTGCATCTCCTGTACCATGCTGCCCACAGCCCTGCATCTTGTGTACCATGCTGCCCACAGCCCTGCATCTCCTGTACCATGCTGCCCACAGCCCTGCATCTCCTGTACCATGCTGCCCACAGCCCTGTATCTCGTGTACCATGCTGCCCACAGCCCCTGCATCTCCTGTACCATGCTGCCCACAGCCCTGCATCTCCTGTACCATGTTGCCCACAGCCCTGCATATCCTGTACCATGCTACCCACAGACCTGCATCTCCTGTACCATGCTGCCCACAGACCTGCATCTCCTGTACCATGCTGCCCACAGACCTGCATATCCTGTACCACACTGCCCACAGACCTGCATCTCCTGTACCATGCTGCCCACAGATCTGCATCTCCTGTACCACACTGCCCACAGACCTGCATCTTCTGTACCATGCTGCCCACAGCCCTGCATCTCCTGTACCATGCTGCCCCTGCACTATGCCTGCATCTCCTGTACCATGTCCACAGCCCCTGCACTATGAGTGCATCTCCTGTACCATGTCCGCAGCCCTTGCACCATGCCCGCTACCCCTGCATCTCCTGTACCATGCCCGCAGCCCCTGCACCATGCCAGCAGCCCTGGAAGATTTCCCCCCCTAATGACCAGGCCATTTTTTTGCGATTCAGGACTCCATTACTTTAAAGGACAATTGCACAGTCGTGCGAGACTGTACCCTAAAAAAATGAATGTCCTTTTTTTCCCACAAATAGAACTTTCTTTTGGTGGTATTTGATCACCTGTGCGATTTTTATTTATTGCGTTATAACAAAAAAAGAGCAACAATTTGGAAAAAAAAAATTCTGATTTTCACATTCTGCTATATAACATTCCCCCAAAAAATGTAAAAATCTATTTTTTTCATTCTTTTATGCCAATTTGTATTCTGCTACATATTTTTGGATAAAAAAAAAATCCCAATAAGCGTATATTGGTTGGTTTGCGCAAAAGTTATCGTGTCTACAAACTAGGGGAAAGATTTAAGTCGTTTTTATTTATTTATTTATTTTTTTTTACTAGTAATAGCGGCGATCTGGGATTTATAGAGGGACTGCGACATTGCGGTGGACAGATCGGACCCCTAACTGACATTTTTTACTCTTTTGGGGGGACCAGTGACATTACTACAGTAATCCTTGCTACAAATATGCACTGTTACTGTAATAATGACACTGGCAGGGAAGGGGTTAACCTGGGGGTGATCAAAGGGTTAAGTGTGAGCCTAGGGGGTGTTTTCTAACTGTATGGGGGAGGGGCTTGTGAAATGAACATAGAGACCTGTGATTCTATATAGAAGGATCACAGGCGCTCTGATAATTTCAGAGAGAACAACGGTCAGCTGTGTTTACAACAGCAGAACATCGTTCTCTGTCAGCGGGGAGTCCGGGGGGCAATCGCGGGTGCCCGGGGGGCAATTGCGGCCGCTGGTCCTGTGGATTGGCATCCCCGCTGCCTAGTGGGGGCCCCCAGGAGCGCTCCCACTAACCAACGTACCCATACAAAACAACAAAATATACAAGTAGGCACTTTGTACCCACTTTTAATGTACAGAGAGGAAGAGGTGGAGCCTAACGAGGAAGGGGTGTGGTTTACAGATGACAGGGTGAGTCTGAAACATGAAGGGGTGTGGCCTTGACAGGAAGGGGTGGGTCATAGGTAAATTAGGGGGTGCACGAGTTTAGTCCGGCCAAGGGCAGCACAAGACCTAAATACAAAACAAAATTGTATAGTGCGTATGGCCCATAAGCCTGCTGGATACATGTAGTGAAGCAGTAATTCAGGCACAGCCCAGAGAAGTGAAAGTCTTAACAATGGACTGGACTGCTAGACAACAGGTGTCCATCTGATGAGAGGTAATTAACAAGACATAAGGCTAAATACGGCAGCTGTAGCACGAAATAGCAGGTAAGTGGCTGTGGAAAATCAGCAGCGAATGTCAATGCAGCAGTTTTAACCACTTAAGCCCTGGAAGATTTTACCCCCTTCCTGACCAGGGCCTATTTTGCGATTCGGCACTGCGTGATTTTAACGGACAATTGCATGGTCGTGCAACGCTGTACCCAAATGAAATTGACGTCCTTTTTTTTCCACAAACAGAGCTTTCTTTTGGTGGTATTTGATCACCTGTGCGATTTTTTGATCATGCGCTATAAACCAAAAAAGAGCGACAATTTTGCAAAATAATATTTTTCACATTTTTTTTTTATATGAAATCCCCCCCCCCCCCAAAAAAAAATGTAAAAATATTAAATCTTTTTAAACATTTTAGGCCAATTTGTTTTCTGCTACATATGTTTGGTAAAAAAAAAATCACAAAAAGCGTATTTTGATTGGTTTGCGCAAAAGTCATTGCGTTTACTAACTAAGGGAAAGATTTTTGTCATTTTTATTGTTTTTTTTTTAACATGTAATGGCGGCGATCTGCGATTTTTTTTGCGGTACTGCGACATTGCGGTGGACAGATCGGACCCTTGACTGATATTTTTGACACTTTTGGCGGTACCAGTGACATTACTACAGTAATCAGTGCTATACATATGCACTGTTACTGTAAAAATGACACTGGGAGGGAAGGGGTTAACTTTATTGGAGAGGGAGGGGTTAAGTGTATCCCTAGGGGCGTGTTTCTTACTGTGATTGGATGTGGCTTTGTGTGTAACAGCACAGATCAACGCTCCTACATAGCAGGACCGTATGATCTGTGCTTTTACACAGGGGAGACTGACAGGCGGCTTTGTTTACATTAGCCGTCTGCCTTTCTCCCTCTCCATCCGACGATCGCGAGTGACCGGCGGACTTCGGGTACAAGCGGGGGCGGGAGTGCGCCTCCGGCGGTGCACGCTCGCCCCCTATTCGCTCCCAGGCTAGTGACGTACCGGTACGTCACTTTGCCTGGGAGGAGCTGACCGCCGCCGTATATAGTCGGGCGGCGGTCGGCAAGTGGTTAACCATAGACCGGAGCGTCATAAACTCATCATATGTAGTAACAGCATAAGTGGCCAGTGAGCAGTATATATATATCAGTCAGAGCAGTGGGGACAGAGAGAGCAGCAGATGGCAAAGGAGGATATGTGTCAGAGCAATTGAATAGTTGCAGCAGGGTACAGCACTGATAGGCAAAATACGGAGAATTCAGCAGGATGACCACTCAGATCGATAGGCTAAAGCACATAGTGTATGGATCTGGATTCAAAGTCTACACTCCATCATAAACCCAACAGTCAGTGTAAAGAGCCAATCCTATAGCTCAATCTGAGTGGGAATAGTCACAGCCAAATCCAACCTGGTTCCTGGTCCCTGGTGTATACCCGAGTCTCCTTCTTTCACATGCCTTTAGTATGTCACTGCCATCTCCATCAGAATATATCATGAATGCAAACCCACAATGCCTTAACCACTTGCCTACAGTGCACTTTCACCCCCTTCCTGCCCAGGCCAATTTTCAGCTTTCAGCGCTGTCACACTTTGAATGACAATTACGCGGTCATGCTACACTGTACCCATATGAAATCTTTAGCATTTTTTTCACACAAATAGAGCTTTCTTTTGGTGGCATTTAATCACCTCTGGGTTTTTTATTTCTTACAAAAAGATAAAAGACAGAATATTTTGAAAAAAAAATACATTTTTCTCCTTCACTGATGTGCACTGATAGGCTGCACTGATGGGCACTGATGAGGTAGCACTTATGGGCACTGATGAGGTGGCACTGATGAGGAGGTACTAATATGCCACACTGATGAGCACTGATAGGTGGCACTGAGAGGTGGCACTGATGGGCACTGAGAGGAAGCACTGACGGGCAGCACTGAAAGGTGACACTGACGGGTGGCACTGATGGACACTGACGGGTTGCACTGATGGGCAGCACCATCAGTGCCAATAGTGCTGCCAGTCAGTGCCCATCAGTGCCTAGATGAGCAGGTACTGATGGGCACTGACTGGCAGCACTATGGGCACTGATGGTGGGCAGTTATGGCACTTTATTTCACTCTTCTGTAATCAGGGCACTGGTGATCAGTGCCCTGATTACATTTCCCTGTGTCCCCTATGAGGAGGAGCCGTTGATCGGCTCTCCTAGCCTCACACACTGACAGTGGGAGCCGAGGAGAATAAAGGCAGTTCCTCATTTACATGTGATCGGCTGTGATTGGACACAGCCGATCACATGGGTAAAGAGTCATGTCATTGACTCTTTAGCGAGATCGGGATCGCACCGTGTCCTAGCAACACGCCGCAGTCACGATCGCCTCTCCGCTCACCCCCGGGGGCGCACAAGACAGGCTGTTCAGGTGCGCCATCATATGACGGCATCCCAGGATAATAGCTACACTGCTCCGCTGTCATTTGATGGTGGGCGGGTAGTAAGTGGTTAAACCGGACGTGTAGTCACGCTCTATATTGCATCTCCTACTGCTCCTATCGTGGCTCCTCCCGTGGCACACTCCCAATTTGGTGAAAAAAATGACCCCCGTGATCAATGGCGTCTATCATCGAAACATGTAGACACTTTGCTCTGCTGCTCCAGACCAGCTTCTTCAAGACGTCAGTGTCACTACTGGTAGCATGAGGCATTACCTGGACCCTATAGAGGTTACACAGATAGTCCAACTCCTCCAGGATGGCACATCAATACATGCCATTGCCAGAAGGTTTGCTGTGAGCATGGCAGAGATTCCAGGAGACATGCAGTTACTCTAGGAGAGCTGGACAGGGCCATAGAAGGTCCTTAACCTATCAGCAGGACCTGTATCTGCTCCTTTGTGCAAGGAGGAACAGGATAAGCACTGCCAGAGCCCTACAATATGACCTCCAGCAGGCCACTGGTGTAAATGTCTCTGACCAAAGAATCCCAAACAGACTTCATGAGGGTGGTCTGAGGGCCCACATCCTCTAGTGGACCCTGTGTTCACATTCTGGCATTTGCTATTAAACACCAGGGTTTACCCTGAGCAGACATGAAAGGGCCCAGAGAAGCCGTGGAGAACGTTTTGCTGCCTGTAACATCGTTCAGCATGACCAGTTTGGTGGTGGGTGAGTGATGCAGGCTAGACAATGGCACCCAGCCTGTCATTTGGTATGGCGATGAAATCCGTGGACCCATTGTCAGACCCTACACTGGTGCAGTGGTTCTTTGGTTCCTCCTGGTGCACGACAATGCCCAGCCTCATGTGGTGAGAATATGCAGCCAGTTCCTGGAGGATGAAGGAATTGATACCATTAAATGGCTCCTACTCTCGTCTGACCTAAATCCAATAGAACACCTCTGGGATGTTATGTTTCGGTCCATCCGACGCCACCATATTGCACCTCAGTCTATTCAGGAGCTCAGTGATGCCCTGGTCCAGATCTGAGAGGAAAAACCCCAGGACACCTTCCATTGTCTCATTAGGAGCATGCTTTGACGTTGTCAGACATGCATACAAGCATGTGGGGGCCATACAAACTACTGAGTACCATTTTGAGTTGCTGCAATGAAATGAAAGCAAAAAGGACTAGCCTGCTGCATCATTTTTTCACTTTGATTTTTGGGGTGCCTTTGAACTCAGCCCTCTGTAGGGTGATAGTTTTCATTTCCATCAAACAATGTGGCATCCTTTCCTTCCTAACACATTACCCAATCCATATCAGTATAGATATCCAGCATGATATTTCCCCATTGAGATCTGATGTGTTTTCAAAGTGTTCTTTTAATTTTTTCGAGCAGTGTATATACAGTATATTAAACATATAAAATATTTATTATTTATCTGACTCAAAAAATAGACAAAATAAATATTTAAAGAAAATATGTAGAAAACTCTCTTAAATGTTTCAGTAGCAAAGGGATTTGCTCACCCATGTAGCCCTAGCTTAGGACTACAGTAATCCCCCGCTCCATCGCGGTTCCGTTTTTGTGGTCCCGGTAATTTGCGTTTTTTTTTGTAATTTTATTTTACTATATAAATCATTAAAAATTAAATATTTTTGTGTTTTCCATAGCTCTTGCTATGTCTCTTAGTATCTTTTATGTGTTTAAATGAGTTTCTATTGTTTTAAAAGTGTGTTTAAAGACCTTAAAATGCTTTTACACGTACAGTGACAGTAAAAAAACATGCCTACAATGCATTTTGATAGGGTTTTTCTATTTCGCAGAATTTCACTTTTTGCGGCTGGGTCCAGAACGTAACCCCCGCAATAGAGGGGGGTTTACTGTACAATCAATTCTCTGTGTTTTTACATGCTTAAATTGCAAAGTAGTGCATTTTAGATTGGTTTTAAATGCATTATAATTTATCCCTATAAAAGGTGTGGGCAGTTTAAAACTTTCCCAAAGATGCAGCAAGCAGAATTTATTTTTTAATGCACCTTTCACTGCTTCACTAGCAATATGTTGAATTTAACAGTGGTTGTTGTGAGCAACGGTTTAAATATCTTGCCATGAAATGATTCAAGTCTCATGTATTGACCAAACCTTAATGGCCTGACTGTTATAAACAGGCAGTTCTTTAGGTTTCACTATCAGTAACTCAAAAAAAAAAAAAACTAGCAATAGGGACAGATTACAATAAAAATGATTTACTTACCATAAACGCTTTTGGATGTAATTTGCTGTGTATTTGGCTTATTATTCGAGTTACTTTTTCAGCTTGTTTTTAGATGTTGCAAACATTTCATTAAAGGAGTTCTTAGAGTTCGAAATTTGGCAAATAAACCTAAAAAAAGTTGACTGATATAAAATAGTTGTTAGTTGTATTTTTTATAGACATTCATTATCCATTTGCATATGTATGCCATAAATAAAGATGATTCGTCTAATGTTATTAAAATGTTGTGCAAGGTAATATTATACTACACATAAAAGGCTACTGAATAGTAATTTAAAGATGGCACTGAAGACAGGATTCAAGAAATTATTAAAGCATTTAAATATCATTCTTCTTTACTGTACATTTCAATTTTCAAGGTTGTACATTTAAATAAGCTAATGAAGAGCATTTTTTTAACCAGTTCAGTTTTGCCCCCTTAATGACCAGGCCATTTTTTGTGATTGGGCACTGTGTTATTTTTTGCGCTATAAACAAAAAAAGAGTGACAAGTCTGAGAAAAAAAACAATATTTTTTACATTCTGCTATATAACATTCCCAAAAAAAAAAATTAAAAAATCTAAAATTTTCATCCTTTTAGGCCAATTTGTATTCTGCTACATATTTTTGGGTAAAAAAAAAATCGCAATAAGTGTATTTTGATTGGTTTGCGCAAAAGTTATGGTGTCTACAAACTAGGGGAAATATTTATGTAATTTTTTTTTTTTTTTACTAGTAATGCAATTTTTAGCAGGACTGCAACCTTGCGGTGGACAGATCGGACACCTAACTGACATTTTTGACACTTTTCAGGGGAACAGTGACATTACTACAGTAATCAGTGCTAAAAAAATCCACTGTTACTGTTATAATGACACTGGCAGGGAAGGGTTTAACACAATGGTGATCAAAGGGGTTAAGTGTGAGCCTACAGGAGTGTTTTCTAACTGTATGGGGTATGGGCTTGTGAAATGACTATAGAGACCTGTGATCCTATATAGAAGGATGACAGGCGCTCTGTGATCATTTCAGAGGGAACAACTCTCAGCTGACCTTCCTCTCAGCGGGGAGCAATCGCGGGTGTCCGGCGGCAATTGCGGCCGCCGGACCCGCTGATTATTGGACAAGCTGATTGGCATCCCCGCTACATAGTGGGGCCGGGAGCACCGCCTTCTCCATCAGAATATATCATGAGCCCTCGTTCACATCGAACGTGGCTTTGAAATTGTGCAACTTCATCTAAACTCGATTTCAAAGCCGCATTTCAGTCTGACTTAGAGGGCGACTTATAAGACATCTGTGCAGGTTCCTGCATAGATGTCTATTGAAGTTGCCCCACGAAGTCGCCAAAAGTAGTGCAGGAACTACTTGTGGAAATCGGTGCGGCGCACTGTATGGGACAGTGCCATTGCCAGCAATAGGCTGTGGTTTGACATGCAATTTAACCTGGAAAATCACTTGTCAAATTGCGCCGATGTGAACAGGGGCTGAAAGACACCTGTCATTAAGTCACCTACTTCTGAAAATACTACTTGCCAGGCAATCTCTAGTTTTACTACAATGTGCAGTATCTGAGTCAGATTCAGAACAAGCAGCCTCAGCAAGGGAAGTCAAGTCAAGTTAGAACTATGTACACAGATGTTCCGTGCCGGTGACATGTAAATGATGGATACCAGAAACTGTCAAACAGCTAGCATTTTAGATGGATATAAGCAATGGTATCTTACCTGGTGCCCTTTAGAGTATAACTAAAGGCACAACTTTTCCAGTTTTAGATAGAGCACCAAATGTGATAGTCATTGGAACCCTTGTCAAGTTCTTACTGCTGTTTGTGCCCCCATTAGGGAGATTCACCCTCTCTATTTGTCCTTCTAACTGTTCTCACCGAATTTGAAAGAAAATCCCAAATTTGGAGTGGTCACCAGAACTGGAATAGAGGGCAATTCTTCCAATAGGGACACTAATTCTGGTGGCTCTGGTGATTACCAGGGATTTACTTCACTTTGGAAGGATTTCCTCTCACTTCCTATTGTATCTATGGGACAGGAAGTGAAGGGAAATCTCCGGAATGGGACACAGAAAGCCAAGAAAAAAAATTCAGGAGTTATAACCCTCCCTTACAAAATTATGCAAAAAATAGAGATCTGGCACCTAGGATTTCAAAATGGTTATTAAAACAAAAAAAGGTTTAAAACATATGACCACTGCTAACTATCTGTGGATTTGCCACATAGCAGACTAATAGAAAGAAATATGTTGAATCAGCGTAGAACTACATTCCCTTAATTTGAGGATTGTAAAATGAATTTTTGCTTATTAGCAAAAAAAAAAAGACAATTTTCTGTAATTTCTTCTAAATACTCATGCAAAAATATTATGAACAACTCCTGTGAACTATTACAAACCCTTGATCAATCCATGTCTAAAAATTACATGTATACAAATATGCAATCATGAAGCTATCCATTCCTAAATGATATGGCAGCCTGCACAGTGAACCAATATCATATATTGCACATTAAAAAATAACCAAAAAAATCACCAATCAAACATTTCTTTCATAAATCATAAAGTCCCAAAACAAAGGTTAGAAAAATGTGTGCATGAAAAAAGGTGCAAAATCTTCAGAAATAATGAAGTGCAACGTCTTTGAAAAATATATATTTAAAAAATGGTAAAGTGCAAAATCTTCAGAAATGAATCTTGTGCAAAAACACCCGGTGCCATCCTTCCACCAATCACCCCAAACAGACTCACCAGATGGAGTGGCTGGTAAGATTATAAACCAGCTAAAACGCCTTGTTACAGATTATCCAGCAGACCGGCTCACAGCCCCAGAGTTGATGGCCCCATCTCTATATCAGACTCTCCCATGGAGGTATATGGAGGTAGAAATTTTAGAAGGAGGATACACATAGCATAAGTCTGTTAAAACTGTATTAATTTATTTAAAATACAATAGCAGCACTTACATTTTGAAAATGTCAACCCAACACTAAGAATCAAACGCTGTACATAGAAACTTCCCATATCGCCTCGGGCTGTTGCTCCAAAGCTGGGAGCGCGATACTGACATGTGCGGTAATGTCCAACATCCTAGCCCCACCTGACTAGTTTCGTCATTCTACATCCTCACCCTGCACCGGTGTTTTTGCACAAGATTCATTTCTATAGATTTTAGACTTTACCGTTTTTTAAATATATATATTTCAAAGACTTTACACTTTATTATTTCTGAAGATTTTGCACCTTATTTCATGCACCAATTTTTCTAACCTTTGTTTTGGGACTTTATGACTTATGAAAGAAATTTGTGATGATTTACTGGTTAGTTTTTGTTCAATATATGATATTGGTTCACTGTACATGCTGCTATATAATTTAGGAATGTGTAGTTTTATGATTGCATATTTGTATACATGTAAGGCACGGATTGATCAAGGGTTTGCAATAGCTAACATGAGTTCTTCTTAATATGTTTGCACGAGAATTTAGGATAAATTACAGACAATTGCCTTTTCTTTTTTTGCTAATAAGTGACAATTAATTTTACAATACTCACCTGAGTTATTAACCACTTAAGCCCCGGAAGATTTTACCCCCTTCCTGACCAGGGGGTATTTTGCGATTCGGCATTGCGTGGCTTTAACGGACAACGGACAATTGCGCGGTCGTGCGACGCTGTACCCAAATGAAATTGACGTCCTTTTTTTCCCACAAATAGAGCTTTCTTTTGGTGGTATTTGATCACCTGTGTGATTTTTACTTTTTGCGCCATAAACAAAAAAAAAGCGACAATTTTGCAAAAATAACAATATTTTTCAAATTTTTTTTATATGAAATTCCCCCCAAAAAATTTAAAAATCAAAATTTTTTAACATTTTAGGCCAATTTGTTTTCTGCTACATATGATTGGTAAAAAAAAAATCTCAAAAAGCGTATTTTGATTGGTTTGCGCAAAAGTTATTGCGTTTACTAACTAAGGGAAAGATTTTTGTCATTTTTGTTGTTTTTTTTTAACGAGTAATGGCGGCAATCTTCAATTTTTTTTGTGGGACTGCAACATTGCGGCGGACAGATCGGACCCTTGACTGACATTTTTGACACTTTTGGGGGTACCAGTGACATTACTACAGAAATCAGTGCTGTACATATGCACTGTTACTGTAAAAATGACACTGGCAGGGAAGGGGTTAACTTTATTGGAGAAGGAGGGGTTAAGTGTGTCCCTAGGGGCGTGCTTCTAACTGTGCAGGGATGTGGCTGTGTGTGTAACAGCACAGATCAACGGTCCTACATAGCAGGACCGTATGATCTGTGCTGTTACACAAGGGAAAGTGACAGGCGGCTTTGTTTACATTAGCTGCCTGCCTTTCTCCCTCTGTATCCGACGATCGCGAGTGACCGGCGGACATCGAGTCCGCCGGTCACACGCGCGGGGATCAGAGTGAGCGAGCGGGGGCGGGAGCGTGCCTCCGGCGGTGCGCGCTCGCCCCCTATTGGTTCACTTTGCCTGGCCGGGGCAACCGGTTAAGGGAATGTAGACCCGTGCTGACTCAACATATTTCTGTCTATTAGTATAACCCTCCCTTACTCTATCCAAAATGTGAATAAAAATGTTTGCACTCAGTTCTACTTTAAGCAGCAGTTACTCTCAGTTATATCCAAAGCAGGTTAAAATATATCATGCTTTGGATATGAGAGCTAGTTTTAGTCTTAGAGGTAGGAGTAATAATGAACTGCAGTGTATAAGTACATTGTTATATGTCATGGATAGTGACCCATAAGGGCTTTGGACCTGCTACTGCATTTATAGCATTTGGTGTCCACGAGCTCTGATGAGTCTGTTGATACTGGATATCTGATTTTACATTCTATATGCAGAAACTTTAAAAAAATAAATAAATGTTTTTACTATTTTTGGTATTTTTACGTGCCTGGTTTGCAATTGATTGTCCGGTCTGGTGGTTTTTCTTTGTATCAGATCACATTTGATAAAAACCTTTCACAAACTAAAAGCCAAGCAATTGAGAGTACTCTATTGGCCTACTGGGCCCTTTTACCTTTTAGAAAGACCTATAGACGTATGTTTACTATCATTGCCTGAGATCTGCCAACTTGTAAATAATGCTAAAAAGTACACCGCATTTTCTAACACAAGATGATTTACATGAGAAGAGATGCCATATACCCCTCAATTTCCCCACTATGTTGGAGAGGATGCAATGAAATAGGATCTCTTCGCCATATCTGGTGGGAATTCCTGAGTATCAAGCCTTACTGGCAGAATATCACTTCCTTTATCTCCTCCCTATGCAACCCACTCCGTCCTTTGACCCCTCTGGATCTTCTCCTGGGCTTATCAATCCCAACTTGGCCCAGCGAATTCAAAGTCCTAGCAACTCACATTTTGAGAGCAGCCCGCCTAGCAGTGGCGAGAAAATGGAAATCTTCAACCCCCCCCCCACACACTGGCAGACTATCATATTACTGAGCAACCACTTCCATATGAAGTTTGCTTTCAACAAAGCCAATTTGTCCACCGCATCGTTCTATAAGGACTGGGCAGCATGGATCTCCCACCATAGAAGCATAACCCTATAAATCTCAGTGGGAAAAAGGATCCCCAACACATGAACCTCCTCGATTCCTTTCGGACTCTCTCACAACTAGATATCTTACTCCTAAACCCTAGATACCTAGCTTATGTTATCCTTCCATTATCACATGGACAAACTCATGGTGTACTTAAGGCAAAAAGACTAAAGATCTCCTCCAGTTATTATTGAGTCAGCTACTTTTTATTATTATTATTATACAGGATTTATATAGCGCCAGCAGTTTGCGCAGCGCTTTACAGTGTGGGGGAAGACAATACAGTTACAGTACAATTCAATACAGGAGGAATCAGAGGGCCCTGCTCGTTAGAGCTTACAATCTAGAAGAGAGGGTCAAGTGAAACAAAAGGCAGTAACCGAGGGGGATGGGCAGATGGATAAAATGGAGGTAGAGTTGTTAGGTGTGGGTAGTATAGGCTTCTCTGAAGAGGAGGGTTTTCAGAGATTGCCTAAAAGCTAATAGAGTAGGAGATAATCGGACAGATAAGGGTAAGGAGTTCCATAGGATTGGAGAGGCTTTGGTAAAGTCCTGGAGGCGAGCATGGGAGGAGGTGACAAGAGAACTAGAGAGCAGGAGGTTTTGAGAGGAACGAAGAGAGCAATTAGGTTGGTATTTTGAGACTAGGCTAGTGATGTAGTTGGGGGCTAAGCTGTGGATGGCTTTGTAAGATGTTGTTAGTATTTTGAATTTGATTCGTTGGGTATATATTGGTGTGTGGCATACTAGGTGGTCAATATACATTTTTTTTTTTATATAAGAGTGCTTTGGATTACAAGCATCATTCCGGAACTAATTATGCTCACAATCCAAGGTTTTACTATATTTGTTTCCTTCATTACTAGTCACATTTAGACATCCAATGCAGGCTTGAACCCAGGGCCGGTGCAATGATTTTTGGCGCCCTAGGCAAAATAAAAATTGCCGCCCCCCCCCCCCCCCAATGCTGGGCATTGTTCTCCCATTGATCCCTATGTCCCTACTATGTCTCTCTGAAGTGTTGGGTAGCAGCACTGTCCGCAGCTCTTCAAGAGTGTGATGGTTCAATATACTGCCTCCCAGAAAAGTAAGAATCTTTATTCTTCTTTCATAAGGGACTGCTGTTGTAAATTTTTCCACCTGGCAACGGGATTCCCAACAGGTGCATTTTAGACAACAGTAGGGTAAAGCATATATATTATTATTCTGTGTGGCCTCCTATTAAAATGCGACTTTCCTGGCTCTCTCTGGCCTCAAGAGCTTCAAAGAAATCAGCTCTTGTAAAATTATTCCACATCTGGGATCTCCCTCACTTCCCAGGCAAAGTTTGGGGACTGAAGGGAAATCCTGTGCTCCCTGTTTGTGTTCTGCAGCCAGATTTTCTTAGGCCTATAAGTAGAGAAGACTTTATTTCAAGAAAAACAGCCACACTAAAAATATATATATTGTACTTCAAACCTAATAAACAGAAGTTAGGAAAACAAACAGTAAAATCAATACTTCCATAAAAATCAAGCAAGATACCATACATTAATCCTGCGTTTATTACATTACACTACTGTGTAATATAGAGATTTAGAGAGCCTCACCAATGAAGAGCCTCACCTGTGTTCCAGCCTTCCATCCCTCATCCCAAGTTGAAGGGGTTAAAACCCCTTTAGACAGTGAGTGACTCACCCTGGCGGCTGGCGTAGTCGGCGTTGAGTCAAACTTTCCCGCTGTCCTGACTCGCGCATGCGCATTAGGTCTCCCCCTCTGGCTGACGTCGTCGGCAGGGGAAACCTAATGCGCACGCATGGCACCACCTCTTTTCTACGAAGATTTCCGACGCTGGAGCCCGCTCAGCCCTGACTTACTCAGCTCAAAAGCGCCCAGGTGAGCGCCGACACAGGCACAGCACAGCATGAGGGGCACTGCCCGCACCCGCCGGTCCATACTGATTCCGGGCCCAGGTCCAGCAGGCAGAATGCTGGCACACCCTGCTGAGTTGTGCCCTAGGGGACTGCTTGGGTTGCCATACAGGTAGCGCCGGCCCTGCTTGAACCTGATTGGTAGCAGTGCCAAACTTCTAAAAACTGGCAATATTATAGACACCAGGCCTTATGTGACTGAAAAGCAGCCAAGAGGTTTTCCCATCGTCACCAAAAGGTATATTTCAGGATCACCAGAATACAGACAAATAGAATTGGGCTGGACTGGTACACTATAACAGGAGTGTCAAACTCAATTTAATCCTGGGCCGCATCCGCATTATGATTGCTCTCAAAAGGGCCAGTTGTATTGGTAAGACTAGATGTCCAGAGCATCCCCTACTCTTACATAAGATGTCAAGAGCCCCTCCACCATCAGAAATTGAGTTCCCCACCCTCCCTTACATCACAGTGCACACCTCCTATCTTGTGCTGCTGCTGGAAAGAAGCTTTAGGCCTTGCTGGAAAACAAAAAGTACAGGGTCTGGAGGAGGGCTTGAGCTCTCCTGCAGCTGCAGGAGAAGTGCAAGGGCCGCATGAAATGGCCTGGAGGGCCGGATTCGGCCTGCAGGCCTTGTGTTTGACACATGTGCACTAGAACAATGCCTGGATGGAAAACCCAAAAGCTCAACGGGTAAGCAATGCTCCCTGTGTAAATCCCTGTGTTATTTTTTAATACATTTTGACTGAAGTTTAACTTTAAAACTTAGTTACCTCATATGAATTTTAGGCTAAGTCTACAACAGATGTGTTAATAGGGTCTGTCCATGTTTCAGAGTAAAAGGACTCTGCTCTGTTTACAATCTAAAATGGTAAAAGGACTGAATGTAGAAGTACAATGGGGTGTTTGTTAGATTTTCATTCTAGCTCAGCTGTCCACTTGAAATTGTTGAATTATTATTATTATTATTATTATTATTATACTACTCATGCCTTTACTTGGATTCCAGGTGATACATCAAGTGATATGTCTCCCATCCCTCCTACACATAGCCTCGTTAAGTTGTGTTATACCACGCTAGCTAGCGATATGTCTCCACAACATACCACCGTAATACATGACCGCCTCCGTGAAGCAAGTAGGCGACCCCTCATCAGGAGATTCTGGCTGAGCACCCCTTTTGTCCGGATACAGTTGGTTCCCAATAGGAGTATCCGGACCCCAAGGAAGTGAAACCAGCGGAATCTAAGCAAGAGAGGCCTACCCTCGCATATTATTATCGTGGTCTAACCACTATGTTTCTCAATGTTGTATTGATTTCATAGATTTGTATACTGTTTATACATTTATGTATATGGAAATATGAACAACTGAAAATTTGAATGATTGTACTTACTTTTTCTGAGAAAAAAAAAAATAACTTGGTTAAAAAAGAGTGATAAAAAAAAGCTGATTTACATGAGAAGAGATGTTCATGTTGTGTTATACTGCAAAGCTAAATCTGACACTAAATGGTGATACGGGTTCAGGATAACAGTTCAAACATAGATGGAAGGATAATATGGTAGGATGTAAAAAAGATGCCAGTTATTGGTTACCTAAATTTAGTTGATGTTATATCTGGAGGTATACAGTGTGCAGTGCTTTTTTTTCTCAGAGAATAGGTACAGGAGCTCCCCTCTCCCACGCCACTCATTGTCTCTGCCCACTGCCCAACTCCAAGCACTGCCCCTTGTTTCCACCCCATACCCACCTCCCAGTACCACCTCTTTTAGAGAAAACAGAACCAGGTTTTATTTTGCGGTGCTATGTAATCAGTATGGAATTTGGTAATTATAATGAAAAAAAAAACAGTAAAATGGATACAATGAAGCCAGCAACCATAGACCCCCCAAAGCAAAAATAGATCCCCCTGCAATAATAAACATCCCCAACAGTAACAGACACACCCAAAGAATAATAGACTTCACCAGCAACATTAGATCTCCTAGCAGACACCATTAATAGACCTTCAGTAGCCAGCAACAATACACCCCTCCCACAACAGTAGATGGCTCCCAGCAACAATTGACCACCAGCAACATAAGACCCCTTCTAGCAACAATAGACCTCTTGCAACAAAATACCAATTCGCAAAACAACAGACCCACCCCAGGAATAACAGGCCCCACCAGCAACAATAGATCTCCCAGCAGCCAGCATTAATAGACCCTCCAGTAGTCAGCAACAATATGCCCCTCCTCATTAGTAGCTCGCTCCCAGCTACAATTGACCACCAGCAACATAAGACCACCTCCAGCAACAAAAGACCCCTCCCTCAACAATAAATCCACCAGCAACAATAGATCCCCTAGCAGCCAGCAATAATAGACCCTCCAGCAGCCAGCAACAATAGACCCCTCCCTCAACAGTAGATCCCTCCCAACAACAATTGACCCAATAGCAACATAAAATAGGGGTGGGATCTTATGTTGCTAGTGGGTCAATTGTCGCTGGGGAGGGAGCAACAATAGACTCCCCAGCAACTATAGATCCCCTGGCATTCAGGATCATTGACCCTTTAGCTCAGCCCACTATCCCCTACCACTGCAATCATTTAGTGCTGGAGGTACCAGAACTGAGTTCCTGCTGAAAAATAGCCCTGACTGTATGTCCAGATGGTTGAACAGCATGACAGCTGCCAATCCACAAAGGACTAAATGCACACTATTGCTTCTTCATTAACTCGTATATTGCTTGATTGTTGCAAACCATGCTCAAACCACTAGCACTGCTTGCAAATATTGACTTCTGTATTGGAATTCATGGTTAATGTTACATTGTAGAAATGTACATAAGTACAGAAATACTCATGAAACGAAAGAGCAATTCAAATCAAGAAAGGTGAGCATACTGGGGCTTCTAATGTTATCCTGTAAATGTAACAACTACACTAAACTTAGAAAAAAACGAATTGCTTAAAGCTGTACTAAACTCCTTAGATGTGGAGGCTGCATCAATTCTATTTTTAAGGCTTTTTTCCCCCCTCTATGTTCACCTGGTAATCTGACCAGTAACACACCTCCTGTATTAGAGCTTCCAAACTGGATAAAAAACAACAGAGACACCTTTGGACAGTAGCATTGTCAGTACAGGGGGAGTGTTGGATGGACTAGCAGATTTAGATACACTACCACATTGAAGCCAAACTCCTGCAAGTATTTTTAAGCAGTTACAGCACGCAGTTTTGTATCTTTTGGGATAAAGGTTTTAAATAAATAAATAAATAAAAGCTGATCATTGAAAGCAACCCTGTCAGTGGTAAATGGTTTGTCTCTCGTCTCTAGCTGCTATATCTGCAGGACAGTTTGTTCTGTTGAAAAACAACAGACTTGCTGGCTGGATCTTCAAGTGAAAATAAAGGAGAGAAAGCATAGTAAAAGAGAAAAAATGCAGCCATCACATCAAAATATTGGTAAGCTGCAATGTAATAGAATGTTTGATTTTGGGTTTACCACCATTTTAGTTTAATATAATATGAGTTCTGCGTAATCCCCTGCAGAATAAACACACCTCTTTACAGGATCCGTAGGAGGGCAATAAGAGTCTAGGTCATGTTGCCTGCTGTATAACTTTCCATATACAGTAAAACCTTGGATCAGGGTTGTTGCTAGGTAGGAAAAAGACCAGGGGCTTCAGCCCAAAGGTAAATTTGATCAAACAACGCCCCTTTCCGACATTAGAAGGTGGCATGAAGATCAACGCCAGGGAGCTTTGCCCGGCGCTGGATTAAAGGTGAGTGTAACAACAATTAGAGCATTCTGATGGGGCGACACCTCTGGACCCATTTATATTACATAGCCCCCCCCCCACACCTCTGGATCCCTTTACATTACACAGGGCCCCTACACAGCTCTGGACCCTTTTACATTACACAGCGCCCCCACACCTCTGGACCCCTTTACATTACACAGCCAACCCCAACACCCCTGGACCTCTTTTGCATTACACAGCCCCCCCTTCAGCCCTCTGTAACCCTTTTGCATTACACAGGCTCCCCCACACCTCTAGACCCCTTTTGCATTACACAGCCCCCACACACACCTGTGGACCCCTTTTGCATTACACAGCCTCCCCCCAGAGTTGTACAGTGTGCAAGGTACAGGAATATGCTACGTACACAGTGCAAGGTACAGGAGTGAATTGTACAAAGTTCAAGGTTCAGGAATGGTTTGTACAGAGTGCAAGGTTCAGGAATGCATTGTACAGGGTGCAAGGTTCAGGAATGTGTTGTACAGGGTGCAAGGTTCAGGAATGCGTTGTAGAGACTGCACGTTTCAGGAATTAGTTAAACTGCAAAGGCACCAATGGTTATGTTTATTGAAAGTTCAACATTTAGCAACTCACATGATCGATGATTAAAACAGGCACATCTAAGTATGCAGGCATCCGAAGAGAAGCTGTCCACATAGACCAGGGGTGTCAAACTCAATTTCATCTTTTGCCGCACCAGAATTATGGTCGCCCTCAGAGGGCCAGTTCTATCTGTAGCCCACCACTATCAGAAGTCAAGAGCCCCCACCCTCCCTTACATCACAGTGCATCCCCTTTACCATGTGCTGCTGCTGGGAAGAAGCTGGAGGCAGAGCTGGGAAGCAGCAACTGCAGGGTCTGGAGGAGGGCTGCAGTCAGCTGCCAGAGTCTGCTGAATGCTGAGACCAATAGAGGCAGAGAGGAGGGGGTGCTGCGGCTGCACAGAGATGCAGGATCTGTAAGAGGAGTTGTGTCTTCCTCTCTGCTGCCAACTGCAGTTTGGAAGGGGGGGGGTGGTCCTCTCTGGAGCTGCAGGGGGAAGCACAAGGTCTGGTACAGGAGTTCCGTCCTCTCTGCTGCTGTCTGCTGAGACAAGGTGGGGGTAGAAATGAGGGAGATGCAGCAGCTGCAGGAGAGGTGCAAGGGCCACATGAAATGGTCTGGAGGGCCGGATTCGGCCCGCGGGCCTTGTGTTTGACACCTGTGACATAGACTGTACTCAACATCACCATCGACATCATGCCTTCCAGGCTCCACACTACGATCGCTTCAAGTCTCGCTTTCAGATCACTCTACTGCAGGGTAGTCTTCCTGGTCACGACTGCAGACTGATGGCGGTGAAAGCTGGCAGCGAGGAGGACGGTCTGTGTGGACAGCTTTACCCCAAATACCTGCATTCTTAGATGTATCTCTTTTAATAATCAACCATGTGAGTTGCTAA
Organism: Pelophylax lessonae; assembly: GCF_965119305.1. NCBI lineage: Eukaryota > Metazoa > Chordata > Amphibia > Anura > Ranidae > Pelophylax > Pelophylax lessonae. The sequence goes on along the minus strand of NC_138768.1, from coordinate 552,961,261 downwards.
ATGTTGAACCTTCATTAAATGTAACCATATTGCTACACTAATGGGCCATACACACCATACGAATTTCTGAAGACTTTTTCCTTTAGATTTACCAAAACCATATAATATAAGGTCAAACCTAAACACTTTCAATTTGTATGCAATCTGGCAGGCCCTTGCACTACATAGAAAGGTAAATCTGAAGGAAAAAGTCTTCAGAAAATCTGATAGTGTGAATGGCCCTTTAGAGGCGCCTCTCTTGTCTTTTATACTCTGTAGCTCCAGTGCCATCTTAAGAGCATTATAGGCCCCCGGGCAATGCAGTGCACTTGGACCCTGCCTACACAATCACCCACCAAAAAAAAAAATGCAAATTGTGGATAAGGCGATATTTATTGGTACAACAGTGCCAGGCTAATGACCGCCTCCAAGTTGAGCGTCTAGGTCCGGTGAACACACACACATGGACGGGAGTCCGACTGGACTGTCCTGTGTTGCCTGTTCCCGTGGAGGCGGACAGGCATTCCTGCAGTTGTGGGCTCCCCCTCCATGGTCCAAGTGGCCTGACAGCAGAGCAGGGCCGACAGGCGCTTGCCACCTGCTAAGTTTGTTGGTGGCATACGGGAATCAGGACTAATGCTTGGCTGGGGTTTGGTCGCTGGGCAGGTGGGGCCCCTGGGCAACTGCCCAGTGTGCCCATTACGTAAGATGGCCCTGTGTAGCTCTTGCTGGATTTTGCTTCTAATCCCCTTGTGAAGGCTGTCATTTGTGGATGGACATTTTATGGTTATACAACCTGTCACATTGCTATAATCTTTTTATATTGACTGTAAACTGAAGGATTTATGAATAAATGATTGTAGAAGGAATCATCTGAGTTTCCATTTTTTTTCTTATGGGGAAATTCGCTTTAATATAAGAGTGAAGAAAAGAAACAGGACCCCATCCTGTTATAGGAGGACTTTACCGGCATAGAAATGTGAGACCAAATTTATATGAAGGTAAAAAAACATATATTTAATTGGAAAACATTAAAATATAATGATATAACATAAGGTGAGCATATGCATGTTAAAAACATAGAAACAATGGTACAATGGTGGAAAACCCAAAAGCTCAACTGGTAAGCAACGCTCCCTGTGTAAATCCCTGTGTTATTTTTTTTTACATTTTGACTGAAGTTTAACTTTAAAACTTAGTTATCTCATATGAATTTTAGGCTAAGCCTACAACAGATGTGTTAATAGGGTCTGTCCATGTTTCAGAGTAAAAGGACTCTGCTCTGTTTACAATCTAAAATGGTAAAAGGACTGAATGTAGAAGTACAATGGGGTGTTTGTTAGATTTTCATTCTAGCTCAGCTGTCCACTTGAAATTGTTAAATTCCAGACATCTCCTCCCTCTGCTGATTTTATCACAAGCTGAGAAAGAAGGAAAGAAGCGGGACTTATAGCAGATTCACCAGTTCTCAGAAAGCAAAAAAAAAAATAAGAAAATGCAGGAATGAAATAAAAACCTGCATATAGAATAATTAAAAATGGAACTGATAAGAGCGGCGCAATTTCACATACTGGGTGTTGTAAGGTGGGAGCACAATACTCGGAAACACTGTCAAGATATCTCTCGGTTGATGTAATCAGTCTGGGAAAGTCATTCATAAATGGGAGCTTTTATACAGCACATGGCTTTACGCTTACAAAAATACTACAAGACAACCTAACGTGTCCCAACACAGTCCCTTTGTTACCCTAATAAGATGTCATTGTCTTCAGAATAATACATTTTGTTCATTAAAAGTTTTACAAAGAACAATCAATTCACATGAATGTAGTTGGGAAAATTATATTTCCAATTAACTTCTGCACTTAAACCGATTGTAAAGCTTTCATTTTTTTTTTATTATTATTTTAAAATAATAAACATGTCATACTTACCTGATTAAAAATTTTTGAGGCGCTGTATCTCAAAATGCTAAGTGCTAAAAATATGTGACTATAGAAATATATATAAAAAAATAATAAATAAATAAATAACTAAATAAATAAATAAACAATTCATAAACCTTGATGATAAATAAAAATCAATTACGTGTTAAAGAGGTTGTAAACTCGTTTGTTTGTTTTTTTTTTTTACACCCTGCAAGAGAAAGACATAATGGGCTAGTATGCATCGCATACTAGCTCATTATGCAATACTTACCTTAGAACGAGCCCCCGCCGTGCCGCTCACTCACCTCTATGACGGGCGACATGTCCAGTCGCCCGTCTTCCGGGATCGCGGCATCCGGCCATCTGATTGGCCGGAGCCGCGGTGACGTCATTCCCACGCACGCGCGCGGGAGCCGACAGTCACGGCACGGGGCTCTGAAGGAACGGCACGATCGGCCGTTCCTTCAGAGCGCATGCGCCAGTGACGTCACTGGCGGCATATAAGGTAAATATCTCCTAAACGGTACATGTTTAGGAGATATTTACAGTACCTATAGGTAAGCCTTATCATAGGCTTACCTATAGGTACAAGTTGTAGAGGAGGGTTTACTTCCTCTTTAAAAATCCATTGCATTAAATATATAGTATGAATGAGTGATATAAAAATAAACAATATAGACCCTGGTGATCCAATATAATATTCATTAAAATGAGTGTTAAAAGTCCAATAAAATATCCAAAACAGCAATTTCACCACAAATGTTCCAAAGTGCTCAAAAAGATCTTCTTGTTATAAGGTGCTAGTGCTTGATAGTCCTTCACCCCTTAATATGAGGGTCACTCACCAGACAACTAAGGGCCTCTAGGACCCAGCTTGCTCTGCTATTTATTCCAATTAGGATGACCTCCTTGGGGATGGAATGAAATCACTGGATAGCCCCGTGGGCTCACAATGGAGGGTATGGTGCTTGTCCCACAATAGGATAGTAAAATCGTCCCCCCCCAAGAAAATAAAGTAGATGATTGCGCAATACCGTTTTTATTAAATGGTTAAAAATAAATGTACATTACTCACATTTAGAAGTGCCAATGACCGGCACACATGACAAGCAGTGAAGAGACTTACTTACCTGCTGTGTTCAATGTGAATGGAAAGAACAGCCCCGATCCTCCTCTTCTGGGTTTCCTACCTGGTGTTCCTGGCTCCTCCTCTTCGGCGAGTGCCCCCATAGAAAGCCACTTCCTATGGGGGCACTCGCCCCGAGCCACCCTGTTTGTGTCTGCACAGACAGTGCTGCTCAGCTCCTTCATCATAGAATTTGATTGACAGAAGCAGGAGCCAATGGCACCCACTGCTATCAATTTGCCCTGTGAAGAGGGAGAGAATAGAGAGGTGCTGCTCTCATGCACAGCACTGGATCGAGATCAGACTCAGGTAAGTATAAAGAGGGTGTGGGGAGGATCATGTGTCACAGAAGGTTTTTTTACCGTATTACATAAAATGCATTAAGGTAATAAAAAAAAACATTTAGGCTATAGAACAAATTTAGACTGTACACATTTTTTTTTAATGGGCCCCTTGGTTTATGGTTTTGCATATTAGCAAATTATGATAAACTTACCTTTCAAACTGAGCCTGCCAGTGCTGAGCTGTCATTGCTCCTGATGCTATCATCTTTGCTTGGTCTTCCTTCCAATTCAAGGTCCATTTGAATGGCAACACTGCAATGAAGTCACTCCTTCTGTGACACAGCAGTGCCTGCTCACAGGGCATAGTAAAAACATGTCACAGAATTCAAGGAAGTGAATGTGTGGGATTCTTCACAAAGTAAGCTTACAAAATTCAAGATTGTTTAGATTAAGAGGAATAGGCTACAAATAATTGAAATTTGACCATAGATACACTTTAAGACCCGTCCACACTGGGGCGACGCTACTTGCCGGGGCGACCTCACAAGTCCCGGTGCGCAGCTCGCACCGCGACCTCGGAGCGGCCGGCACGGACTTCATATCATTGAAGTCAATGAAGGTCGCTCCAGGTCGCCCCAAAGAAGCTCCGGACCCTTTTTTCTAAGTCGGAGCGACTTGTGTCGCTCCAATTAGAATGGGTCCACAGCTTCTCTATGCCAGGCGACCTACGGCGACCTGTCAGGCGACCAGGTCGCCTGACAGGTCGCCCCAGTGTGAACGGGGTCTTAATGAAGCCGTGCTAGTGTTTCTTTACAAATTATTTATTTACTCACATTATGATTAACCACTTGCCGACCACTAGCAGTACATATACTGCGGCAGGTCAGGCTCTGTCCCGCGAAACAAAGTAACTGTACGTCGCCTTTCGGGACCGTGAGTGGGGGAGGTGTGGGGTGTGCGCGTGCGCCCATTTGCCACAGGGAGAGCGAATCAGCGGGTCCGGCGGCCACGATTGCCGCGGGGCACCCGCAAATGCTCCCCGTGGAGATAGAACCTAAGACGGTCTAAGTGGACAGCTTTACCCCGGATGCCTGCATTCTTAGATGTGCCTCTTTTAAATTAATCATCAACCATGTAAGTTGCTTAATGTTGTACCTTCATTAAATGTAACCATATTGCTACACTTAGAGACACCTCTTTTCTCTTTTATACTTAGTTGTGACATGACGCTAGTCTTATATCAAGACATCGCTTGTTTATCAAATCAAAATTTACAAATAAATTTTGCTTGTCTTGTAAAACGCTCTCAAACCAAGTTACTCTCAATCCAAGGTTTTACTGTATATGCAAACACATGAACAAGTATGATTTAAGGAACTATCTTCTCATTTCACTTTCACAATTATAGACAATAATTCAGCTTAAAATAATCATGAATGTAAATCACCGATTAGACCATTCTGCACATAAGTTCTCCACAATGGCAAGAGTATGTCTAGAGAAGAACACTGACAAAGTGACAAATACGTGTCTCTTTATTATTAAGAAATGTAACTACTGCACTTATTGATTTTAATCTTATTGCGAGTGCTACAAATAAGGAGACTGTGGTTTGATTTATTATTATCAAAGAAGCTTTGGAAAGCTTCTAAGATTGTAAACTTATTCACAAAATGTTTAAAGTAGTTGTGAAGGTAATTTTTTTAAATTGACAAACATGCCATACTCACCTCCTGCTCTGTGCAAATTGGAATTGCACAGAGCGGACACGAACCTCCTCTCCTCAGGTCCCCCGCCACCACTCCTGGCTCCTCCTCTATATCCAGTGCCCCCATAGGAAGCCGCTTCCCATGGGGGCACTTGTGCATGCTCACTCCTGAGCCCCGCTGCTGGGTCTATTGACACAGACACTGGGACTAGGCTACGCCCCCCGCTCCCTTGTCACTGGCTTTGATTGACAGCTGCAGGAGCCAATGGTTCCTAGAGCCTCAGCAAAGCCAGTGAGACCCGGAAGTGAGGGGAGAGAAGAGCCGCAGACATGGACAGCACTGGATAGAATTAAGTGCTTAGGTAAGCAAAGGGGGGGGTAAGGGGGGATACTGATGCCTAAACATTTTTACCTTAATGCAAACAATGCATTAGGGTAAAAAATGTTTAGGCTTTAGAACCACTTTTAAAAAGAACATCTCATACATTTCAAAGGATTACAAAAGTACTAAAAGTTAGCTAAGCAAACAGCACAGCAGATGCTTCCTGCTTTAAGGCTGGTTTGGTCTGAAACAACACAAGTGTCTGTATATTTCAGCTTGGGGGTTTGAGTACTTTAAAGAGTTTATTTTCTGTTAACCAGCTAAGGACTGGAAGGTTTTACCCCCTTAATGACCAGGCCATTTTTTGTGATACGGCACTGCATTATTTTAACTGAAAATTGCCGGGTCATGTGACGCTGTACCCAAAAAAAATGGATGTCCTTATTTTTCTACAAATAGAGTTTTCTTTTGGTGGTATTTGATCACCTGTGCAATTTTTTTTTTTGGCGCTATAAACAAAAAGAGTGACAATTCTGAAAAAAAAAAAAAAAAAAACAATATTTTTCACTTTCTGCTATATAACATTCCCAATAAAAAAATTTCAAATCAAATTTTTTTTATCACTTTAGGTCAATTTGTATTCTGCTACATACTGTTGGTAAAAAAAAATCCCAATAAATGTATATTGATTGGTTTGCGCAAAAGTTATCGTGTCTACAAACTAGCAAAAAAAGATTTATGTCCTTTTTTTTTTTTACTAGTAATGGCGGTAATCAGTGTTTTAGCGGGACTGCAACATCGCGGCGGACAGATCGGACACATAACTGACATTTTTGACACTTTTGGGGGGGGGGGGGGCAGTGACATTACTACAGTAATTAGTGCTAAAAATATGCACTGTTACTGTACTAATGACATTGGCAGGGAAGGGGTTAACACCAGGGGCGATCAAAGGGTTAAATGTGTGCCTAGGGGTGCTTTCTAACTGTGTGGGGGATGGGCTCACTGAATAAACACAGAGACCTGTGTTCCTAAATAGGAGGAACACAGGATCCCTGTGTTTATCACTGACAGAACAGCGGTCTGCCGTGTTTACATCAAATCCGCTGGACCCGCTGATTTCTTTCCCCTCTAGCCAATCGGAGTGTGCGTGCTCTTCCGTAGGTGCACGCAATCACACTAACTGCTACACAAAGCGACGTACATGTACGTAGTACATGTACGTAGTTTCGCGTAACAGAGCCGACCTACGGAGGCTGGTCGGCAAGTGGTTAAAAAAGCAAAAGGAGAGCCAGGAACATGTGAAATAGGCTTAAAGCGCCACTTGGCTGCTCAAAAGAAGAAACTATTTTATGTCTAATTATAAATATGTTAACTGCATATATAAGAATAAGTAATATAAATAGACCAGCAATGTTCAGGCTTGTTTAAATGTCAGCTTGTAGGCAGGCTGCAAGTTAGTTAGCCAGCTTTGGCTGCTGTGGCCAGGGGGAAGGGGTTAATGTTTTTACTGCCTACCCCAGGTTAGGTTTGAAGGCTTTCTGGCCTCCCATCCTGTGTGTTATAAAAGGGAGAGGAGACCCTATCCCCGGGGTGCTAGAGTTACTGATAAAGAGAGAAAAGAAGAGGGCCGCTGGGATTTTATGTCCACTCCAGGGAACGCAAATCGATACCATTATTTTGGATAAGCTGGACTTTCCATCTATGGACTGCCTATGAGAGTTCTCCCTATCCAGGTACGCTGGGGCAACAACAGTTAGGGTTAGGTAGGTAGAAAAACTTTGGCCTGTCATACTGTTTCGTTAAAGGTCCAACAGTAAAGCTGTTTCAACTGCTTTGAGCCTAATCTGAAGTTATTTCAAGGGGTGCATGTTGGATTCTGGCGTATTCCAAAGATACTGGGTCTGTAAAGCACTATGGGGTATGAGTGACACAACAAAAGAGGTTAACTTGAAAAGACAAGGAAGAGAAGGTAGTTGCCATGGGTAACCAAAAGGAAGAACACGCTACAAGCAGGCCAGTTGTTAGGTACAGTACATTGTTAGGTAACAGGTCCTCCGGTAGCGAGGGGGTTTGGCTCCCTCACTAGCAGTCCATCTTCCAAAGTCACTGGGAGCAGACTAGCGTTATAGAGATCTATGGCCTGGTCACGGGGTAGGGGAAGGAAGGCGTTATTGAGCACACATGAGGTCCACGCTTAGCGGGACCCCATTCTGTTACTGGGAGTGAGGTAGCAGAGGAATGGGTGTAGGCTCAGAACTTTCCTCCTGATGCAAAACATACACATACACATACGCACAGTGTGTAGCAACCTGGGAAAAACCACCTGTCAAAGAAACTCTGCACTTCAGCACTGCACACACGGTGGCTCATCTCTAAGTCATGGAAATGTCTTAATGTTTGACTTTTCCCAAGATTCCAGTCCCCACCTGGTCCCAGGCGTTAACAAGCACGAAGTATGCCTCCATGTGGATAGGCTCAGATGACTTTGCCCACAATTTCAGCAGTCATGCATTGCACCATTTTTAGAAGGAACAGCAGATGGACAGTAAAAAAATAATAATTGAAACTGTCAAACTTTGGTAGAAATTAGAACACCACACTGCTACTGCCTGCTTTGATCACTAGCTAGCACTAGGCAGCAAGTTCAGTTAGTGCGACAACATATACTGTTACATTTAAAGCCGTCTTTAGGTTCAACTGCATGCCTTCCTTAATGCCATGTGGCACATCACACAATACTATTATTATTATTATTATACAGGATTTATATAGCGCCAACAGTTTGCGCAGCGCTTTACAATGTGAGGGAAGACAATACAGTTACAATACAATTCAAAACAGGAGGAACTAGAGGACCCTGCTCATTAGAGCTTACAATCTAGAAAGTCACAACACCACAGGGCAATGAGGATGGGTGAAGAAATCCAATATACTAACAATACACTTGGGCGGGACAGGGACCCAGCTAATCAGTTATTCAGTGATAATTATGAAAGCGTAAAAGATAATTAAAGCAAAATTGCAACTCAAAATATAAATCTAAATGTTACAATATATTTTTACCTATAGACTAACCAACAACTATTCAGTACAAGGGCCTAACTGTATACAAAGTAGAAAAACTGTATTACAAATTAGATAGTTCACGTAGGTCAGCATATTACAGTGTTTTAGAAAATTGAAAGTTTATTATACAAGGATTATATGGTCAGATTGTAATGTGTATGAAGAACCCCTGATTACTTTAAATTTTTTACTCGAATGATAGTACTTACATTTTTAAATGTATTTTTTAACATAATCATGTAGAACATACCACGTGAAATTAGTTTCAACTGCTGTGCATATGCCCAGTGCTTGTATATTTGGCTTGTTTGAGATGTTGAATTGAGAAATTCTGAAAGTTGGGTGACCTTCTCACATCACTTTACCGCGTGTTGTCTTGGCAGGATTTAACCCCACACATTTGTTGACTAATGATGAAAAAACAGGCAACTTGATCATGTGTGGGATTCTGTGTGGAAACAGAAATCCAATGTGGCATGGACCATAGGGTTAGTACCTTAATTGAAAGTTGGCTACAGGGACGGGTCCAAAGGGTGGTGATAAATTGCTAGTACTCGGAATGGTTTGGTGTAGTAAGCGGGGCCTCCCCAAGGATCTGTCCTGGGACCAATTCTGTTAAATGTATTCATTATTGATATAGAGAATAGGATAAATGGCTCAATCTCAGTATTTGCGCATTATACAAAGTTAAGCAAGACAATAACTTCTACCCAGGATTTGGAAACCTTACAAGAAGACCTCAATAAAATTATGGGGTGGGCAACTACATGGCAAATGAGGTTTAATGATGGAAATTGTAAAGTATTGCATTTGGGTTAAAAAAATACGAACGCAAGCTACTCACTAGGGGGAGAACCTCTGGGGAAATCTAAGATAAAAAAAGGGCCTGGGGGTCCTAGTAGACGACAGGCTCAGCAATGACATGCAGTGCCAAGCTGCTGCAAGCAAGGCCAAGAGAATATTAGCATGCATTAAAAAGGGGATTCACTCCAGAGATAAAATGATAATTCTCCCACTCTACAAGACTCTTGTCCAGCCGCATCTTGATTATGCCGTCCAGTTCTGGGCACCAGTTCTCAGGAAGGATGTGCTGGAACTAGATAGAGTCCAGAGAAGAGCAACAAAGCTAATAAGGGGACTAAGGGATCTCAGCTATGGGGAAGGAGACACTTGAGAGGATATATGGTAACAATGGACAAATTCTGTACTGGTGACCCTAGCATAGGGAAAAAACTTTTCAGTGAAGGGAAATTTAAAAAGACGCACGGGCATTCACTGAAATTGGAAGAGAAGCGGTTTACCCTTAAACTACGTAGAGGGTTCTTTACTGTCAGAGCCGTAAGGATGTGGAATTCTCTTCCACAAGCAGTGGTATCAGCAGGGAGTGTCGATAGTTAAAAAACTATTAGATGTTAACAATCACAACATATGGGGATATACAATGTACTATTGACACAAACACAAGCACACACACCACAGGTTAAACTGGATGGACTGGTGTCTTTTTTCAACCTCACCAACTATGAAAAGGCAAATGGGAAGTGGTAAGATTTTGCCACATTGAGGGGGCAATATATGGGGCCATGTATTATAAAATCTTGAATGAGAGCCTTCTTCCCTCAGCCAGAACACTGAAGATGGGTCGTGGATGGGTTTTCCAGCATGACAATGACCCAAAACATACTGCCAAGGCAACAAAGGAGTGGCTCAAGAAGAAACACATTAAGGTCATGGAGTGGCCTAGCCAGTCTTCAGGCCTTAATCCTATAGAAAATGTATGGAGGGAGTTGAAATTTCGAGTTGCCAAGCGACAGCCAAGAAACTTTAAGGATTTAGAGAAGATCGGTAAAAAAGAGTGGACCAAAATCCTTCCTGGGATGTGTGAAAACCTGGTCACTAACTACAAGAAACGTCTTACCTCTGTGCTTGAAAACAAGGGTTTCTCTACCAAGTACTAAGTCATGTTTTGCTTGGGGATCAAATACTCACCAAACTGCAACTTAATCGAAAGCGTTTTTTTTTATGTGATTTTTTCTGGATGTTTGGTTGATATTCTGTCTCTATCATTTGAAATACACCTATGATAAAAGTGATAGACCCTTCACTTCGTTGTAAGTGGGAAAACTTTCAAAATTTGCAGGGGATCAACATTTTTTTCATAATTATCACTGTTACAGTTAAGCCTGTGTGGGTGTATGACTGTGTATGTATTTATGTCTCTATCGTTTCCCATATCCCTGTATATTGCATTTGCTAAAATACCCATCTAAGAGTTTTTTGAAATTATCAACATTATTGTGGAGTATCAAATTAAGAGTTCCAAATGAATTACATAATTTGTGATGACCATCACATTCAAGATTTGAAGCTGGCTCTTCCAAATGGAGAAAAATAGTTAATTGTTATTATGTACAAGGAAAATGTATATGCAATAACAAAAAATACAGAAAAATGTAAATATTAAAAGGTTAGTTAGTTGGATGACGTCAACTAACGGCAAAGGTTCTTCCCTAAAAATCTAAAAATATATAGTGAGCTTGCTTGCCCCTTACTGGTCTCCATTTCTTCTGCATTCCTATCGGATGGTGGAGTGACCTATCAGAGTAATGGGTAGTAATGGGTCAGGAAGAATGTGCTAGGGCTGGAGGTAGGGCAGAAGAAAATATCTGTGTGTATAATACTTATAATAGCATCTATTATTACTATTTGTTTAATAAAGTAGTTCTAAAAGCTAAAGGCTTTTTACCTTAAAGGATAAGTCCACCCTAAAACTAAAATCCCTGCATCTATAGACCTCTTCGATCTAAGACTAACCTATCTAGCCCTGTAAAAGAAGAAATCAGTATAAATACCTTTTTTGAAGCCGATCTGACCCGATCTCCAGCTGCAGAAGCTCTGCAGATGACACGGCTGACAACGGCTGTAAAATGAATGGGAAGTGACGTCACCCATAGAGTTACTATGGGGCTTTCGTTGTCGGCTGTGTCCTCTGCATCTGGGTCAAGTCGCCTTCAAAAAAGGTAAATATACTGATTTCTTCTTTACAGGGCTAGATAGGTGAGTCTTAGATTGAGGAGGTCTGTAGATACAGGGATTTTAGTGTTTATGGTGGACTTAACCTTTAATGCATTCTGGTGTGTTGATCAAGCGATTTTCTTTGGATAGCATGTGCAGAAGAGGGGTATGGAGTGAATGGTGGTAGCTATTATGTGCAGGAGAGGAGTGCCGAGTGTATGGAGGTGGGTAGTACATGCAGAAGAGGAGTGCAGAGTGTATGGAGGTGGGTAGTATGTGCAGGAAAGGGGTGTGGAGTGAATGGATGTCGGTTGTTTTTATTTTTTTTTTACAATTTTATTTTTTAAATAATTGTTTTATTTTGTATTATTTTTTTTAACAATGATCTGGGGGGGGGGGGGTAGTACACAGTGTAAAGAGGACAGTGGATGGTGTCAATCATTTTTTGTTTTTATTATTTTATTATCTTTTATTTTTTTAAATTTTGTTTTTTATTTTTTTAAATAATTTTTAAATTGTCAGTAGGACAGTGGACAGTGTCAGTAAAGCAATGGATAGTGTCAGTATTATTTATTTTTGTACAATTCAGTTTATTTTCCTTTTTTTCACAATGCTTTTTTTTTTTGGAGGGGGGGGGGGGTTATTGTCGATAGTTTTCTATTTTCTATTTAATATAATTTTTTTTACAATTTTATTTTTTATCATTTTTTTTACAATTACATTTTCTTTTTATATTTATTGTGTTTTTTTTTAACAGCCTATCGGGGGTCTAGATATCGGGGGTCTAATCAGATATCTGAAGACATAGATTCCCCTGTCCCTTTCTCAGCAGCCTCAGCATTGAAGATGAATGAACAGGACACGGAGGCTCCTGCTCATTCATAAACTGAGGCATAGTAATGCTCAGTTATCAAAGGGCACAGGAGTGATCAGGTGTGTTCAATTCAGGAAAGGAAGGGGCTGGTAAATGACATATATACAGGCCTGTTCCTCCTCTCTCCATTCTGACATCCCCCATGTCAGCCTGCGGGAGAGAAGAGGGGAGAAGCTGGCTGCGGGGGGGGGGGAAGGGGACAAGGAGGGGTGGAGGAGAAGCACAAGATGGGGGGGGGGGTGGCTGGAGGAGGAGGACACGAGGGCCAGAGCAGGAGGACAAAGGGGGACAGTCGGGGTGATCGGTGTGGCGGGAGGGACAGTTGCAAGCACCGATCTCCCTGTATACAGTAGCTTTTTAGCTGACAGTCACAGGAGGGAGAGGAGGAGAAGCAGCTCTCAGCTAAAAAGCTATACAAGGAGATCGGTGCTTGCAACTGTCCCCCCGCCGCACCGATCATTCTGACTGTCAAACAGGGGATCATCCATGGGTGCAGTGTGGGTCACAGTGGGCCCCCTCCCCTTGGGACCCATGTGTAGTGAACACCCTCCACACATGGATTATACACCACTGAGTTTGTCCCTTTGGATATTTTCATTCAGAGGGTTGGAATCGGCTGTCGAAAGTTGTGTGCACACTATCAGAAAATCGTACAATCGTTCTTCAGCCAAAAATATTCACCCAATTTTCTTATAGTGTGTACGAGGCATAGACAAATTGGGTGAGATTTACTAAAACTAAAAGACTCAGAATCTGGTGCAGCTGTGCATAATAGTCAATCAGCTTCTAACTTCAGCTTTTTTAATTAAGCTTTGACAGTAAAACATTAAAGCTGATTGGTTTCCCTGCAGAGCTGCACCAGATATTCCACACTCCAGTTTTAGTAAACCGTGCCCAATCTCTATAAACAGAGACAGTTTAGTACTGTGGCTGCTCTTCATAGGAGTGGGCGCCCAGCCAAGATGATTTTCAAGACGTAACTTGGAATCCTAAATTAGGTAAAGAAGAACTCACGGCTTGAAGACATCACTGGAACTGGCAAACATCCCTGATCATGAGTCTACCATATGTAGGTCTTTGAACAGGCAGGGTATCCATGGCAAAACACCATGGAAGAAGCAGCTGCTCCCCAAAAAAGACATTGCTATTGAAGTTTGCCAAATAGCACCTTGGCAAACCACGCTACTGGTATATTGTTTTATGGCCACATGAAACAAAACTTGAATTATTCATTAAGAATACTCAACTTACTAACATAAAAACATTATCCCAACGGCGAAGTATGGTGGTGGATACCTCATATTTTGGCTTGCTTCACTGCCTCACAACCTGGACCAATTGCCATCATCAAGGGGAAAATTAATTCCCAAGTTTACCAAAATATTCTACAGGATAATGAAAGGGTGGCTGTACACAGCTGAAAAGAGAAGTATGGGATTCATAAAAAATATATATAAATATATACTGTATATATAATGGTCCATTGCTGCATTTGTCCCCTGCTGGCTCTAACTGAGAACTGATCAAACACTGCTAATCACTCACCTCTCTGTCTTCAGGCTGCAGAGAGCTGGTGACTGTCAGTCACTGGCTCTCTGCTCTGCCCCTCCAGCATTCACTGGAGTGCTGAGCTGTGGAGGGGGTGGGAGCTGTTAGCTCAGGCTCTCTGAGAGGCTGAGCAAGCTGCCAGTCCAGGCATTTGGGTGGATCCCATCAACCGACAGCAGACTTTAGCTTGCTGTCATCTTAAAACGAGTCACAGGAGAGCAGAACAAACTGCCCTCCTGTGATCCATAGGACAAGTACAGCCAAAAAAGCTTTAGCTATACTGCTCCTTAGTAGAAGTTGGGTGATGCAGTAAGGCAATGACCCTAAGCATAGAAATAAATCCACCACAGACTGGCTTCAGAAAAAAAAGTGCCTTTTGGAGTGGCCCAGTCAGAGCTCAGACTTTAATTCCATTGAGATGCCGTGGAATGACCTCAAGAGAGCCATTCACACCAGAATCCTCCAAATGTGTATGAGCTGAAGGTAGTTTTGTAAAAAGGGATAGTCAAAAATTACTCCGGAACATTGTGCAGGTCTGATCCAGAGATACCAAAAGCACTTGCTTGAAGCCATTGCTGCCAAAGGAGGTTTGACTGATGGGTTCACTTAAGTTTCTTCCATCACTGTAAATGCTTAATGAACGTGTTTAATAAAGACACAATAAATTGTTTTTGTGTTACCAGCTTAAACACATAGTATATGTCTATTGTTGTGACTTGAGGATCAGATCAAATTTTTTGGCAAATTACTGCAGAAAACCAGTTAATTCCAGGGGGGTTCACATACTTTTTCTTGCCGCAGTATAAAGAAAATAAAGTTCTTTGTAAATTACCAGTAAATCCTATCTTTATCCTAGATGAGGAGCTGGTATAGATGTAATTGGTTGGGGACTGCACACAAAAAACAGCATTGGGTTTTCCCCAAATTCCATAACAGACCCTTAGGGTCTGGTATGGATTTAAAGGGTAAACCACATGCAAAAATTAAGAAAAGGGTTCCCCTCCAAAATTCATACCAGACTCTTGTGTGAGGATGCAGCCCGGAAGGCCAGGAAAGTGGGGGGAAAAGCGTGCCCCCCAAACCATACCAGGCCACATGTCCTTGACATGAAAATGGTATCTTGCCAGGGGAGACCCCCCTAGCAAAGCAACTTGTTTCCATGTTGATGAGGACAGTTGCCTCTTCTCCATAACCCTGGCCTGGTGGTTGTGGGGGTCTGTGGGAGGAAGGGCTGGAATCTAGCCCCCCTTTTAGAAATAAGGAGGCCTTCAGATTCCACCGCTCAATAAAGGGTACATAGTACTTCTGTTCATTCATGAAATGTAAATGGTAAATAAAGATGCCACACTTTTTTAAACCCTTAATAAAATAAAAGCCCCAGGATATAAAACTATAGTCATTCATATTGTACAATATTGCAGATCCTCGTTAATCAAGATGAACTGGGCCACCCATGGAATTAGAGTGGACCTCTGTGCCGTTTTTGGGTTTTTTTGCTTTGTGTCTCCTTTGAAATTCCTACCAGACCTAAAGGTTCTGGTTTGAACTTTGGAGAACACCGTGCCTTTTTTTTTTTTTTACAATACCCACCCATTTATTAACCTCTTTGCACTGGAGCCTCCTGGTTTTTTTTTTTTTTTTTTTTTTAATTTTATTTATTTATATCAAAGAAGCAGAAAAAAAAAGAACAAAGGGAACATTCCTTGTTTACATTTTACAAATATTTCGATACAATCCTTATACAACCTATACACTGTTATTATTCACTTCTGCCCATATCTCTCTTACTTTGGATTATATCCTTCCATATTTAAAATAAATTGCCTTGATCCCCCTTGTTTCTCTCACTTTCCCTCCTATTTTTTAAATATCCTACACCAAGATCAGGATAAAAGAAAGAAGACAAAGAAAGAAAAGAAAAGGAAAAAAAAAAAAAAAAAAAAAAAAAAAAAAAAGGGGGAAGAGAAAATTTTTCTATGGGGTGGGGGAGGGGGAGGAAAAATAAAAGGGATAAGGAATTGATTATGTTAGTTGGAATACTTAGGGGTAGGTTATTTCCCCCTGACTAGTTCCTAAGCCACTTCGATTCCCTCATCTATGCAAATCTGCCAAAGCTTCTTCTGTGGAAGTCTACTTACAATATTTGTTTTTACTGCGTAAGCCCCTGTGGTGTTTCTCTGTTTAGCCACTTAATATTTTCCTTTAGAGGAAGGAGGTTCCTTCTCAGTAAGCCTGGAGAGGGAGTGTGTATATTGGGGTATGGGAGAGAGACCCCGAAGAAAAAAAAAAAAAAAAAAAAAAAAAAACCACCCCTATTTTGTGGTTTTCCCATCTGTGTTTAATTTGTGTCTTAACCCGTTATTCTTTATACCATTTTGTGCTCCAACTATGTCACACTCATCTTCCTCTCTTCCTTCATTTCATATCTTCTGTGTTCTATTTCCCTCCACCTCATGTCCCCTTGTGAGGTTTATCCACTCGTGAAATAGAAGAAAAAAAAAAAAAAAAAAAAAAAAAAGCCCCTAATTTTGTGATTTTCTCATCTGTGTTTCATCATTTACGTGTCCTATTTCTCTCTTGTTTATTTCTTTTTATTTATTGTCTTTAAATTTCTTTCCCTTCTCTTTCTTTTCCCTCCCCCCCTCCCCTTCCCCTTACCCCTGTCTTCCCTCCCTTTCTTTAATTATTTTAGACTCCTTCCTCCTCATGAGGTTGGAGACAGTGACAAAAAAAAAAAAAAAAAAAAAAAAATTTTAATCTATTTCTCTCCGTCTCTCCCTCCCCCCATTCCATCCCCCCCTCTCCTTAAGATATGTTTATCTTGTTCTTTACTCTGCTAAATTCAGGGCTCTCCCCTCCTCTGAGGCTATAAATTGATTCCATGTGGCCCACCTTTTAGTATACAGTTCTCTTTTACCTTGTCCAGTTAGGATCATATCCTCAAATTTATTTATTTCCTCCACTTTATGCATCCACATATTGATAGTTGGTGGGTTTGAATCCCGCCATCTTAAAGGGATACATGCTTTAGCTGAGTCTAGCAAATGTCTTAAAATCGATTTTTTATATTGTCGATCTGTCCATTCTGGTGCGTGAAAAAGAAAAAATTTGGGGTCTTCCGAAATTTCAAACTCAGTAAACTTCTGAGCTATTTCCTTGATCTGAAACCAGAATCTCTTTATTTTAGGACATTGCCAGAATATATGATATAGACTTCCCCTTTCCTCCGTACATCGCCAGCATCTATCCGATGTTTGTTCTGAAAATTTGTGTAGCCTTGTTGGTGTATAGTACCACCTTGATAGTAATTTGTAATTTGTTTCCTGTATTCTTGTACATATCGAGGATTTAAACGTATATATTTTATTATGTGCTGTATTTGTTTTTGTGTGAATTCAATCCCTAGTTCTTTCTCCCATCCACTAAAGTAGTGAGGTCTATAGTCAGTAGGCGGAGCTATTATCAGGGAATATGTCTTTGAAAGTATGTGGGCAACTGCGTCTTTTTGTGTGCACACTTTCTCAAAGGCCGTCAGTTGGTCTATCAAATTCTGTAGGGGGTGGAAGTGATTGTAGATAGTGATTCAGTTGTAATGCCCTCCAATAATCAAGTCCGAAGTCCCCACTTGAGTCCTTCAGTTCATTTATAGTTACCCAAGCTCCTGCTTTTATAAAATGGGATGCCTGGAATTTCCCTCTCTCTCTTATTCTATTAAATTGGGCATCCTGATATCCTGGGTTAAATGCTGGGTTCCCTAAAACTGGGAACAATGGTGAGTACCTTGTTGTTATTGCTGTATTTCGAAAGAGTTTTCTGCATATCTTAATTGTAGTTCCTACTGTTGGGTGTTGCATCGTCTCCTTATTTAAAAGGCCTGGGCACCATGGGGCCCTCTTCAAAGGTATAACGCTTTGCGTCTGTTCTATGTTAGGCCATATTTTGGTTTTAGTATGACAGCACCAATCTATAAGCCTGCCTAGATGTACCGCCTGGTAGTATCTTGATATGTCCGGGACTGCTAGACCCCCATTTATTTTAGGTAGATGTATTAGTGTTCTCTGGAGCCTAGGTCTTTTCTGGCTCCATATGAACTTTTGGAATTCTGACTGTATCTGTCTAAAGTAAATTGACGGTATTGAAATTGGCATCGCCTGGAACATGTACAGGAACTTCGGTAAAATGACCATTTTCAAGATATTACACCTTCCGAACCATGAACTTAGTCCCGTTTGCCACCTTCGTAATTGTTCCTTTACTTTGTTCATAAGAGGTGGAAAGTTGAGCGTATACACCCGGGATGGCTCCGCCGGCAGGAGCGTTCCCAGGTATTTTAACGCCTCTCCTGTCCATCTCATAGCAAAATTTACACATAATTGTGACCTTAGGTCATTAGTTAGCCCTATTCCCATAGCTTCGGATTTTCCTAAATTAATTTTCAGATTAGATAAAGCTCCGTATTGTCTAAATTCCTGCAGAAGGTTGGGTAGGGACACGAGTGGGTTCATAAGCGTAAAAAGCATGTCGTCTGCATAAGCCGAGACTTTCTGTTGAGTGCCTGCTATATTTATTCCCTGTATGTCTGGGTTGTTCCGTATGGTGCATAGAAAGGGCTCTAACGTTAAAGTAAATAATAAGGGGGATAAGGGACAACCCTGTCTTGTCCCATTGAAAATCTTGAAGTTTTTTGATAAGACACCATTTGCTTTGACTCGGGCAGTTGGATTGGTATAAAGTTGAGTTATCCACATTAACATTTTTTCCCCAATCCCCACGTATTGTAGTACTTTGAACATAAATTTCCAACTGACCCGGTCAAATGCCTTTTCAGCATCTGTCCCAATAAAGATACATGCTTGCTTAGAGTTTTTGGCTACATACAGGAGATTAAGGGCTTTTACTGTATTATCTCGTGCTTCTCTATTAGGCACAAAGCCCACTTGGTCCAGGTGTATCAGGGAGGGGAGGTAAGTCTGTAGTCTGCTTGCTATAATTTTGGAGAGTAATTTTGAGTCTGTATTGAGTAATGATATGGGTCTATAACTGGGGCATGCTGTCGGATCCTTTCCTTCTTTTAATAGCACTGTTATATGTGCTCTTAACATGTCTTCGTGTATGGATGGTTGTATAGCAGATCTGTTAAATAGATCTACCATCTTTTGACCTAGTCTAGGGAAGAGTGTCTTGTAATATTGAATTGGTAGGCCATCTGGCCCTGGTGCCTTCCCTGATTTGGTGTTTTTAATTGCTTTCTGGAGTTCTTCTATTGATATGTTTGCGGACATCGACTTCCTCACCTCCTCTGGTAGGCCCGGCATGCCTGATCTAATAATGTATCTAGTCATCTCTTCTGACTCCCGTTTTTGTGTGTCTAGATTGTATAGAGATTCGTAGTACTTCTTGAATTCCTCTACAATTTCTTCTGGTTTTTCGATTTTCTGGCTTTTTGAGGAGACAAGTTTAGGGATATATGTTTTTGTTCTTGTATCCCGTATAGATCTAGCTAGCATTTTCCCACATTTGTCCCCTGACTCATATATTGTTTTTCTGGTTCTCTGTAAGGCTAATTTAGCCTTATATTGAAGGATATCTACTATCTGTTTACGAGTGTTAGTGATTTCTTTCATCAGTTCTGTATTAGAGGCGTGTTTATGTCGGGCTTCCAATTCATATAGTTTCTGTGTAAGTTGGTTCATTTGTTTTATACGTATCTTTTTGAGCCGTGCACCGTGCTTTATAAATATACCCCTGATCACTGCCTTATGGGCCTCCCATACTACCCCTAGACTTGTCTCCTCCCCTTCGTTATTTTGGAAATAAAGCTCTATTTCTTTCTCTACCTCCGATATAACTGTTGTTTCTTGTAACAAACTTGTATTTAAAGTCCATGTTTGTGATCTGACTAGGGGGGTTTCTTGTAGGATATAAGTAAGTGTCAGTGGAGCGTGGTCTGACCATGTTATAATGCCAATTGTTACTGATTTGACCGAGTGTAATTGTGAGTGTGGTATCAAAAAATAATCGATCCGGGAGTATAAAGCATGTGGTGTGGAAAAAAAGGTGAAGTCCTTCTCTCCTGTATGTAGCAATCGCCATGCATCTATCAAATGTGACCTGTATAATTGTTTTGCAACCCTTCTCTGTGTTCTGGGTGGGGTAGAGGATGTGCCAGTTGATGTATCCTCTGATGGTATTAAAGGCATATTCATATCACCACCCAGAATAAGCTGCCCCTCCTGAAATTCCTGTAACTTCTCTAAGCATTTTCCCAGGAAGACATCCTGTTGAGTGTTTGGGGCGTATATTGAAGCTAGTGTAACCTTGGCATTTCCGATATTCCCCTTAACAAAGAGAAACCTGCCTTCTGTATCTGACATTGTCTGTGTGCATGTCCATGGGATTTTCCCTGATATCACTATTGATACCCCCTTAGTTCTACTACTCGTACTGGTTGAGTGGTATACTTGGGGGAAGAATCTATTTTTAAGTATTGGTGTTTTGATTTCTTTAAAATGGGTTTCCTGTACGTAGGCTATATCTATTTCTGATTTTTTTAGTTCAGAGAGTAGAATTCGTCTTTTCTCCGGCGTGTTTAATCCCTTGGCATTTAACGTGTATATTTTAAGTGTAGCCATTATGCTAAAATATAGCAGCTTGGAGCTAGTCAGGGGGATTTGTTAGGGGAGAAGGAAGAGAAGAAAAAGGAAAAAAAAAAAAAAAAAAAAAAACAAAAAAACAAAAAAAAAAAAAAAGGTAGAAATTTAGAAATTGTGGGCTATTTTAGGCGTCCAATGGTCGTAGACCAGCAATTGGTCGCTTGCCCTGTAGGGGTCTAGGTGTGGAGAACAGCCTCATTGGCATCTCCAGGCTCCCACCAGTCGGCCCATCTTTACTCCTATTGGGGTTTCGATCAGTTTAACCTTATCCTAAATTATCCTAATTACTGCCTTCTATCTTACAACTTTTGTCCTTGGCCTTCCCACCCATCCTATCTTGTCGCCTAGGGGTATCCAGTTGTTTTAAGTCCCCCATCGTCACATTTTCATTGTGTTGGGTATATCTTAGTCTATATCTCCCTTTCCAATGCTTTCAAACCAGGGGGGGGAGGAGAGGTATGTGCGTACTAGGGGAGACCACATAGGGGACAGAAAGAGGAGAAGGGGGATGGGGGGGGGGGGTCGGGGAGAGAGGAGGGAGGGGGCAACAAAGGTATCTCTGGAGACGAATTTCGCATACAATCTTATACAGGGGGAATACACTTTACCTAAATTAATCTCTTTTATTTATAGGCGTTATGTTTTCCCATGTTTCCTAAACTCCTCTTTTCTTTCTCTTTAACTAGATTGTGTCTCCCTCTACATCTAAACTGACCCGGGAACCCATATCACCCCCCCCCGCCCACCCCCCCACCCCCATGGCTATCCCCAACCGAGCCCCTCCCCATATATATACATTCATAACCATCCACCGTTTCCCTCAAAACCCCTCCCCTCCCGAACCCTGTACACAGAAAACTGTCAATTGTTCCATCCTCCCCCTCCAACCCACCTCACATTAACCCTCTTCAAAGATACTCTCGTTCCAGAGGGGGGAAGGGGACAAGTGGGTATAATCAATTCAGATCAATTCAATACATTCCATTACCATCCCGCCCCTTTACCCCGTACTCCACCCCTCCTCCCCACCTCCCCCATTTGATCTTACATATTTGTCATCTGGACCACCAAATTTGTTTTAGAATAGTATTCTCCCCTCCCCCCTCCCCTCCACCCTCCCAAGAGAAAAAAAAAAAAAAGAAACGTATAAATAAAAAAGAGGGCTTGGTCCCCTATAGTCTAAGCCCCAGTTGGGCCCCAAAAAAAAAAAAAAAAATATGGGGGAGTACATAAAAAAAAGAGTCGGGGGGGGGAGGGGGGGGGCCAATCACATCTCCATGTTCTTTTTCCTCCTGAGAGAAGAAAAAAAAAAAAAAAAGGGAAAAAGAGGAGAGTGTCCCCCTTTTCATTGAAAGGTGTAAATATTCCTCAGGATATTCTGAAAAAGTTCCAGATGAAAATGGGGTGTGGGTATGGTGCAGGAATCATTAATCCTTGGTCTATCTTGGTAAAGAAGGAGTGGTATCATATAGTGTGTTCTCAGAGACAAGAGAGGTGGGAAAAAAAAAAAAAAAATAAGGGTAAAATTGAGGCGGATACTCCCTCTCTCATGTATTTGGGGGGTAGCAATCGGTGGCGGGGAAAAAAAAAAAAAAAGAGGAAGACTGGCATCCTCCCAGAGACAAAACATGATAGGTAAGTCACCATCTGATAGGCAAGAAAAAATACCAAATGTTCCATTACTTAAGCATATTTAGTTCAAGACTCACGCTACCGGGCGATCTTCTCCTCCATAGACCCCCTCCGCGGTCTTCCTTCCATTCGTGGTAAGCTAATCAGCCAATTTGAGACGTTTATGGGGGGTATCCCCAAAAAAGGGAAAAGGCCTGTTAATTCTGTAGGGTGCCGCAAAGTAAATGCTCTTGCCTCTTTCCGAAAAGTCACGGCTAGAGGGTATTTCCATCGATATGTATATCCCTCCTTGCGTGCAGCTTCCAGTACTGGACGCAATAAGGCTCTCCTCTGCAATGTTGACTTGGACAGGTCTGGTAATATTTTGATAGCCGTACCCTCCAGATCTACTGTTCCGGAATCCCATGCTTGCCTTAGGATTTTTTCCTTCTGAGTGTAGTAATGCATCCTACAGACCACGTCCCTTGGCCTATCTGGATCCGTAGATTTGTAGCCTGTTGCCCGGTGGACTCTATCCAGTTCTATAGAGTCTGAGAGGTTTAAGCCAAGGATTTTTTGAAATAAAGCTGTTACCTTTCCTCTCAGGTCCTCTCCTCCCACTGACTCTGGAATGTTCCTGAGCCGTAGGTTATTCCTACGGCTCCTGTCTTCTATGTCCTCTAGGTGTAATTGAAGCGAAATGACTGATTCCCTAGAGTCCTCCCGGGTCTTTTCTAGAGCTGCCACCCGCGTCTCCAGCGCGGTGGTTACTTGCTCATTTGTTTGAACTCTCTCCACCACTGCCTGTATATCCCTTTTTACTGCTTGAAGGTCCCTTTTGTGAGTCTCCTCAATCCTCTGTACAAGGGATTCAATCTCTATTCGTGTAGGGAGGGCTCTCAGCAATGCACGTATCTCCGGGTCTACCTGCGAGCTCGCTGCTGTCTGCTGGTTCCCCTGCGCGCCTGAGCCACGTGTTCCCGCCACAGACGCCGTCTCCGACTCCGCCTGCGTCTCGCTCAGCGGACCGCTCGCCTCTCCAGCTTCCTCCTCCATATGCTCCCCCACGGCTGCACTCCCGCTGGACGCCGTCGGGGTCACGGATTGTGGAGAGCGGAGGTATTGTATTATCTCCTCCTTTTTCTTGCCTGGTGTACGGACAGCTGTACTTGCCCCTCGTCTTCTACCCGGTGACATACCGGGATTCTCTCAGTATTTGCTCGGGCCGGCTGTGGAAGCCTGGAGCTTAGTGTGTTAGCGTGCTCTCATGCCGCTGCCTCCAGGCCACGCCCCTCGGAGCCTCCTGGTTTATGTTTAGGATGATCATGTGACCGCCATGGGTGGCCATATGATTGTAAAGGTCCCATTCACAAGCAGCGATCAAAAACCTGCCAGTAAATTTGCCGGGAGGGCGCACTCTCAGTATACCAAGGTGATTTATATTTTGTTTGGCTCCTCTGTAAGCAAAGGAGCAGGGGTTGATTTGTTTTTTGACTGCGCAGTGCTTCAAGGGCTGTGGCTCTGTTACCTCACCCTGTTTTCTGGAACTCTGTGGATAGTTCTAGAATCTAGTGGGTGGAGGAGCTGAGACTGCAGCCTGAATTTTTATGGCGCTTC
Organism: Pelophylax lessonae; assembly: GCF_965119305.1. NCBI lineage: Eukaryota > Metazoa > Chordata > Amphibia > Anura > Ranidae > Pelophylax > Pelophylax lessonae. The sequence goes on along the minus strand of NC_138768.1, from coordinate 552,937,527 downwards.
CAACAATCCCTGAGGAGGCAAAGCTCAGTAGGTGGGGAACAAGACCATAAATACTTAAGAGCCTGGCAGGCTGGGAGCAGAGTCCGGGGTCCAGTTACGTAGAGAGAGTGAGAGGGAGACCGAGAAGGAGAGAGCAGGAGAAGCTGGAAGCCTCACACCGTTTATCAGCTTCAGTTAGGCTTAGCTGAAGGCATCCTGAAATCAAGTAAATAAAAAAGGGGGATGTAGTAACTGCGCAAGTGCAAAAAAATATAAAGCAGCAACCTCAAGTGTGACCACACCCAAAACAATATATATATATAAAAAAAAAATATTATAAATTGTGGATAAATAAGACAGATAACAAATGTCCATTAGTGAGTCCATAAAATTAAATAATGACGAGAAGATACAGGAAGTTGTCAAATTAAGGTTCCTGATGGTATTGTGCTTACCAGAAAGCCAAATATAAATGGCAGGGAATCAAGGTCAGAAATCGTGATGCCTTTGACCAGCGGAAACCCTTATGTTCTCGTCATTATTTAATTTTATGGACTCACTAATGGACATTTGTTATCTGTCTTATTTATTCATAATTGTGCGTGACTTTTTATATATATCCTGAAATCAAGACCTAGCCTGTATAGCGGTGTGCCCATAAAGGAGCTTCTTGGATTCCAGGAGCTACTAAAAGGGACAGAGTGGTTAACTTCTATTTCAACTTACCTCAAGTCTGTATAGAGAAGACAGTGAGGTGCAATACTTTACATGTCTAGGACCAGGGACAGCTTAGAGCCAGCCCGGAGCAGCCAGAAGCTTCCCCATGTATCTAGCTTGGAACAGCAGAAGCCAGGTGCTTTGGCATTCCTTCAAAGTGCAGCAACTGCATCTTTAGTGGAAACTTTTCTTTTCAATGTTGTTCTAGCTGCATCCTCATTCCCACGGATGGGCAGCACTTTTGAAATCAGTTCCTAGCTAGCAAGTCCTCAAAAGTTTATTCAAATTCTTCACTTCTGGGCATCCCATGCATCCCTATTCCCTTTCCAAGTTTAATCCTAAATAAACAAAACAAAATCCCCTGAACTGAGACGTGAACATTTCTGTTGCCTGGCTGTGTGAAAGGGAATGGCCTGAATATGCAGTGGCCAATGCCGGGTTAGCGCTACACATAATAGTGGTTTTAACCCTTCCCATCCTATCTAAAACAAATACAAAAAAGTTTGGGTGTTATACAAAAAAACCCATCCATAGTATTAAAATGTTTGGTGATGTGTAATGTATTAATCATACTTAGTCAAGAAGAGATGTCAGGCCTGGTTCACACTAGCGCGATTTCTGATGAAATTTTAGTCACAAAGAATCGAATGACAGTGCTAATAACACTGTTTTTAATGGGGGCCATTTACATCAATGCAATGCAGCTATAAAGGGAACTTTGGGGAAGGGTTCTGTACTACTTCGGTGCGATGCAGTGTGATTTTGTGGGCCCTAGACTTTAATGAAAATGCATGCACGTGCATTTTTGATGTGATTGTGTTGCATTTTTAGTAATGTAGCACTGCCCCCTTGAGGACTGCCACATTTTCGGGTCCCCCTGAGTTACCATTAGCAACCTTGATATGCACAGTCTCTCTACTCCTCCTTGGCTCGCTCCAGTAACCAGTCCAGGTGTATGTGGTTGTTTTTGTGTTTTATTATAAATTAGGGATGGGAGAAGGGAATAGTGGGATACTCCGAATTAACTATTCACAATGTTGGAGGACCTCAATCTTTAGATACAGCCAGGCTGTTGATTCACCCTGCCACTGAAGTGAATTTAGTTGAGTCTCTTTCTTAAGACGACTTGATGATCTGTGTTATCTTCAGGATACTCTCCTCAGTATCCTCTCTCTTGACTGCTGACACCCATCCACTGACTATTCTACTCCTGGGGTGGGCCTCCTCAGGTCAGGCCCCTTGACACGAACCCCTGTACTCATGATACTGTTTTTCCAGAGTCTCCAGTGTCTCCCCTCCAGTCAGCTCTCCTGGTCCTCTGGGTTCAGCTCTGTCCCTCTGGCCCTCAGGATGACCTCCTGCGACCACGTGCCACTGCTATAGAGGAGGCAGCCGCCCCCCTTCCCTCTGGGACTCTGCTCACCAGCCAAAGACCCCCGCAGCACATGTGCTCCTGGCTTTTATACAGTATCCCAGAATGCACTCGCCTCTGCCAATCACCAGGACTGTATCAAAGCCTATGCATCCATTCGTCAGGTTTCCTCCCACTGTCCAACATGGCTCCCTATTGGACCAGTGTGAAACACTCTCTAGACACAATGAATCGCATACTGAGCACAATGAGCAGACCTCACTAACAGATCCTGCTCTCTGATAAGCAAAGAGCAATATAGATTTGCCTGCAGCCCTTCTAGTAAGTAGACAGAGCCAAAAACTATACTCTCTCACTAGCACCTACACCTAGGAGGGTGCTACACTCTACCCTCCCCCCAAACGAGCCATGTCCTCACTGTCTCTAGGCGGTTGCTCCTACAAAAATTATTTTTACACAAAAATCCCACAAACTTGGAAAAAGGGAAGTAACAAATGTACATAGGGCATACCCCATATGTGGCTGATAGACACAATAAATGACGTGAAAAAATATGTATATCTGCTGTACAAATATTCACACATTTCTGTACACATGCTGTAGCAGGTGCATTTAATTCAATGCACTCCCTGCCAAACAAAATCTGCTTAACAAGCAAAAAGGCATTACCCTGTCTAGCTAACTAAGTACAACATTTACATTGCATAGAAATCTGCATTTAATTAGTGGAGGGCCTAGCCGGACCCGTAAATCCTAAGCAAGTCTGCAAAGGGAATCAAGTTAAGCACAAGTTAATACATTGCTACTTACTCACAGTGAGATTGCCCTCTCCTCAGTGGCGACCTTCTCACCACATTTATCTCTAACTGCAACATTCTTGTAGAGATCTTCATCAGTCCAGGCCCCTTAAGAGCACGCTTGACTCCACGTTCCATTGTTATTCCTGAAAAAGATAACAAACAAACCCTGCCAAGCTGACTATCTAACACTTCCATATCAGTTCCTACTTTGAACCATTGTGTTGACTGAATAATAGGCACAGTCCCTCTCCGACACTAGGGCACTGACTCTCTCCTATTATAGTCAGACCCACAAGTTCAGAATTAAGAAATGCGGAGTCCACCTGACTGGTGTTCACAGTGTCCTCTCCTTCTGTAGCACAGAGGCAACATATCTTCTTCTGTGACAAGCTATTTTGCTGGAGCCTGAGCAAACTTGTCCGAATTGTGAGTTTTTTTGCAAATCTCTTCAAGGGGTCCTTCACTCTGGCCTCCTCTTCTCTGAACAGACAATGGGTCACTACCTCCTCTCCCAAGGTAGCAGCTCACACAACATCCTTTCCACCGGCCCACTGGCCTAACAGGATCTTTACAAAGTGTCCTTTGAGCAAAGTATCTTTGTAAAGGGGTCCTCTTTCTTTGGAAACTGTCTTTTTGGTAGCAACTAGTGATCCTGGCCCGTTAGCCCAAAGGATCTTAATGGACCATCCAGTAAAGATGACTTCTTGTAGCAACCAAGGAAAGAACTAAGTGTCCACTAACGTTCTCTGAACAGGAAGTTCTTGTGGGTTAGAGGGTCGGCCCTCTTATGATGATACTACACAGTGGTAGTTGTTCTGCTGATTCCTAATCGTTCTTGCAAGGATAGAAGGGCTAGGGGAATGTGGAAATAGGACTTTTAGCCCCAACAACAACAACAACTTGTATTTTCTTCGGGCTTTCCAGCCCCTTTTTAACAACTTTCAGGCTAGCCAGCCGTGTAACATAACAATTTCTCTACAGAGGTGGAACTCTACATCCTCAACACTAGTGATCAGGATAAAGGAACCGGACAGTCTTCCCTCAGAGTCCTGAATGCCAACAGACCAAGCCTGACCTGTTCCGTTTGGGCTGCGAACTTCCACACGGTCTATGTGGATGGCCCGCCCCAAATTCCAATTTGCCTTCACAGAGCGAAAGGTGTCCAACAACTCAGGCCTCTCCTGGTTTCGATACGGCTTGGGGATGTACAGAAACTCCCAAACCGCCTCATTACACCACTCTTCTCTCTTGGCCTTAACTTCCTCCATGACCTCCCAAGGAGCGTAGGGGTAGTTGTACCCATACCCCAGGGCCACCTTTCTCTGTATAAGCCGTTGCCACCTTGAGAACCTGGGAAGGGTCTGTCTATTTCCTCTCCCAGGTTGGGTATATAGGGTCTCCTCCCTCTTGATGAGTTTAGCATAGGCCTCATTCTGATCCTGAGCCTGGGTGTAGGCGTGGGGTGGGGACAAATCTGGGACCCTTGTAGCATAGACCTCAAAGAACCCCAGGTTTTTGACACACAGCATGCACACCACAGCCTCCCTTGTCTCCTCATCAAGTGAACTGGGACTTGCAGAGCTACTCCTCTTCTCTGTTCCCCAGTCCCATTCTGTCTCCTCTTCAGACCTCCACACATCAATTCCCTCTTCCAAGGATCCAAATTGATGCTGGAAACGGGGTGACCCTTAATCAATGGCTCCAGCCTCCTCCTCACTGGACACACTAGAGGTCTTCCTCCCAGGAGCCCAGTGATCCCCCTCTGCCTTTCGTAGAGTTACGGGGTTCTGCCTGTAGAGGTAATGCTGGCCCTTCTTCTGGCCGCGACTCGGCCCGCACCATCTGGGTACATTTCACCTGCGAAATGTGAGTTTCCCTGGCCTGGCATATGGCAGTGTAAGTCTGCACCACTGGCCCGAGCTCCAGCAGTGCTCTCAGCACCCCTCTTCCTCTGCCCACAGGGATCCTCATAGGCACCAGCAACTCTTGGGTGAATCCTGTCTCCCAGCTCACACTCCGCTTCCTGGGATGACAATCACTCCGCACCGCCTGCACAAGCAAGTCACCACAGTGCCCACGCTGACTCCAGGCCAGCGGCCGCATGGACACGTTCAAGCATCGGCTACATACCAGCCTGAGATGCTCCTTGTCCCCTCCACTGCACAGCGTCAGTCTTCTGATGGGCACCAATCTAAATTCTGTGTCCCACAGGACTGACTTTAATGGCTCCGCTAACTCTCCCGACACTCCGCCAAAACATGGGATAGACCCTGCAATCCGGCTCACTCTGGCATCCACCATCTTGCTCCTCCACACATGTGTTTGGCCCTCAGCCACACCCGATGGCGGAAGTCATGTCTCAGCTCTCTTCCTCCACTCTGACTGGCAGTCCATGGGCGGCGACTCCGTCCACGACTTCAGACTAGCTGACTCTCTGGCGATGGCTCCTCCTGTTAGGCAGATCTCTTCAGCCCGCGCATTCCCGCATGGTGCAGTAACCTCTTCGCTGCCACTACAACTCTGCTTAACCAGCACGAATGTCATTGCATTGCAGATTGTGTTCACCGTGTACACATCTGCCCTTTCCATCTGTACCTGGGCCTCAGCTGCACTTCTTTCTTCCCAAGTCAACTGACCTCCTATGAAAATTGTCCCGCTGTCATTACCTGCACGGTCAACACTTTCCTTCACAGTACATGTACAGAAATGACCCCCTACACACCAATTTCCCATCCCGGGTCACCGCTCTCCTCATCTATACTTGCACCGATTACTGTAAAGAAGACACAGTCCTTTTGTACAATACAGTGCATTTCTTCTCCATCAACTCTCCAACATTTTGCTTGTGAAAACATACTGTTTCTTAGGTAAATGTCTGTCCGTTGCCCTTGGCAACCACCGTTGCAAACGTAACTTATCAGCACACTCTCGCTGATCACTGTGGAGCAGACATTACTTTCTTCACTGACACTCCAGCACTTTACTTGGGAAAGCATAGCATTACTTGGCTGGACTGCTCAGCCGTTGCCATTAGAAACCGTTGCTGTAACCCAGGGGTGCATCCCGGATGAGCCCCCAAATGTAGCACTGCCCCCTTGAGGACTGCCATATTTCACATTTTCGGATCCCCCTGAGTTACCATTAGCAACCTTGATATGCACAGTCTCTCTACTCCTCCTTGACTCGCTCCAGTAACCAGTCCAGGGGTATGGGGTTGTTTTTGTGTGTTATTATAAATTTGGAATGGGAGAAGAGAATAGTGGGATACTCCAAATTAACTATTCACAATGTTGGAGGACCTCTATCTTTAGATACAGCCAGGATGTTGATTTACCCTGCCACTTAGGTGAATTTAGTTTTGAGTCTCTTTCTTAAGACGGCTTGCCTAATTATGTGTTATCTTCAGGGCACTCTCCTTTGTATCCTCTCTCTTGACTGCCGAAACCCTACCACTGTTCATTCTACTCCTGGGGTGCCCCCCCTTAGGTCAGGCCCCTTGACACGAGCCCCTGTACTCATGATACTGTTTTTCCAGGGTCTCCAATGTCTCCCCTCCAGTCAGCTCTCCTGGATCTCTGGGTTCAGCTCCGTTTCTCTGGCCCTCAGGACGACCTCCTGCGATCATGTGCCACTGATACAGAGGAGGAGGCAGCCGCCCCCTTCCCTCCAGGACTCTGCCTTTCAGCCAAAGACCCCTCAGCACATTTGCTCCTGGCTTTTATACAGTATCCCAGAATGCACTGAGGCGACACGCCTCTGCCAATCACCAGGACTGTATCATAGCCTATGCATCCATTCGTCAGGTTTTCTCCCACTGTCCAACATGCCTCCCTATTGGACCAGTGTGAAACACTTTCTAGACACAATGAATCCCATACTGAGCATAATGAGTAGACCTCACCAACAGATCCTGCTCTCTGGTAAGCAAAGAGCAAATTAGATTTGCCTGAAGCCCCTCTAGTAAATAGACAGAGCCAAAAACGATACTCTCTCACTAGCACCTACCTAGGAGGGTGCTACAGCAATAGTACTAATAGTAGTCCCAAGCCAAAAATAAAAATGTCCAGTAAAATAGCATGACAATCGCAAAGCATTTGCACAAAAATCTCTAACCGCTCGCACTACATAATCCCACTTCAAATTGCATTCAAAACTCATTGCACTAATAATGTTAACCAGGCCTCAATGTTGTGTACTTATTACTCAAACACTTTTATTCTCTGTATATTGGTTGAATTGAAGTAGATTAAATTCCAACAATTCACAGTTCAATTTACAACTCTTTATCTTTATTCTGTTTTTATACTTGCTGAGATCTACATGTCCTCAATGTGCAAATTTGTTTCCGTGGCAAGAAGAATAATTGGTTGAGAATGTACAAGTCATGGATTTTCTGGCCAGATGAAAGAAAAGAGTTATATAAGAAATCTAACATCCCAAAAAACTTGTTTTTTGTTTTTTGCTCACATTCTTTCCATGAACACCACAACATCTAATGGTATAGGGAAGAAAATGTTAATTTGTAGGGAAACAAGAAATGCCAGGTTTAATTTTTTATGTATGCAGAACTGCCTTTCGGGATGGAATCACACTAAGGGTGCTGAATACAGGGTCGGGACAAGGTCATCCACCGCCCAGGGCAACGAAGCCAAACTACGGCCCCCCTCCCCTGATTATGTGCGAGCTTAGGGGATGCTATCCCCAGCAGTCATCCGCTTGTCAAAATGCTGTGTAATAGAATGAGATAACTGGTGCCCCCATCCATACAGTAAACCGCTGCGCCCAGGGCATCCACCCTTCCTGCCCACCCCTTGTACCGGCCCTGGCTGAATATAATTGTAGCATGTATCTATGACCGGCTAATTTGATTGGCGGATCATATCATCCGGCACGCCGCACCGTCTCTCCTCGCAGCAAGAGAAGCTCTTTGAAAAAGGAGTCATGGGCGTTAGCCACGCCCTCCAGTCTAGCCGTTGATTTCATCCCTAACCGCCCAGCTTCGCCGTGTTGTAGGCTGCTGCGGGAGACCCGAGGGAGCATCCCAAAAACCCAGGAATACTGGTCGCGCTTGTCCTCAGTTCTCCTCACACTCTCACAGACTGTCATCGGGTACTTGCTAGGTACTAAGTAACTGCACTACTGTTTACAGACAATATCTGAAGCACCAGTTATTATGTGAAAATTATGACCGTAATAAACATATGGACCTAAACAATAAAGTGACCATGCATGTATGGCAGTGATGAGCAAAACATAAATAATACAAAAAAGGTATCAATGAAGTATTTGTGAATCGATCAATAAGACATAAACCATAATTAATGAAATGGGATACGTTTGGGGACATTATGGGGACATTTGTAGCTTTGTGGAATATATATTGGTGTACTGATTCAGGACAGATTTGTAAGTGCAATATCTTTAATATCTATAATCTATTTAATATATCTTTTATTATTATTATTTCATCAATTATGATTTATGTCTTATTGATGGATTTACAAATACATAATTGATACCTTTTTTGTATGATTTATAGTTTTGTACGTCACTGCCACTGGTGCATCAGATAAATTCTGTTTAAACATTCACTTTGTATTATTATAGTCTGATTTGTTAAAGTCATACTAAAAGGTAATATTATTTTTTCTTTAAAATAAAAAATATGTCATACTCACCTGCTGACTGTCTCCCGTAGTATCTCTGCATTCTCTAACCCTCTCTTGTAGTATGTCTGCATTCTCTGACCCTCTCTTGTATTATGTCTGCAGTCTCTAACCATCTCCTGTAGTAATTCTGCAGTCTCTGACCCTCTCTTGTGTCCATTCTCTGACCATCTCCTGTAGTAGGTCTGCAGTCTCTGGCCCTCTCTTTTATCATGTCTGCAGTCTCTGACCCTCTCCTGTATCATGTCTGCAGTCTCTGACCATCTTCTGTAGTTGGTCTGCAGACTCTGACCCTCTCTTGTATCATGCCTGCAGTCTCTGACCATCTCTTTTATCATGTCTGAAGTCTCTGACCATCTCCTGTAGCATGTCTGCATTCTCTGACCCTCTCTTGTAGTATGTCTGCATTCTCTGACCCTCTCTTGTAGCATGTCTGCAGTCTCTGACCCTCTCCTGTATCATGTCTGCAGTCTCTGACCATCTTCTGTAGTTGGTCTGCAGACTCTGACCCTCTCTTGTATCATGTCTGCAGTCTCTGACCATCTCTTTTATCATGTCTGAAGTCTCTGACCATCTCCTGTAGCATATCTGCATTCTCTGACCCTCTCTTGTAGTATGTCTGCATTCTCTGACCCTCTCTTGTAGTATGTCTACAGTCTCTGACCATCTCCTGTAGTATGTCTTCAGTCTCTGACCATCTTCTGTAGTAGGTCTGCAGTTTCTGTCCATCTCCTCTACTATTAGGGGGGGAGGGGGGCTGGAGCTCCTCTTTAAGTTTATGTCTGCTGTGTTTGGACTTTGCTACATGCAGGGAGTGTTGTCTTTTTTTTTTTTTTTTTTTTAAGAACAGATAAAATATAAAAAATGGAGTTCTTCTGACTGCTTACATTTTTTTGATGAAAACCATGGGCAGTAATCGTAATGCATCATGATGCATTGCGGATTCGAATCGTTGACATAATTGCAATCAAATCTATTTTTCTAAATGTTCTGAATCTCAGGAGCCATGTGAACCCCAAAACAGTATGTGAGATTCAATAGGGGTTTTATAATCCGACACTTTAGCTGACAATATTAAAAAAAAAAGAGTTCATAATCTTGAAGTATCATTCTTATGTGCAGTAACCCATATCAACCAATCAGACCAGTACAAGGTGAAGTATAAAAACTCTTTATTAAAGTGGTTCTAAAGGCTTTATATTCCCCATAAAACAACACACATGTTATACTTACCTGCTAAGTGCAGTGGTATTACATAGAGCATCCCCGAACCCCTTGGGTCCCCTGCTGTGCTCTCGGCTCCTTCTCCTCTGTGTCTGCAGAAAACATTAGCTATGGGGCAGACGTGTGGACTTGATCCCGAGCCAGGCTGTGTGCATCTATTGACACACAAAGTGCTGCTCGACCCGCCTCCTGCTCCCTCCTCACTGAATTTGACTGACAGCTCCTGCTGCTACCTGTCAGTCCCTGTGTGAAGAGTGAGAGCGGAAAGAAGACCGCATCCAAGCACATTGCTGGATCGATCCAGGTGTGAGGTAAGTGTTTACAGGGGAATGGGGGCACAGCACAGCACAGAGATTTCATGTCGCCTTTAGGCTTCATGCAACCTGACATTAAAACACCGCTTTTAGAGACTTTTTTGTGCTTTTTTTTCTAAATGACTCTCTGTGTTAGCCTATGTATCAATGCACACATTAATAAAAAAAAATAATAATAATAGACCCGGGTGCTGTTATATAAGAAAAGATGAGTGTTTTGTGATTAAATGAAATGAATAAAAGAATTTATAAGTGAAATAAATGAATAAAGAAAAAGGGATGTGCTGATAAGAGACTGCTGCGAACCACTAAACAGTATACACTTAGAAACAGACAATGCTGATAGAAAATGGTGTGCTGTCCCTTTAAAATGAAATTTTCCTTAAACCAAATTAAAATATACCTCCTAATAACTCAATAAGGGAATATTATATCTTATACTGTGAAATCATAAAGCAAAAAATAGAATCACGCAAAAGGCAATCATCACTTTTCACTAAGTCCTAATCTTGTGTTGATATTGTCTCTATACTATATAGTGTCAGGGACCGCTTTCCATCTGTGACAAAAGTTCTTGAGATATCATATTTAATATCCAAGCCCGGTAGTGTTCAAATGATGAACATCACTTTCAAAGTATTATAAATTATCATGCTTCAGTGCCCAAGATTGCCATTTCACGGAATGTTTTTTTTTTGGGCACTGAATTATGATTGTTCAAACAAAGTTACATAGTCTCACTGAAAAAAGACACAAGTCCATCAAGTTAAACCAATAAAGGGGGGGGGGGGGCAATTATACAATCCTTTATACACAATACTATAGCTACAGTTGATCCAGACAGGGCCGGGACAAGGGGTGGTCAGGAGGAGAAGCTGCCCTGGGCGCCGTGGTTTACTGTATAAATAGGGGCACTAGTGAACTTATTCTGATACAAGGCATTTTTGTGTTTTTTGCCCTGGGTGCTGGATGACCTTGTCCCAGAGCTGGATCCAGAGGAAGAGAAAAAACCCCAGAAAAGCATGATCCAATTTGCTCCAGCGGGGGAAAAAAATCCTTTCTGATCCCCCAAGAGGCAATTGGATATTCCCTGGATCAACTTTATCTATAAAGGTTAGCAGTGGCGGCTGGTGCTCAAAATTTTTTTGGGGGGGGGGGGGCGCAAACAGAAAAATTTAATAGGCATTGCTTTGCGGCAAAAAATGCTGTAAAAAATTGCGTGACTTTGAGGTCGCAAAAGTGTGAAAGGGGCCTTCAGTAATTAAGGTATAGTGTGCCCCCTTTCAATGCAGAGAGACCAGCGTGCCCCCTTTCAATGCACAGTGACCAGCGTGCCCCCTTTCAATGCAGAGAGACCAGTGTGCCCCCTTTCAATGCACAGTGACCAGCGTTCCCCCTTCAAAACACTGACCAGCGTACCCCCTTCAATGCAGAGACCAGCGTGCCCCCTTCAATGCAGAGACCAGCGTACATGCCCCTTTAATGCAGTGACCAGCATACATGCCCCCTTCAATGCAGTGGCCAGCGTACATGCCCCCTTCAATGCAGTGACCAGCATACATGCCCCTTCAATGCAGTAACCAGCATACATTCCCCCTTCAATGCAGTAACCAGCATACATGCCCCCTTCAATGCAGTGACCAGCATACATGCCCCCTTCAATGCAGAGACCAGCGTACATGCCCCCTTCAATGCAGTGACCAGCATACATGCCCCCTTCAATGCAATGACCAGCGTTCATGCCCCCTTCAATGCAGAGACCAGGGTGCATGGCCCCTTCAATCCAGTGCACTTACCTGGATCATCAGTAGCAGCGGCGGCGGCAGCGGCGACGGCAGCGGCGGTGCGGCTTCTCCTCAGTCCCCCGGCGCGTCTCCTCGGGTCCTCCCACTCCCGCCTCCTCCTCGGCCAATGGCATGGGGTTTGCCTTGCGGCCAATCAGGAATCCGGTATTAGACCCGCTCCCTGATTGGCCGGGAGGAGGATCCGTGTGACAATAGCGAATTTTCATTCGCTATTGTCACACAATGGGTGGAGTTGGGGCACACTGCTCTGCGCCCTGGATCCACCCTTTGCATCGCCCTATTAGAGCCTCTGGCTCTAATCAGGTAATGCAAAAAAAAAAAGCCCCATTGAACTCCATGCATCCGGCACCCCTGCATGCAGATTAGGGGGCCGGACGCATGGATGGGGGGGAAACACAACACACCAGCCGCCACTGAATGTTAGTATCCAGTTATATTATGTACATTTAGGAAAGAATCCAGGCCTTTTTTAAAGCAATCTACTGAGAGCTGGAAAGAACCAGCTGCTGAGGGAGTCTATTCCACATTTTCACAGCTCTTGCTCTGAAGAAGCCTTTCCATATTTCGTGATTAATTCTCTTTTCCTCCAGACCTAAAGAGTGCCCCCTTGACTTCTGTGATGACCTTAAAGTGAACATCTTAACACCAAGTTCATTATATTGACCAATTATGTATTTATACTGTACATGTTGATCATATTCCCCCCTTAATCTCCTTCTCTCAAGAGAGAATAAATTCAGTTCCTCTAATCTTTTCTCATAGCTGAGCTTCTCAATGCCTCTTATCAGTTTGGTTACCCTTTACTGCACTTTCTCCAATTCCCCGATATCCTTTTTGTAAATTAGTGCCCAAAACTGACTGCATATTCCAGGTGAGGTTTTACTAATGATTTTAAATCATCTTTGAAAGTTATGTTTATCATCTTTACGGAATAAACATTAATGAGTTTGCACATTGACTCAAGAACTTTTGTCATGGGTGAAAAGTGATCCCATACACACATGGGCATTTACAGGCATTTAGAGGCAGGGGCATTTACAGGCAGCAGAAAAAAACAGAGCTAACATGTTAAGAGAAAAGCTCTTGCCGGAAAAAAAATGCCCAATGTGCCTAAATGCATGTAAATGCACTTTAGTGCTAGGCGCGTTTAGCGATTGCACGTTCATTCCAATGGCCAGAATAAGCTATTATTGTGGTCAGTGAAATGGATGAACTCCCAGGTGCCTGATGCGCCTAAACGGGTTTGCAAAACGTAGCTGTAGGCACGTTTTTAACACTGATTTTTTCCTCCCGTGGAGCAAAGGCATCCAGAGGAGGAACCAAGCCCTAACAGGTTAACCTACCAGGAATGAGAAAGAGCTACACTGGGTAAATTCCCATTGTATGTTCTAAACTACTCAAAACATTGGAAGACATACTGTTATGGGCTCTCTTGTCTTGGGTGCTACATCAGAGATATCTGCAGCTGCATTACAAGGCTCTTTCACCATATGGCCATTATGAAGGCATCTTACCCTGTGTTGAACTGGAGGAATTTCATTTATTTGCTTTGGAATGAGCGCAGTAGGAGCTCTCTTTGCTGTTGTTCTAAAAAACTACACCCCCAGCATTTAACTATAGTTGAAAAAAGTGATTAGCCAGTTGATTTAGGCCGGGTTCACACTGGTACGACACAATTGTTGTACGACTGTCGATCCTACTTTGCCCTGCGACATTGGTCCTACTGCGGTCCTACTTCCATCCGACTTGAATGAACAGAATACGATTTTGCTCTGACTTCGAGATAGCTTGACTTTTCCTTTGACCAATCAAAACAATCCCAGTGTGACATAAATTCCTTTTCCTGCTGTTGTAATCACCATGTCGGATGTCACAAGTCAGATGGTCAGGATGGGGATCTGACTTCAACGATATTGAATGGGCTGAAAACGGACCAAAGTCAGACCAAAGTAGTGCATGAACCTTTTCTAAAGTCCAATCAACTTGTGTTGGACCAGTTAAGATGGCTCTCATGGGGAACCATTGATTTGTACACGACATGCGACATGTGCTCCTAAAGTCGGAAGCGTATGTTGCACCAGTGTGAACTGGGCCTTACTCTCAAATTTTAACAGCTTGATACACTTGTATGTTTTAGCTCACTAAATACTATGTCACTCAAGATTAAAAAATAAAAATAATACCCACCCATTTCTGGAGTCTGTGCTTAGAGTATTTTAAATCTCAAATTAAAATTCTTACATCTTGGCGGAGTTGCAGACTATCATGCATGAACACTGTCGATTTTTTCCCCAAGTGTAGCGCCATTAAATGACTTCTATTGGTAGGTCACTTCAGTAGAACTGACCCCTTTGTACCGAGGGTAGGACACTGCTTCTGTGTGTCTGTGTCTCAGTTTTGTGGGAGGGAGTGTGAAACAAAACCTATTTTCAGATAAAAAGAGACCTTGAAGCTAAATATCATCAGACAAAGGGATGAGGCAGGATCTGTTGCTGCCATATTATAATCGCAATCCATTCAGGAGCAAATGCTTTTGTCTGAAAACAGAGAGAGAACAGAAAACCCATGGGAACTCCTCTTTGGCTGGATAATTTTACTATTTCTTTTTTGTGAGGCATTTACTGCTGAAATGGCAGTGTATAAAGGCCTTACAAAATTAAAACTGAATACAAGTTTACACTGTCATCTTGTACTGTTTCTGTTGCATTTCACACCGTGATTTTTAATTATTTGTTATGCTTCTGTTGTAAATTTGTTAAAAGTCAAGTCCTCCTAAAACTGATAACTCGGGTTCTGCATGATGCCCCAAGGTAGAATTACCTGCCAGCTCCTGATATGTCTTTAGGCTGAATTACCCACCAGCTACTTTTATCTCCATTAAAAAGCTCCAACTGCAGTATTCAGCCTCAATAATCCTTACTGGATTCTTAGTAATGTAAATGTAATTCATTAATGGATATTCTAGATTGAAAAGCATCACTCACTTGATCTTCTTTAGGCTCTGTTCACATCTAAGTGTTTTTGAGCGATTTTCTGCTCTAAGCCTCAGCTCTAAAAATGCCCAACAAGACAAATCCCATTTATTTCAATGGCTCCTGTTCACATCTGATCATTCTGTCGCCTTAAGCAAAACACCCTTTGCTCAGAAAAGTACATAAACTTATTTTTTGGCAGAATACAGGTGTTTTTTTTTTTTTTTTCATTGGTCACTTGTCAACCTAAAAACGCCTGTAAAAATAGCAATGCCTAGATGTGAACTTAGCCTTATTGACAATAGGAAGCAGGTTCTTATGCCATCTGTGCATGCAAGAATCTGCTAGTTAATTGAACCCAAGGGCATAACAAAAACTGACATTTCTGCCAGTCTTGATCACAAATATACATGAAAAAAAAGTAAAATAGATGCCACCAGGGCTTACATGGTATCCCTGGAGCCTGTAGGCAGACAGCCAGCCTAGGACTGTTCCTTTAAAAGAGATGTACAGCCAAAGCTCATTTGGCTGTACTACTCCTGTGGATCACAGCAGTGAAGTTCGGTCTGCATTCCTGTGACCCATTTTCAGCAGACAGCGGGATGAAGCCTGCTGTTGGCTGATGTCACAGAGCCGGTGCAGGCTCGGGAAAGATCGCAACCATTTGGTCGGGATCTGCCCACGTGCCTAGACTAGCACGCGGCTAAGTCTCCCAGCAAGCTGCTGAGAGCCTGAGTCGGCCACTCCAGACCCCTCCACAGCCCAGCACTCCAGTGAGCACGGTGGGGGGGGGGGGGGGCAGAGCAGAGAGCCCCTGACTAACAGTCACCAGATCTCTGCTAAGAGAGCTCTGAGAACCAAGTAATCAGCGCTGTTTGATCGCTCGTTTCTCAGTCTTAAGTTGTATATGCTGTTTTGGAACAGTACAGTTTTTACAGACAGCATTTGGCATTGCATATTTTGGATGTGATTTTCTTTTTACTTTTACATTTAGCTTGACTTAAATACAGCAAAGACACCCTGATCTGATTTATTAAAACTCCAGTAAAAGGCTTTTTAGGTAGTTTTGGCTGCTACATCTGATTTTTTATTTTGCAGTAAAAAACCTGAAAAAAATGGTGGAAGTTGCAGCCACAATAGTTCTAAAAGCTAAAGGGAATTATACTCCTAAAAAATAAAGCTAAAGCTCTCAACTTTGTATAGATTGGCTAGTGGCACAACAGTTTAATAGTAGAGTTCATGAGCTTTTTTTACCCCCAATTTTCCCCAAATATTTAAAATGTAGACTTTAGCTATGTGTTTGGAAGAAGTTGGCTACTGTCAGGACAGCCAGTAAATAAAGAGAAAAGGCAGGTTTTATCTCACAATAAAAAACTGTGTATTATCTGAGAGACAATAGGGTTAATTCACTAATTGCAAAATTGGTTGTTCAATTTGCAAGGGAAAGGGCACTTTGCAAGGGAATTTAGTGAGTGAGGTGAAGCTCTTCCTTTATCATCCTGTGTGAGCAAAAATTATTATTTTTTTATTGTCCTTGGCTGTGATTGGATATTCTTTGCAAAGTGATGCTTTACCACATTCACTAAACTTTTCAGCTAATTCCCCTGCAAAATGCAACATCCCTTGTATAGTGAATAGCCTTTTTGCCTTCAGTAAGTCAACCCCAATATGCACAAATATTGTTCAGTGGCTAGACAGTATGTAAGCAGCTTGGTTAGGCCACAATAAAAGAGGGAGAGACGAGGCCAGCTTTGTCTTCAAACAGAAATTAGATCAGTGGTGGCTTGTGCATTGGGGGCGCAGGGGCGCCGCCCCCCCTATCCATGCGTCTGGCCCTCTAATCTACATGCGGGGCGCCGGACGCATGGATTCCAATGGGTTTTTTTTTTAAGCACGTGATTAGAGTCAGAGGCTCTAATAGGCTTCAAAATAGGGTGGGCTCAGGGCGCAGAGCACTGCACCCTGAGCCCACCCAATTGTGTGACAATAACAAATGAATATTCGCTATTATCACACTGATTCTCCTCCGAGCCAATCAGGAAGCGGGTCCTGAGACCCGTTTCCCGATTGGCCGTAAAAAGAGAGGCCATGCTATTGGCCAAGGAGGAGGGAGGAGACGCAGGAGAAGCCGCCACAGCTGCTGCTGCTTGCCCTCCACGTCAGTCCAGGTGAGTGAGCAGGCAATGGGGGGGGGGGGGGGGTTGGGGGGGTGGTATGGTGTGCGTGCTGGTGTGGTCCGGGGGGGGGGGTATGGTGTGGTTTTCCTTATTATGCAAAAGAGATTTTTAAATAAATCTGGATTTATAAACTCAATATTTTGTCTCCCATGGGTTAAATGAGGAGTTAGACACACGGGCAGTGATGTAATGGTGTTTATGCTATGTATTTAAAAAAAAAAAATTTTTCTCCATATATATTTTTATATAACAAATGTATAACCGCGCTAATATAAATCAAAACCAGCTGCAGCTTTTAGTGAGATACAAATACAAAAAAAGGAAAGCTGCGCTAACGTGACAGAGAAAGCAAATGAAGTGACTCAAAATAGATAAACCAACATAAAATTGCACAAATAAATGTGAGCAGATTATGTGAACAAGTAGATAATATCACCATATAACGGTGATATGTTTTCTGTATATTTATATACAGCATACATATATATTCTTTAATGTTTTTGAATGTTTTTATATGATTTTTTATGTTTTATATGTTCCCCATATTTTTTCACATTTCCTATGTTATATTTGAATATTTGTTAATCTGTTGTCAGCAGCTTCCAGGTAGGGGGGAGTCAGTGTGGGTGACAGGGTGTTCCCCTCCCCTTCCTCCCTCTTCCTTCCCTACTTAAATTCCTTATTCTCAATGCCAATTTTAGACCTGAAGAAGAAGGGGGTTCCCTCAAAACATGCAGTCTCATTTGGCGTTCATCTCCTGTACAGCACACTGTCACCGGCTTTAGCTCCCATAAGGTACTATTTTTTTACCCATGCCATTCCACATGGTGCCCAGCTTCTCTCATTTTATTAGTTGGATCTTTTCTACTGTGATGTTTCCAATAAACTGAAACTTTTGCACCTCAAATCTTCAAGCAAGGTTTGTCCTGGGTCTGGGGGAGCACTTTCTATCCCATTTTTGCTGCTTGAGAAGCTGAGAAGTGCAGCACCAGATGGCAGTGGGCATCAGTTGCTATCTGGAGGTGCAAAGACAAGCTACACCCCCCAAAGTGATTTTTTTTTTTTTCATGTCATACTTGCCTGCTCTGTGCAATGGTTTTGTCCGAGCAGCCCCAATCTTCCTCTTCTGGGTTCACCCGCCAACACACTCTGCTCTTGCTCTTCTCTATGTGCCACCATAGGATGCCACTTATGGTGGCACCCATGCGGGCTTGATCCCGTTCTGCGTTGTGTTTGTCCATTGACACACATCACTGTCACTGACTCCCTCATCAGGAGTGAATGGCCCCTGCTACTCTCACTAGTCTAGTGAGGAGGGAGAGAGAGAGAGAGAGCAGTGCTGCTGCTCTTGGGCATAGTGCAGGATTGAGATTGGGATCAAGTATTTGGGGAGAGGGCAGGGAGGGAGCCTCTCCCCCCTCAAAAAATGAAAGGCAGCTGTAATTGAGGTAGGGGTGCTGTGTGTGAAGATATTTGGTGGCATGTGTTGCTCTTACTCCTCCATTTCCACCTCCACCTTCTCTGCCATGTCCATCTTCTATATGACACAAAACCCTGGTAACAGACAACCTGCCAAACAAAGGAGTTACTGTGATAACAAAAGGTACATATTAGGGTTTCATCAAAGAAAAATGTAAACTTTATTAATACTGTATTGCAATGTTTTGCATTCTAAAAACATTTAGTTTCCAGCATCACAAGATCACTCAGATCAATACCAGGCACCGTCCATCACAGTGCCTTCACCTGAAGGCACCGTGATCGACGGTGCCTGCTATTGATCTAAGTAATCATGTGATGCTGGAAACTAAATGTTTTTAGAATGCCAAACATCGCAGTACAGTTACAATAAAGTTTAGCTTTTTCTTTAATGAAACCCTAATATGGCCCTTTTGTTTCCACAGTAACCCCTTTGCTTCCCGGGTAGTCTGTTATCAGGGTTTTGTGTTATATTGACATGTTTGGTTACGGTTCCAACACGTGATTGGGTGAGCGGATTATGGGAGTTATATGAAACTTCATGATATTGAAGGGCCCGGTGTTTCTTTTTCTTCATGTGCATCTCTTCCTTCTCCTCCTTTACCACTTCTACATCCTCTTCCATCCTTTTACATCCAGTACTTCTTTCAATAAGACCAATCCTGTCTCCCACATTCATGTGGAGCATTCTTTTGTCTTTTTCACTTCCTTTAGGCTCTGTTCACATCCAGCAATTTGGGATTGCAGACAAAATGCCGCGATTCTGCCCGCAATTCCAAACACTGCAATGCTGACAAAATGCAGCACACTTTTTCGGGTGCCATCTGTTTTAAATGGCACCTAAATGCAGTGCAGTTTTGTGGCAATTGTCATGCTGCTGAAGCTTGTTGCCCAAAAAAGGAGCAGAAGCTTCTTTTGGGTGACAAGCTTAATATGATGCAGTTTGCAGCGACTGCAACAGGATTTATCGCGTGACAATCGTGACAAACCAACACCGCTATTAGGTGCCATTGAAAATTAATGCCACCTAAACATGCATGCTGTGTTTTGGCAGCATTGCAGTGCGATTTGGAATCGCTGGCATAATCGTGGTGATTCTGCCTGTGATCCCAAATAGATGTAAACGGGGCCTAAATCTTCCTTTATTGCTGACACATATGAAAGAAGCAGTCTGGAGGCTGACATCCACTGTCATAGACTGGAAATTGCATCCTGTTTGTGGCAAGTTACAGAGGAATCCCACCACTTGTAGTCTTGTTGTATCTGATAAGTAATTGGGGATAACTGGCATAACATACTGGATAAAGAATAGCAGCAGTGCTGATGGCACATTGGCAGAAAAGACCATTGCACCCCTGAATCAAACCTGACAGACAACTTCTGCAAAGTCTATCCTAAAGATTTGGAAGTGATCACTCAAGAAAACATTCATTACAACTCCACCTATATTTGTTGTAATGCTGCTTTTTACACACTTTATTTTTTCCTTGTTAGGCTGTCCCTTTCCTGGTTAAGCAAACACAGGCAGGGACAGTGATGCAAAATGGGTAGAAATATTGGTGGCTGGAAAGGATTCTACAAGGGGAGGCCAAATAGCTTTTTTTGGGCTGGTACAGTGGAGAATTCTCTCAATCTCCCTTTAGTCCCTATTGACCTTTCCTGTGAGTCTTTCTCCACTTGTTCTCAAATCAAGACGGTAAAAAAAAAAAAAAAAAAAAGGCAGATGCGTTTCCACATAAAGGCAATAAGCAGGGCAAACCTTGCTATTATGACGCCCTCCTCCTTCTACAAATTCTGGATTGGCCCTCTGCACACTGCTATATACCCTTTCAAGCAAACATATTGCAATACATGTTTAAACTGGCCAACTGCGTCAAAAAATTCCCTCTTATGGCCAGTCCTACTCTGCTCTGCCAGTGCAAATGCTATGGTGGACACAATGCCAATATGGGGCAAAAAAGGAGTGTATAGCAGTGTGCAGAGGGTCCATCCAGAATTTGTATTTTTAATATGTGGTCACACCCCATTAGCACCTGATAGATTATATACTTTGTACATGTACAAGCTATTGGGATTTGAGCACAGGTATATCTTGTTTCTGCTGCAATGCAGGTCAGTGACCAGACCTGAACCTATTGGCTCTCCCTCTCCTTGCATCTGTTTTCCCCATGTTGGCATTGTGTCCACCGTAGCAATTGCATTGGCAGAGCAGAGTAGGACTGGCCATAAGAGGGATTACTTTGAGGCAGTTGGCTAGCTTAACCATTTACCACAAAGTGACGTAGCCCTACGTCGGCAAACTTTGCGGTAGTATACCGGGATGATGCCTCTAGCTAGAGACACCATCCCAGTACCGTGGTTTAGAGCCGACGGACGGCTTTCCGTCAGTAATGACCGATGCGGCTCGGGAGCCGCTTGATCGTTACCTGGGTGAGCGGGAGGGGACGTCCCCCCTCCCTCCGCCTTCCGTGACTTTGCTCGGGGCTGGATGGAGTCCCGATCAATGCCGGAAACGGCTTTGATCGTGTCTCCGATGACGTAACCCAGAGGCGGCGTCCATGACGTCACTTCCGGGTTGCTGTGCTGCAAAAGGCGGCAAATTTAAAAAACGGCTGTATGCAAAAACGCCGTTTTCGGCGTTTTGCATACATGGAAGTGTAGTGGAGGGGTCTAGGGTCTATCCCTACATAAAGAGTACCTGTTACTGCATATTGGTGTCACAAGGGATGTTTACATTGCTTGTGACAGCAATAAAAGTGATCAGATTTTTATTTTTTTTAAACCTGTAATAAAGTTAAAAAAATATATAAAATAAATAGGAAAAAAAGA
Organism: Pelophylax lessonae; assembly: GCF_965119305.1. Classification (NCBI taxonomy): domain Eukaryota; kingdom Metazoa; phylum Chordata; class Amphibia; order Anura; family Ranidae; genus Pelophylax; species Pelophylax lessonae. The sequence continues at coordinate 552,916,193 of NC_138768.1, read as the reverse complement.
AAATGTAGCCACCCCCGTCCCCGTTAGCTCGCGCACAAAAAAAAAACGTATACGGAAGTCGAGCCACGAATGAAATCGCTGTTCAAACCACACATGTGAGGTATCACCGCGATTGCCAGAGCGTGGGCAATAGTTAAAAAAAAAGAGCTACACTCTAACTCTAAACTATTAACCGTTAAAAAAATTTAAAGCGTCTTCTATTGAGATCTCTATTGACCGTAGTTTGTCGCCATCCCACGGGGGGGGCGCAATTTTAAACCGTAACATGTTGGGTATCTATTTACTCGGCGTGATATCATCTTTCACAATATACAAAAAAAAATGGGCTAACTTTACTGTTTAGTATTTTTTAAATGCAGTGAAATGTGATTTTTCAAAATTTTTCCCAAAAAATGGCGTTTTAAAGACCGCTGCGCAAATACCGCGTGACAAAAAATATTGCAATGACCGACATTTTATTCTCCAGAGTCTTTGCTAAAAAAAAATATATATATATATAATGTTTGGGGGTTCTAAGTAGTTTTCTAGGAAAAAATACTGGTTTTAACTTGTAAACAAAGAGTGTCCGAAATAGGGCTGGTGGTTAAACATGTATTGCAATATGTGTGAACTAAAAATCCCTATTTTTCATTGCAAAGTTTGCTAGAAAGAGTGTATAGCAGTGTGCAGAGGGTTTATCCAGAATTTGTAGTGTTAACATGTGGTCACACCCATATAGCACCTGGTAGATTATATACATGTACAAGCTTTTGGGATTTGAGCACAGGTATATCTTGTTTCTTCTCCTCCTTCTAGTTCTACTTCTCCTCCTTCTCCATCCACTTCTCCTCCCCTTCTGTGTTTGCCTCTTCCTGCTCCTCCCTCTTCCTTTCCTACTTCAAGTGATTGAAAAGTCTCATTTTTTTTAGTTAAAAAAACAAACAAACATGTTATACTTTCCTGCACTTTGCAGTGGTTTTGCACAGAGCAGCCCAGATCCCCCTCTTCTCAGGTCCCTCTCCGGTGCTCCTGGCCCCTCCCCCTGTTGAGTGCCTCCACAGCAAGCAGCTTGCTATGGGGGCACCCCAGTCACAGCTACCTATGTTCATTCAGACACGGAGCCATGGCCCGGCCCGACCCCTTTTTCTCCTCATTGGCTGACTTTGACTGACAGCAGCAGGAGCCAATGGTGCCATGCTGTTGTCTCAGCCAATGAGGATGGGTGGTTTTGGGCAGCCGAGACATTCCTGCAACATCGCTGGATCTAGAGGGACCTCAGATAAGTATTAGGGGGGCTGAGGGGGGACTGCTGCACACAAAAAGGCTTTTTATCTTAATGTATAGAATGCAATAAAATCTCCTGGCTTTACAATTACTTTCAACTTCTTCTGGGGTTGTTGGGGTTGGTCTTATATGGGGAGCATTAAGGCTAAATCATATACAGTGAAATACTGGGATCTGTGCCCCACTAAATTACACATGGTAAAAAACTAGTGAAAACAGCCCACTTAGTTAATTTCTTGCGCATGTCCCACATTTGCATTTTCATAACCACCATCATTTTTTAAAAACATCATTTACAGATTTACATTTTTTTATACATTTTTATATTTATGTTCCCTTGTGAGGTCATCCCTACCCTGATTAAGCAAATACTGGCAGGGATGGCAAAGAGATCATATCCATAGACCACAAAGCGTCAAGAATGTACCGCTAGCTGGAGGTGGCCCAATTTGCCCTCAAGGTACCAGTCCTCCCAGAGGACCTTCAGCTCCACAGGGGGATTTGTGGCTGAAAAGCTGGCTTTTAATTAAACAAATCGACCTGGACCACAGAGGACTACCAAACACTAATTGCAGATGTTATTGATAAAATCCATACAATTATTTTAAATTTGTTTAACAAAGAAAAGATCACATTTTTTGGGGTATTTAAAGCAGAGTTATGCTCCCCCCCCCTCCAAAAAATTAAAAGTCAGCAGCTACATATACTGTAGCTACTGACTTTTAATATTAGGACACTTACTGTACCTGTCCTGGAATTCAGCAATGTCAGCACCCCAGCCAATGCTTTCATCGGCTGTTGGGTGCTTTCACCGCCATTGCCGGTAAGGCAACCGGGCAGTGAAGCCTTGCGGCTTCACAGCCATTTCCCTACTGCACATGCGCCAAGAGCGCTGCATTCTCTTACCGGTCTAGCAGCAGGGGAAGTTGGAGGAAGGGGGGGGGGGCTGAACTGCTGACGATTGTGGGGACAGGGTACCTGTCAAAAACAGGTACCCGCTCCCCCAGAAAGGTGCCAAACACGGCACCGGAGGGGGGAGGAAGCAGAGTGGAACTCTGCTTTAAGGATATAGCAAGGCTATATTGCAACTGGGGCTAGGGTTTGTGATGCACAGTGTTTTTACAAAGAATGCAGTAATGTGCTGGGAAAAAAAGCTGTTCTTGAAAGGACCAACTAACTCACTGATGCAATCAATCGACTTCAGGCTAAGCCTCATAGTTAAAAAAGACCCAAGTTAAAAGAGAAACGTTTGCTAAGGTGTTTACAATTAAAGTGGAGTTCCACCCAAAAGTGAAACTTCCGCTTTAAGGCCTCCTGACCCCTGACATGCCACATGTGGCATGTCATTTTTTTGGGTGGGGGAAGGGGGGGGGCAGTTACTTAGTTCTGACAAGTACCCGCTCCCACTTCTGCTCGGGCCGGCTAGGTGGCTCGAGTGGATGTTCTCTTCTTCCCCTCCCTCTCTGCAATTTTCTGGGACACATGACAGGTCCCCGAAGATTGCCCATCCACTCAGGACATGCAGCGTGACTCGTGCATGCACAGTTCACACCTGGCTGTGTAGCTGCAAGCTGTCACAGCCGGGTACCCACACTAGTGATGCCGGTGACACAAGGAAAAGAGGGCGAGAACTGAGGCTCCCACCGGTCGCATCGCTGGATCCTGGGACAGGTGAGTGTGTGTTTATTAAAAGTCAGCAGCTACACTTTTTGTAGCTGCTGACTTTTATAAAACACAAAAACAGGTGGAGCTATCAGTTAGTTGTTGCGGACAGATATTGGTCTTTCAAAGGGTTTTTGGGTGCACATATATGTGCACACAGCAGGACACATAAGAAAATGAATCCCAGCACTCCAATTCAAAGAAATCAGGCATAGAGTGTACACCCAAACACTAAAATCACATGTAAGCTTCAGCATGATGATATCACTGGGAAAGCCTATTTTTATTTTAATTGCTAGCTTTTATAAAAATAGCTGATAATATTGATATAAAGTACCTTGTTGAGGCACTTTGTGTTGAGATGACACCCAAAAAAATGTTGAGATGGCTCTCCAAAAGGAAATTAAAAATTCTGTGCATAATACTGTACATTGCCCAGGCTTATTTCACTATTGTCACCATTTAAAAAGGACCTTCCATGAAAATAGAAAGTCTACCCTATTAAAAGCCCCCACCCAAAGTTAAATAGTCCTCAAAAGTGATGCAAATTTAGGCTGTTGTGAAAAAAGTAAAAAAAAAAAAAAAACTTTTGGCCTGGCTTCCAATGCTTCTAGGCGCTGGGCATGTTTTTTTTTTTTTGTTTGGCAAAAGCTTTATGTTTATGTTTCCTTTTTAGGTGATTGACTTCATGGGGCTATCAATAAAGTGGACCTTTCCTTTTCATGGAAGGTTATTTTTCAGAAAAAAAGGCCAGTGAAAAAACAATTGCAGTCAGCAACAATTAGGAAATATGCCCTGTGAAAAGACAAATACAGCATGTTTATCACTGTGGTGCATGTGGGCATGACAGGCTGTAAAAAGCCTGCAAGACAACGTCAGCATTAATACGTAACAAAGGATGGAAAAAAGGGTAAACACCCTTACATACGTCCACCCCCAAATCTCTGAGCTTCACAGCGTTTTCTACCCACAGGACATTCAGTAAGGGTTTACATCTGCTTTAACAGACCATCCAGTGCATACAAGCCCTACGCTAATTTCTCCCTATGCGCTATATAAGCTGCATGCTCTATGCATGTCAGTATGGCTTCTGGTAACCCACCCTTTTACAGTGAGGGGCTGATTTATCCAAAGGCCCCCTATTAGTCCTTTCTAAGCCAGCGGACAACAATTCAAATGGCAGGCAGTGAATTATAGTTAATATGGCAAATTTTCACATTATTTGCCAGGTCAATGAACTTCAAATAGACAGGATTTGCTGCAAACCTGAACCTCATCCCCCACTCCTGTCCCCAATAGTTAAAGTAGAAATTCACCCTAATACTAAAATCTCTAAATCTACAGGCATCTACAATCTATGACTAACCTATTTAGCCCTGTAAATAAGAAATAGCTATACATACCCTTTCTAAAGCTGATCCGGTCCAGTCCCATGCTGAACTGTCAGCGGCAGCTTCTCTGTGGAGGTGGGTGCAGAGGAACCAGCCCACAACGGAAGCCCCATAGTAAGTCTACGGGTGACGTCACTTCCCATTCATTTCTTAGCCATTGTCAACTGTCTCTTCTGCTTCAGGATCAGCTTCAGAAAAGGTATGTATAGCGATTTCTTCTTTACAGGGCTAGATAGGTTAGTCTTAGATTGTGGATGCCTGTAGATTTAGAGAATTTAGTATTAGGGTGGACTTCCACTTTAACTGCTTCTGGTCCGTCCGCCGCAGTTTTACGTCGCTAATATGACATTAAATACCAGGGTTATGGCAGCAGATAGCTGCCATAACCCCGGTATTTTTTTACAGGGCAGGCGGTCCTCTTTCACATAAAAGTGGTCCCAGCAGGGGATTCACCGGGGGATCTCTTTTATGGGTGGTGGGAGAGGAGCCCCCCCCTTTCCGCCGCTTCCCGGTCCATTTCCCCCCTTACCGAAACCGTCGGCAGCGGGGAAAACAATTCGGTCCTTTCCTCTCCTAGGCAGGAAGTCGAGTGAGGGCAAACTGGCCCCCACTTGTCTCTATGGCCTTGGAGGACTGGAGCGACGTCATAAATCGCTTCCTCCCAACAGGCTTAAAGGGCCCATTTTTTTATGATGAAAAAAAAACTTTTTTATTTTTTGGCTTTTTAGTGTAGATGTGAGATCTGAGGTATCTTTGACCCCAGATCTCACATTAAAGAGGACCTGTCTTGCTTATTTCTATTACAAGGGATGTTTACATTCCTTGTAAAAGGAATAAAAGTGATCAAAACATTTTTTTAAAGGGACAGTGTAAAAATAAAAAATAAAAGGTATAATAAATAAGAAAAAAAAAAAATGTAAAGCGCCCCGTCCCTCTGAGCTCGCGCGCAGAATCGAATGCATACTCAAGTCGTGCCCACATATGTAAACGGTGTTCAAACCACACATGTGAGGTATTGCCGCAATCATTAGAGTGAGCGCAATAATGCTAGCCCCAGACCTCCTCTGTAATTCTAAACTGGTAACCTGTAGAAATTTTTAAAGTGTCCCCTATGGAGATTTTTAAGTACCAATGTTTGTCGCCATTCCACGAATGGGCACAATTTTAATTTTGAAGCATGACATGTTGGTTTTCTTTTTTTTTTTTAATTCAAAAAAGTATATTTTTTCCCCAAAAAATTGCGTTTGTAAGACCGCTCCCAAATACGGTGTGACATAAAGTATTGCAACGATCTCCATTTTATTCTCTAGGGTCTCTGCTAAAAAAATATATATATATACTGTTTGGGGGTTCTAAGTAATTTTCTAGCAAAAAAAAATGATTTTAACTTGTAAACAACAAGTGTCAGAAATAGGCCTAGTTCTTAAGTGGTTAATCTGACATTGGATGCCACAAAATAGAATAGATGGAGGCTAAATTCTAATGCATTGTCAAATGACAGTCACCACAAAGACACAAAGAAAATGATTGTATTCTGTCTGCCCTATTCTCACTACAACGCAGCCGGAAACTGTGCTGCAGTGGGCTGTGCTAAAATATAGACATGCTGCATTTTATCGCAGCTCCCCCTACAGGATCGCATGTCACTGTACAGCAGTGCAGCACATCGTGCTTCTGTACAGTGACATGAATGAAATTTACTTTTGTATACTTTAACTACCTCGATACTGGGCACTTAAACCCCCTTCCTTCCCAGACCAATTTTCAGCTTTTAGCGCTGTTGCATTTTGAATGACAATTGCGCGGTCATGCAACACTGTACCTAAACCAAATCTGTGTCATTTTTTACCCACAAATAGAGCCTTCTTTTGGTGGTATTTGATCATCACAAACACAGCAGTATGTCTACTCTCAGGGCTTAGTGAATAGGTGCCAAAGGATTCAATGAAGTAGATCTTCACAAAGTAAGTATACAAACATAGTTACATAGTCAGGTTGAAAAGTTCATCTAGTTCAATCAACAGAAAAATGTATTAAATAGAAAACCTCCATATACACAATAGTAAACCCACAGTTCATCCAGGGGAAGGCAAAAAACCCCACTAAGAATTGTCCAACATGCTCCAGTAGGGGAAATAATTCCTTCCTGACATCCCAGGAGACAAGCGGATACTCTCTAGATCAATTATTTCTGGTATTTTTACCTATAAATGTTAATTATTTTATGTTCTATTTTATGCATCCAGCTATTTTTTAAAACAATTGCCCGAGCTGGCCAAAACTCTTTAGGGAGTGTATTCTATATTTTTATCACAGCTATAAGTGTGAAGAAGTCTTTCTGTGCGGAAGTTAAATCTTCTTTACCCAGACATAAAGAGTGCCCCCCTTAACCTCTGTAATGAATTGAAAGTCAACAACTCTGCATTAGGTTCGGAACAGAGGAGAATCCAAGATGTTGCAAACCTCTTACTCCTCATGATTGCCCACAGGAATGGAATGAGGGCGAGGAAGTGAAGAAGTATAGCGATTGCAAACCAGTGGCTTCAAAAGTTACACGTGAAAGACATTGGAGATACACATGCCAGGAGGAAGATCAAGGGAATAGGCCACCGGGTTCACCTTACGGAGGATGCGAAAAAGACCAACAAAATGAGGTGCCAGTTTTGGAGTGGGCACCTTGAGGTTGAGATTACGGGCCAACAACCACACCCTCTCCCCGACCTGGTACAAAGGAGCAGATAAACATCTCCAGTCTGCCTGGAGCTTCTGACGCTGTGCAGAGACCCGTACAGACTCTTAAATCTGCACCCAAGAAGAACGGAGGGCACAAAGGTGATTCTCCACAGCTAGAATGTCCTGTGGCGAGAATGACTCAGGCAGAGGCAGGCCGTTCAGAGGCACCATTGGACTGGGGATGGTAGGCCAAGGAGAAGGAGAGTCGAATACCCAACTGAGAGCAAAAGGCGTGCCAGAACCTAGAGACAATCTGACTCCCACGGTCCGAGACAATTTCCTTAGGCAACCCGTGTAAGCGAAAAACCTCCCTGGCAAACACTGAGGCAAGCTCTTGTGCGGTAGGCAGCCGCTTAAAAGGAACATAGTGACACATTTTAGAAAACCATGAGGATAACCATGTAACCTCGAGACGTGGGAAGTTCCACAATAAAATCCATGGCCAGGTGAGACCAGGGACGCTCAACATTGGGAATGGGATGCAGTAGGCCCAAAGGAAGGTGCCGCAGAGATTTATTCTGGGCACAGACCAAACAAGCAGCCACGTACTCAGCAAACTCAGTGCGGAGAGATGGCCACCAGAACTGACGGGTAATAATCCCAAGATATCTGGTTCTTACCAGGATTACCGGCAGTCTTGTAATTGTGATACATGCGCAACAGTCTGATGCGCAACCCCTCAGGTACAAAACATTTGTCAGCAAGTCTCCCAGTGGGAGCCACAGGTTGGGCAGCCAAGATCTGTTCCCAAAGAGGAGAGGTTAAGCTGGTGCGGATGGCAGCCAGGATATGATCTGAAGGTATGACAGGTGTCGGCACGGAGTCCTCCCTGAACAACTCAGAATACTGGCAATACAAGGCATCAGCTTTAACATTCTTGGAGCCGGGCAAATAGGAGACCACATAGTTAAAACGAGACAAGAATAACGCCCATCTGGCCTGATGGGGCGTGAGCCTCTTGGCCTCCGAGAGATATGTCAGATTCTTATGATCGGTGAGAATGAGATCTGGAACCACGGAAACCTTCGAGCAAGTGTCTCCACTCCTTGAGAGAAAGGATAATGGCCAAGAGCTCTCTGTCTCCAACCGCTTAGTTGCATTCAGCTGGAGACAGCTTACTGGAGTAGAACCCGCAAGGAAGTAAGGGTCCATCAGGTGTCCGACGCTGAGACAGGAGGGTGCCTACTCCCGTCTCAGAGGCATCCACCTCTAGGACAAAGGGCAAACCAGGATTGGGATGAGACAGAATGGCAGCTGAAGCGAAAGCAGACTTGAGGGCCTCAAAAGCTTGGAAAGCAGCAGGCATACAATTGTGGGGATCGCTGCCCCTCTTGGTCAGATCAGAGATAGGTTTGGCCAAAGAGGAAAAGTTCCTGATAAATTTCTGATAGTAGTTGACAAACCCAAGGAAACGCTGTAAAACAGCCGAAACCTTCTGAGGGTCCATAGAGAACCCCTCAGCAGAAATTATGTAGCCCAAGAAGGCAACCTGAGACAGATGGAATTCACATTTCTCAAGCTTACAGAAAAGCCCATTCTCGCGTAACCGCTGCAGCACCCGTCTGACATGCAGGTAGTGTGATTCAATGGAGTCCGAGTAAATTAGGATGTCGTCCAAATAGACTACCACGCATTGCTGCAACATATCATGAAAGACATCATTGATGAACTCCTGGAAGACAGCGGGCGCATTGCACAAGCCAAAGGGCATTACTAAATATTCGTAATGGCTGGTTCTGGTAATAAACTCGGTCTTCCACTCATCGCCCTCCTTGATCCTTACAAGGTTATTCGTGGCCCATATGTCAAGCTTGGTAAGGACCCTTGCTCCCTTGAGGCAGTCGAACAATTCAGTAATCGGGTATGTATTTTTGACGGTGATGTGATTGAGACCCCTATAATCAATGCAAGGTCTCAACTCTTCCCCTCCTCTTCTCTGCGAAGAAAAATTCCGGGACCCACTGGAGAAGTGGACATGCGAATGTGCCCTCGGGCAAGCGTATCCACCACATACTCCTCCATGGCCTTATTCTCCGCAACCGAGAGAGGATAAACCCTGCCACGAGGGGGAATTGCACCAGGCTGCAATTCTATGGCACAATCGTATGGACGATGAGGAGGAAGAGTACCAGCGCGCACCTTGTCAAATACATCTTGATACTCATGATATTCAGTAGGCAATACTGAATCTGAGGAGGTACAAAGTACCTTAACAGGCCCATGGATACAAACAGCGCCACACTGTGGAGACCAAGAGAGGATCTCAACCTGCTTCTGAAGCCAAGGTTACCCTAAATTAACAGAGTAGTGTGGGGATGATATAACCTGGAAACAGGCTGACTCCCTGTGAACAGCCCCTATAGCAATGTCAACTGGAACAGTCTCGTGGGTAACCTGTGCCGGTTGCAGGGGTCTGCCATCAATCGCCTCGATGACCAGTGGAGTAACATCTGGCTGCAAGGGTATGGAATTAACAGCAGCAAGCGTACTGTCAATAAAGTAACCGCCAGCACCGGAATCTACCAACGCATGGGTAACCACCGAGCCTGCTTCCCAGGAGAGGACAACTGTGATTAGTGGTTTATCTTTACGGGAAACCGGGGATGAGGAAATTCCACCTAAGATCTGCCCCTGACAGGATCTTAGGTGCGAGTGTTTCCCGGACGGGTAGGACAAGATTTCAGGAAATCTCCACCAAGGCCGCAATACAGACACCGGCCCTCCCTCCTCCTAAAGGCCCGCTTAGCCTCAGAAAGGTGAGTGAACCCTAGCTGCATGGGATCACAGCCAGACACACATTCCCCAGGAGGCATGGGAGGTGAGGGAGAAATGGATGGGAAAGAAAACGTATCTGGAAAGAGGCCTCCGCAGGTGCTCCTTAAATGATGGTCTCTCCCTGACCCTGGTATCGATCAAAATTAGGAAGGAAATGAGAGCCTTGAGCTCATCAGGGAGAACCTTGGCCGCGATCTCGTCCTTCCATGCATCGGAGAGACCATGAGAGAAGACCGCCACCAGAGCCTCATTATTCCAGCCGGCCTCTGCTGCCAGGGTACGAAATTTGATGGCATACTCGGCAATGGTTTGAATACCCTGTTGAATGGACAGGAGCAGCTTAGCAGCAGAAGCAGAGCGAGCAGGCACATCGAATACCCTACGAAAGGAGGCAACAAAACTCGGGTAATCGAGAATCACGGAATTATTGTTCTCCCACAAGGAATTCGCCCAGATCAAGGCCTTGTCCGAGAGCAACGAGATTAGGAAGCCCACCTTGGACCTGTCAGAGGGTAACGCCTGTGGAACCATCTCAATATAAATGCCCACTTGGTTTAGGAAGCCACGACACTGACTTGGTTCACCCCCATAGCGCTGGGGGAGGGGGACTGAACCAGTCATCCCTCTGGTAACAGCAACTTGAGCTGCAGGAGCGGCAACAGGAGCAGCAGCGGGTGCAACAAAAGTAGGTACCACCAGCCTAGCAGCTCCAGGAGTAAGGTATGACCTTGACATGGTGGCTCCTCTTGTTACGCAGATCTCCTGTGCGGTGCAGTAACCTCTTCCCTGCTGCTACAACTCTGCTCAGCCAGCACAAATGTCACTGCATTGCAGATTGTGTTCACTGACACACACACATCTGCCCTTTTTATCTGTACTTGGGCCTCAGTTGTAGTGATGGACGAACATCGGCTGGGGAGGTTCGCGAACGTTAGCCGCAAACTTTCTCAAATGTCCGCGAATCGCAAGCTCGCGGCGGGCCCCATTGACTTTAATGGGAGGCGAAATTTAAAAACCTTTAGGTCATATTTGCAGCCACAAAAGACTTACTAGCTGTGCACAAATAGTCCCACCACATGGACAATGTCATAACAGAAGTATTGCAATTGGAAAAGTTGCCCTAAAAATTATTTATTTATTTTTTTACAGCAAAAAAATTTTTTTTTTCCTAAATCAGCCTGAACTGACAGCAGCTGGTAAATACATGTCAAATACATATAGGGTCCATTCACACATCTGTAAAATGGGTCCGCATCCATTCCACAATTTGGCGGAACGTTTACAGACCCATTGATTTTCAATTCAAGTCTGAAAAATTATGCATTCACAGGATAAAGAAGTAAGTGTCGGCCATTCCAGGCCCCAAATATTAGCCCATATGCTTTTACCTGACAGCTAAGAACGTTGTATTCTGTGGCTGAAGGTACATTAGGCATTCACAGGATAAATAAGTAAGTGTCGGCCATTCCAGGCCCTAAAAATTAGACCATATGGGTTTACCTGACAGCTAAGAACGTTGTATTCTGTGGCTGAAGGTACATTAGGAATTCACAGGATAAATAAGTAAGTGTCGGCCATGAAAGGCCCCAAAAATTAGACCACATGGGTTTACCTGACAGCTAAGAACGTTGTATTCTGTGGCTGAAGGTACATTAGGCATTCACAGGATACAGAAGTAAGTGTCGGCCATAAAAGGCCCCAAAACTTAGCCCACATGGGTTTACCTGACAGCTAAGAACGTTGTATTCTGTGGCTGAAGGTACATTAGGCATTCACAGGATCAATAAGTAAGTGTCGGCCATGAAAGGCCCCAAAAATTAGCCCACACGGGCTTACCTGACAGCTAAGAACGTGGTATTCTGTGGCTGAAGGTACATTAGGCATTCACAGGATACAGAAGTAAGTGTCGGCCATAAAAGGCCCCAAAAATTAACCCACATGGGTTTACCTGACAGCTAAGAACGTTGTATTCTCTGGCTGAAGGTACATTAGGCATTCACAGGATACAGAAGTAAGTGTCGGCCATAAAAGGCCCCAAAAATTAGGCATTCAATGGACATGAAATGCCTTTTCTGCCGCTGTATTTACCGAAGACAGGGACCATGAATGGTCTGGCGGATATTTGTGGCCTGTCATGAGGAATTGTTATCAAACATGGTCTACTGGTCACATGTGTTGAATTCCTCAGAGATCCATGCCTCATTCATTTTTATAAATGTGAGGTAGTCAACACATGAGCTAGGTGAGTGCGCGTATCGGTGACGATCCCCCCTGCTGCGCTGAATGTCCTTTTGGTCAGGACACTGGACAGGGGGCAAGCCAACAGTTCCATTGCAAATTGTGCAAGCTCTGGTCTGCCCCCCCAGTAGTCCAGGGGTTCATCACTCCTCAGAGCGTCCACATTGGCCGTTAACCCGATGTAGTCGGACACCTGTCGGTCTAGGCATTCCCTGATGCTGGATCCGGAGTACAACACATCTTCAAACCGCCCTCTTCTTGCAGGCGCTGTTGGATTGCTACCCGCAACTGTTTCTCTGTGAGTGAAAATTCCTCTGCCAGCGCACGCAAAAGCAGAATGCAGCATTTCTCACAGCAAGGCCTGGAAGTGCTGCATTCTGACTGCCCTCTGTGATGGTGGTAACATTTCTGCCATATTTTGTTTGAACCGGGGGTCTAAGTAAGTGGCCACCCAGTACTGGTCCTTGCCCTTTATATTTTTTTTTATACGAGGGTCCCCCTTAAAATGCTGAAGCATGAACACCCCCATTTGCACTAAACTGGACGCGGTGTAGTGGCCTGGCTCCAGCTTTTCATCCAGGATAATCTCATCCTTGTTGTCCTCCCCCCATCCACAGACAACACCAGGGATCCCAGACAGGTTTAAAGCATGCTCTTTTTGCTCCTCCTCATCTGCCCCGGCACCATCCTCCTCTGACTCCTCTTCAGACTCCTGTTGTTGACTTGTCTCAGATGGAGTAGGACCCCCTGGGAATTCATCCAACATTGTGACTTCCTCATCTTCCTGCTCCTGCTCCTCGATGGCTTGATCAATGACACGACGCAATGCATGCTCCAAAAAGAAGGCATAAGGTACGATGTCACTGATGGCGCCCTGGCCGTGACTGACCAGTTTGGTGATCTCATCAAATGGCCGCAAAAGTCTGCATGCGTCACGCATGAGCAGCCACTGGCGAGGTGAAAAAAACCCAAGCTCCCCAGAACCTGTCCTGCCGCAGAGTTCGTACAGGTAGTCGTTAACCACACGTTTCTGCTGGAGCAGCCTATCAAGCATATGCAACGTTGATTTCCATTGCGTCGGGCAGTCACAAATAAGATGCCTGACGGGCAGGTTGTGTCGCCGCTGAATGTCAGCAAGGCAAGCCATGGCTGTGTAAGATCTTCTGAAATGGCCCGAGATTTTCCTGGCCTGCCGCAAGACGTCCTGGACCCCAGGGTATCTGGCAACAAATCGCTGCATGACCAAGTTCAGGACGTGTGCCATGCATGGCACATGTGTAATTTTGCCCTGTTTCAGCGTGCTCAGCAGATTGGCACCGTTGTGCGTTATCAGCCACTGATCTGCCTGTGAATGCAAAGCTGAAAGGAATGCAGGACCAGTGTGGCTCTTGGCTTCCAGGCACAACAGATGGAAGAGATGGTAGCAGCGGAAAAGGAGGAGTCAGCCGAGGAGGAGAGGGAGGATGGAGTAGGAGGAGGAGAAGAAGAGGCAGGCCTGCATGCACTCCATGGCGGTAAAACCAAATCTACATGGGTGCCACGGTTTACATGCTTGACGGCCGTCAGAAGGTTCACCCAGTGGGCAGTAAAAGTTATATACCTTCCCTGCCCGTGTTTGCTAGACCATGTGTCTGTGGTCAGATGTCTCTTGGCACCGACACTGTGTGCCAGAGATACATTCACTTGCCGCTTAACATGACCATACAGCTCTGGAATGCCCTTCTGCGAGAAATATTTCCTGCCTGGACCTTCCATTGTGGTGTTCCAATGGCCACAAATTTCCGAAAAGGCCTCCGTGTCCACCAGTTGATATGGCAGTAGTTAGCGGGCTATCAGTTCCGACAAGCCAGCAGTCAACCGTTGGGCAAGAGGGTTATCCGGCGTCATCATTTTTTTACGCTCCAACATTTGGACCATGGAAGCCTGCCTTTCTACAGAACAATGTGAGGATGGCATGATGGAAGGTGGAGTGGAGGACAATTGTGAGGAGAGAGGAGAAGGAGAAGAGGCTGGACGGTGAGAGCCTGGAGCGTGGCTTTGTGTGTTCTGACGGCGTTGTTCCTACTGGACTCGGTGATGGGAGTTCAGGTGCCTTCTTAAGGTGGTCGTCCCTAGGTGAGTGTTGGGCTTACCGCGTTGACTGCAAAGGCTGCAGATGGCAACACTGTTGTCAGCAGTGGACACATTAAAAAAAGCCCACACTGCGGAGCCATGTGCCGGCCTCCTGGAAGCACTAGATGTGACTGTACATGGTCGATGGCTCGCTCCTGATACATTTGCAGTCTACTTTGTCCCTCCTGTGCAATGTAAGTTCCGCCTGCTTCTCCTCCCTATCTGCTGGTCCGTCTCTTCCTCTGAACTCCCCTCCTCCAGGGCCACTGTGATAAACCAGTGGCTCCTCCAGGGCCACTGGTTTATCACACCACTTCTGCAAACAATTAGCCAGTAACTGTTGTCACTGTGTGTAGCACAGTTAACGCAGCAAAAAAGGCCAAGTTTTTGCAGGACACAAATACGCTGTTATAAAGGTATACTGTTAAATAACACCCACTTCAATCTGTGGTATTGGGGGGCCACTGGTCTATCATACCAGTTGTACAAAAAATTGGCCAGTAAGTTTGGCACTGTGTGTAGCAGAGTTAACGCAGCAAAAGAGGCAATATTTTTGCAGGACACAAATACACTTCTAAAAGTATACTCAGATAACACCTCACTTCAATATGTGGTATTGGGGAGCCACTGGTTTATCACAGCAGTTGTACAAAAAGTTGGCCAGTAAGTTTGGCAACGCATGTAGCAGAGTTAATGCAGCAAAAGAGGCAATATTGTTGCAGAACACAAATACACTTAGACAAGTGTACTCAGATAACACCCCACTTCAATATGTGGTATTGGGGGGCCACTGGTCTATCACACCAGTTGTACAAAAAATTGGCCAGTGAGTTTGGCACTGTGTGTAGCAGAGTTAACGCACGCATCAAAAGAGGCAATAATGTTGCAGGACACAAATACACTTAGACACGTATACTCAGATAACACCCCACTTCAATATGTGCTATTGGGGGGCCACTAGTTTATCCCACCAGTTGTACAAAAAATTAGCCAGTGAGTTTGGCACTGTGTGTAGCAGAGTTAACGCAGCAAAAGAGGCAATATTTTTGCTGGACACAAATACACTTATAAAAGTATACTCAGATAACACCCCACTTCAATATGTGGTATTGGGGGGCCACTGGTCTATCACACCAGTTGTAAAAAAATTGGCCAGTGAGTTTGACACTGTGTGTAGCAGAGTTAACGCAGCAAAAGAGGCAATATTGTTGCAGGACACAAATACACTTATAAAAGTATACTCAGATAACACCCCACTTCAATATGTGGTATTGGGGGGCCACTGGTCTATAACACCAGTTATACAAAAAATTGGGCAGTAACTGTTGTCACTGTGTGTAGCACAGTTAACGCAGTAAAAGAGCCACATTTTTGCAGGACTAAAATACACTGTTATAAATGCATACTGTTAAATAACACCCCACTTCAATAAGTGGTATTGGGGGCCACTGGTCTATCACACCAGTTGTACAAAAAATTGGCCAGTAAGTTTGGCAACGTGTGTAGCAGAGTTAACACAGCAAAAGAGGCAATATTTTTGCAGGACACAAATACACTTAGACAAGTATACTCAGAAAACACCCCACTTCAATATGTGGTATTGGGGGGCCACTGGTATATCACACCAGTTATAATACTTTTTTAAAAGTGCTTTTGTCACTGTTTGTAGTATTGCTGCAGAAATGCTCACCACACCAGTCACAATGCTGCACAGTGTACAATACAAATCCACTATAATATGCTTTCTATATTAGAAAGTATATTATAAGTGTATTACACCCCTATATAGTGCACTGCACACCAAAGAATAGTACACCTATACCAAATACCAGTCCTTTGTGTCACTGAAGATCTGTCCCTGGTGCACACAGCAAACCTCTCCCTACGCTGACAAAAGAGACAATACACCTATACCAAATACCAGCCCTTAAAAGGACTTTTGTGGACCTTAACAGAGCGATCTGAGTCACTGACAGTCTGTCCCTGCTGCACACAGCCAACCTCTCCCTTCACTGACAAAAAGCAGAACTTGAAATGGCCGCCAGGTCAGGTCTATTTATAAGGTAGGGGGTATGTCCATGTGCTACAATGTTTCAATTGGCTGTCCCATTCCACCTGATGGCTGTGTCATGAGTCAAAGTTCTCCCCGATGTAAACTAATATGGCCGCCGCGAACAACGCCATACATTCGCAAAATCGGCGGGCTGCAAACAAGCAAATTTCGCCGCAAACCGACCACCGGGCGAACCGCAAGGCCATCCCTACTCAGTTGCACTTCTCTTAACCTCCCATACTGCTTGTGAAAATTGCCCCGCTGTCATTAACTGCATGGTCAACACTTTCCTTCACAGTACATGTACAGACACGACCCCCGACACACCGATCTCTGTGTCCTGGGTCACTGCTCTCTTCATCCACATGTGCACTGATTACTGTAATGCAGACACAGTCCTTTTGTACAATACAGTGCATTTCTTCCCCATCAACTCTCCAACATTTTACCTGGGAAAATATACTGTTTCTTGGGTAAATGTCTGTTCGGTTCCCATGACAACCACCATTGCAAACGTGACTTATCAGGACACTTTCACTGATCACTTTAGAGCAGACATTACTTTCTTCACTGACACTCCAGCACTTTACTTGGGAAAGCATAACATTACTTGGTGGGACTGCTCAGCCGTTGCTGTAAGCAACCCAGCTGTAACCCAGGGATGCATCCCAGACGATGCCCCCAAATGTAGCACTGCCCCCATAAGGACTGCCAGAATCACACTTTTTGGGTCCCCCTGAGCAGTGCCAGACAAGGTCATCCAGCACCCTGGGCAAAGATGACAAACTGCACCCCCCACCTTCCCTTAGGGTTAGGATCAGAGCGCCCACATCCCTGCAATAAACCATTGCACCCAGGGCTGCCGCCCCCTCCTGCCCACCCCTTGTCCCGGCCCTGCCCCTGAGTTACCAACAGCAACCTCGACATGAACACTTTCTCACTTTTCCTCCTTGGCTCGCTCCAATAACCAGTCCAGGGGTATTTGGTTGTTTTGTGTTTTATTATAAATTAGGGATAGGAGATGGGAATAGTGGGATACTCTGAATTAACTATGCACAATGTTGAAGAACTTCGATCTTCATGTACAGCCAGGCTGTTGATTCACCCTGTCACTAAAGGTGAACCTGAATTAAGTCTCTTTCCTAAGACGAGTTAATGAACTATTGATTATCTTCAGGACACTCTCCTCAGCATTCTCTCTCTCTCTCTCTCTTTACTGCTGACACCCGTCCTCCGACTATCCTATACGTGGGGTTGCCTCCCTCAGGTCAGGCCCCTTGACACGAGTCCCTGTACTCACGTTACTGTTTTCCAGGGTCTCCAGTGTCTCCCCCTCAGTCAGCTCTCCTGGACCTCTGGGTTCAGCTCCTCTCATCTGTTCCTCTGGCCCCCCGGACGACCTCCTGTGACCGCATGCCACTGCTACAGAGGGGGAGGCAGCCGCCCCCTTCCTCCGGGGCTCTGCTCTCCAGCCAAAGACCCCGCAGCACATGTGCTCCTGTCTTTTATACAGTATCCCAGAATACACTGAGGTGACCTGCCACTGCCAATCACCAGGACTGTATCAAAACCTATGTATTCATTTGTCAGGTTTCCTCCAACTGTCCAACACGCCTCCCTATAGGACCATTGTGGAACACTCTCTAGACACAATGAATCAAATACTGAGCACAATAAGCAGACCTCACCAACAGATCCTGCTCCCTGGTAAGCAAAGAGCAATATAGATTTGACTGCAGAGCCCCTCTGGTAGGCAGACGGAGCCAAAAACTATACTAGCAACTACCTAGGAGGGTTCTACACAAGGATATGCAATGGTCAACGTATTCTTTATGTCAGCAATCCATATGGATTTTCTTGGTTGTAGGTTCTCGTGTTGCTATTAATCAGTCCCAGGTTCAGTGACAAAGAGCTTGAATACCATGGCAAAAGCACACTCCGGAAATTAATACCTACAATTCAGCTGTGTCTCCTATGCAATTTATATATGTACACTATATTACCAAAAGTTATGGGGCGCCTGCCTTTACGCGCACATGAACTTTAATGGCATCCCAGTCTTAGTCCGTAGGGTTAAATATTGAGTTTGCCCACCCTTTACAGCTATAACACCTTCAACTCTTCTGGGAAGGTTGTCCACAAGGTTTAGGAGTGTGTCTACGGGAATGTACTCTAATTCATCCCAAAGATGTTCTATTGGGTTGAGGTTTAGGATTCTGTGCAGGTCAGTCAAGTTCCTCCACCCTAAACTCGTTCATCCATGTCTTTATGGACCTTGCTTTGTGCACTTGTCCAAATCATTTAGCGGAGGAGGGATTATGGTGTGGGGTTGTTTTTCAGGGGTTGGGCTTGGCCCCTTAGTTCCAATAAAGGGAACTCTTAAGGTGTCAGCATACCAAGACATTTTGGGCACAGTTTGGGGGTTGGCTGTTCCAGCATGACTGCGCACCAGTGCTCAAAGCAAGGTCCATAAAGATTTACCCAACCCCTAAAAAACAACCTGACAACCTAACTCCCTTCTCCTCCACTAAATGATTTTGACCAGTGCACAAAGCCTGTTCTGACCTCAACCCGATAGAACACCTTTGGGATGAATTTGAGCAGAGACTTTGAGCCAGGCCTTCTTGTCCAAAATAAGTGCCTAACCTCACAAATGCGCTTCTGGAAGAATGCTGCAGTTGCTGTTCCAAAATAACTGCGCACCAGTGCACAAAACAAGGTCCATTAAGACATGGATGAGTGAGTTTGGGTTGGAGGAACTTGACTGGACTGCACAGAGTCCTGAACTCAACCCGATAAAACAAGTTTGGGATAAATTAAAGCGCAGACTGCGAGCCAGGCCTTCTCTCTAACAGCCTTCCCAGAAGAATTGAAGCTGTTATAGCTGCAAAGGGTGGGCCAAGTCAATAATGAACCCAACGGACTAAGACTGGGATGCCAATAAAGTTCATGCGTGTAAAGGCAGGCGTCCCAATACTTTTGGTAATATAGTATATATAATTTAGTATATATATATATATATATATATACAGTATATTTATAGTACATACTAGGGATTGACCGATTATAGGCAAAGCCGATATATCGGGGGCCAATATGCACTTTCCCCGATATATCAGAATCGGCCAGTAAGGTTACCGACATTGCCGATATTTCGGGAAAGTGCTTGTACCGTAGTGATGCCTGCAGCTTGAGGCATCACCCCAGTACTGGCGTCCATAGCCGACGGTCGACTGTCTTGTAATGACAACCGATGCGGCTGAGAAGCCGCTCGGCTGTCATAACAAGGTGCGGGAGGGGACGTCCCCCCCCCCTCCCCACTGCCTTCCGCGGCTTGCCCGGGGCCCCTGTCCCACCGGGAGACCCAGACTAGTTTCCCCAGGCACTCAAATAAAGTACTCTAGTCTAGATTACACAGAGCGGAGGGAGCATGGGAGGAGCTGGAGTGCAGAAGGCTGGAGGGGCGGAATTAAGTTCAGCTGGTGAGGCGGAGCTGGGTGGAGCTGGATGGCAAATGGCAGACGGCTAGAGACTGAGGCGATCAGAGCTGAGTGCCAGGACACCGCCGAAGACCCGATCAGGCCGCATTCGGCTCTGATCGGGTCTCCATGTAAAAACCCATAAGTGATGTCATGACTTGGCGCCAGTTTCAAAAAAATGACAGCATTCAAAACAGCCAAACTTTGCTGTTTTGAATGCTTTTAAGTGCAGAGAAGGGGTTTGGGGTCTTTTAGACCCCCAGATCTCTCCACAACAGTACCTGTCAAGTGTAAAAATAAATATATGTACATAAATATAGGCCAATATCGGCCGATACCGATATTCAATGGCCAAAATATCGGTATCGGTAACGGAAATCCGATATCGGTCGATCACTAGTACACATATATATATATATATATATATATATATATATATATATATATATATATATATATATATCAGTGCCACCTTATCAGAGCCTATCAGTGCCCATCAGTGCAGCCTTATCAGCGCACATCAATGAAGGAGAAAAATTACCTGTTTGCAAAATTTTACACCAAACTATGAAAATTTTAAGCCTTTTTTTGTTTGTTTAGCAATTTAAAAAACCCAGTTGTGATTAAATAATTAATTGTGAAAGAAATGATAAAAATTTCATATGGGTAGAGTGTAGCATGAGCGCGCATTTGTCATTCAAAGAGTGACAGCGCTGAAAGCTAAAAATTGGCCTAGGCAGGAAGGGGGTAAAAGTGTCCAGTAAGTAAGTAGTTAATCTAAACAACCTCAAAGTTTGTACACCTACTCATTTGAAGATCCCAACACATTTACTTTCTTGAAACTTTTACACGTATTCACTATGATAGGGCTGCACGATATTGGGGAAAAAAGTATATTGCGATATTTCGTTTTTAACGATATATATCGCAATATTTCTCCCAGACAGTCTCCGGAGGAGGGATCAGTTAGCAGAGCTCAGCTTTCTGCCAGGGGATCCACCACACTGGTAGAACTTCTCCCTCCCGAGCCTTGTGTCGGAGCCAGAGTGTAGAGGAAGCGGGCTGTCGGTAGCAGCCTTTGTCCCGCGGTGCTCCTCCGCCATGCTCCGGATGTCTCTCCCCCCTCTCCTGCTGCAAACACTGTAGCCTCGCCTCTCCGCCGCCATGCAATCCACCCCGTACTCCAGCCCTCCCAGCTCTCCCTCTTAGTCAACAGCCGACCATTACTCCGCCCTGCTCCGCCCATTGTCTCTCCATTGAAAAATATTACAGCCTGATCCCGCCCCCGATGCAGCCAGGAGAGGCAATGGGCGGAGCAGGGCGGAGTAATGATCGGCTGGATACTAGAGGAAGAGCTGGGAGGGAAGTGTGGGACGGATGTAATCACTGTGAGTCCTCCTCCTCCCCCCGAGTCCCGACTTCTCCCCGCCCTGCCTAATGCCTGAATATCGTGGCTTCGGCAATAAGAATATCGCCCGTGCCTGCAGAACGATAGTCGATATCACATCGACTATCGTTCAGCCCTACACTATGACATGTGAATAGGCACTGCTGTGTCACAGATTTCACATAGCCTGCCTTCTGAACTTCAGAAGTGCTGAGAGGAGGAGTTTCAGGAGGCAGAGTCAGTATAGGAATCACTGCTTCCAGACAGCAAGGTACCATGGGTTATGTAGTCCTTGGAAATCGAAAGTAAACAGAAGAAGTGAAGCTGCAAAGCATGCAGAGAAATCCAGGAAGTTGTAGAAAGAGATGGCCAGCAGACAGATAGAATTCACAATAAGAGTAAGATTACAGTATATTAGATTTTCAAATATAACTATTGTTAATATTACAATGCCAATGTTATAAAATGAAAGTGCATGCTTTCTATATAAAGTCCACTTGCTGAGACTATAGATTTCCTTTAATTTCTATATAAAGTCAACTTTTATGTTTTGTCCCTTCCCAGATTAAACCAGAAAATACTGTATATCGCTGTTATTGTTTTTTTTTTTTTTGTTTATCCGAAAACATTTTTAGAGTTTATATTCAAAATTCAGGTTGAATTAGATCAGGTTGAACTTTTCCCTTTTAAAGTAGTGCACGTTCTTCAGATAGTGGCTACACAATTGTCAATATACAAATTTTTCATAGTTTTTATGATACCTCATTTGTCACTCTACTTGAGGCCTCATGCACACTGGACATTAAAAATGCCACTTTTAGGAGTGTTCGACCTTTTTTTTCTGCTTCTAAATGCCCCTCAATGCCCCTCTATTTATCCATGGTACTTAAAGGCTTTTAGAGGCAGGGGTGTGTAGAGGAAGAAAAAAAAAAACACTGCCAGTGTGTTTAGGAGCAGCAGCATTTTGACAGAACAACGCTCAACACACCGAAACACGTGTAAATGTGCTTTTAGAGCTTGAGCTTTAAAGTGGTTGTAAATCTCAGTCATGGAATCTGAACAAAGCACATACTGTTGATCTCTATCCAAAGCTCTAAGTGTCATTTCTCTGGTGCTTCATTCCTCTGTTATCAGCATGTGTCACTTCTGAGAAGTTTTCACGACACATGAGATAAATTTGTGTCGGGAGAGAGAGAGCTCAAAACAGAGCTTGTCTATTCACAGCACAGTTCTTCTGCTGTGTGAAGGGGGTGTGTTCCTTTCCTCCAATCAGCTCTCACACACTGTAACTGCAGCCTCTCTACCCCCTCCTCTGTGCTCCTGACAGATGAAGAAGGATTTTTAACAAGATCTGCCCATTTACCCATTGCCGACCGCCCCACGCAGATTTACTGCGGCGGGGCGGCTGGGCTGCACATAATCACGTAGATCTACGTGATTATGTGCATGTGGTCTTGGCGGCGCTCCCGCTGTGATTAGACACAGTGGGAGCCAGATCACGGGAGGAGCGGGCACGTTTGCCGCCGGCCTTCCGCGATCTTAAGGGAAACTGACAGGAGACCTGTCTGCCTATGTAAACAAGGCAGGTGGCTCTGCTGTCAGACAGGTGCAATGAGATTGTGTGTCTCAGCTTAGCTGAAACACTGATCTCTCTGTGCCTTTCACAGAGCCCTCCGCCCCACAGTTAGTAAGCACAATTTAGGAGTACACTTAACCCCTTGATCACCCCCAGAATTAACTCCTTTCCTGCCAGTGTCATTTATACAGTAACAGTGCATATTATTCAGCACTGATCACTGTATTGGTGTCACTAGTCCCCAAAAAGTGTCACAGGGTATCAGATTTGTCCGCCGCAATGTCACAGTCCCGCTAAAAATCGCTTATCACAGACATTACTAATAAAAAAATAAATAAAAAGTCCAAAAGTCTATCCTATAGTATGTAAACGCTATAACTTTTGTGCAAAGCAATTAATATACACTTTTTTGGGGATTTTTTTTATCAAAAATATGTAGCAGAATACAAATTGGCCTAAACTGATCTAAACATTTGATTTTTAAAATTTGTTTATTGGAAATGTTTTATAGCAGAAAGTAAAAAATATTGTTTTTTTTTTTTTTTCAAAATTGTTGCTCTTTTTTTTGTTTAAAGCGCAACATCTAAAAACCGCAGGGGTGGTCAAATACCACCAAAAGAAAGCTCTATTTGTGCGAAAAAAAGGACATCAATTGCATTTGGGTACAGCGTTGCACGACCACGCAATTTCCAGTTAAAGCAACGCAGTGCCGAATCACAAAAAATGGCCTGGTCATTAAGGGGGTAAAACCTTCCGGGCTGAAGTGGTTAAAGGGGTGTGGGGAAGAGAAAACTGCAGATAAAAAAGTAAAACTATGTAGGGGGATTTGTTTCATCTTTGTGTATCATCTGGGGCTGTTCACTTCGCTATGTATATGTGAGGGTTTACAACCACTTTAATTAATTGCAATGGACAGAATAAATGATTCTTCTGGCTAATCAAATGAATTAACACTCAAGTGCTTGACGCACCTAAACGCACTTCCAAAAATATGGCTATAAGCATTATTTTGATGCTGCTTTTCTCCCTACCAGGAGAAAGGCATTCAAGGAAGCTGCGCAAATGCCCATAGTGCATGAGGCATTAGACCACTAAATGGTTAACTTTCCAGTCGAACTCTGTAGGAAGACCTATAATGTTTTATAATCTGGAGTTCCCCCAGATTATTGTAGGACCCTGTATAGTTTGTCAACTGTAGGCCATGCATAAGAGGTGGCAGAAAAATTAAAAACTGGTTCACCAGCTAATAGGGAGAAATTATTTAACCACTTCCATACTGGGCCTATTCTGGCACTCCTCTCTTACATGTAGAAATCATAATTTTTTTGCTACAAAAATTACTTAGAACCCCCAGAGCCCCTAGGGAATATAATGGTGGTCAGTGCAAGTTTGTATGTCACACGGTATTTACGCAGCATTTTTTCAAACTGTTATTTTTTTAAAAAAAACTGTTTCATGAATTAAAAAAAAAAAAAACACTAAAGTTAGCCCAAATTTTTTGTATAATGTGAAAGATTACGTTACACTGAGTAAATAGATGCCTAACAATAACTCGTGGAATGGCGCCAAACTTTACTTGTGTAAACATCCCTTGTAAAAGTAATAGGGCATGACAGGTCCTCTTTATGGAGGGATGTGGGGTCTATACGTCCCACATCTCTCCTCTAGGCTGGAAAGCCTGAGATAAAAAAAAAACAATCTCTGACTCTCCAGCCAAATACACGGCATTGTTTACAACTGCCAGGGCCAAACCTGACTTCATAACATCGCGCCTGACCTCTGAGAGTCATAGAGATGACCAGGGACCATCTGGTCCTTCGGTCAGCTCTATGGTAAACTGCCACCGCTGATAGATTCATTCACCGGCTTGCCGATTGCACCGGCAAACCGGTAGAAGCTCCAGTCCAGCCTCCTCTAAAAATAATTAAGCTGCTGAAGCTCCACTATGATTGTTTTTTACATGACAGGGAATCGCCGGCAGAAAAAGAAGATATCTGGATTATGCCTGCAGCTGCCGGGGTTGGACCTGACGTCATAATGTTGCGCCCGGCCTCCGAGAGTGATAGAGATTACTGGGGACCATCTGATCCTCAGTCAGCTCTATGGTAAACTGTCTCTGCCGGTGGATTTATTCTCTAGCTCGCAGATTGCACGGGCAATCCGGTAGAAGCACCGGAAAGTGATGGGAGGGGGGATGTCCCCTCCAGCCTCCTGTAAAAACAATTAATCGGCTGAAGCTCCACTATGATTGTTTTTTACATAACAGGGAATCACCAGCAGAAAAAGAAGATATCTGGATGATTTGACTTCATAATATCGCGCCTGACCTCTGAGAGTCATAGAGATGACCAGGGACCATCCAGGCCTTCGTCAGCTCTATGGTAAACTGCCACCACTGGTAAATTCATTCTCCGGCTTGCCGATTGCACCGGCAAACTGGTAGAAGCACCGGTCCAGCCTCCTCTAAAAATAATTAAGCGGCTGAAGCTCCACTATGATTGTTTTTTACATGACAGGGAATTGCGGGCAGAAAAAGAAGATATCTGGATGATGCCTGCAGCTGCCGGGGCTGGACCTGACGTCATAACGTTGCGCCTAGCCTCCGAGAGTCATAGAGATGACCGGGGACCATCTGGTCCTCGGTCAGCTCTATGGTAAACTGCCTCTGCTGGTGGATTTATTCTCTGACTCACAGATTGCATGGGCAATCCGGTAGAAGCACAAGAGAGTGATGGGAGGGGGGACGTCCCCTCCCGTCCCCTGTGAAAACAATTAAGTGGCTGAACCTCTGCTTTGATTGTTTTTACATGACAGGGAATCGCGGGCAGAAAAAGAAGATATCTGGATGATGCCTGCAGCTGCTGGGGCTGGACGTCATAATGTTACGCCCAGCCTCCGAGAGTCATAGAGATGACCGGGGAGCATCTGGTCCTTGGTCAGCTCTATGGTAAACTGCCTCTTCCGGTGGATTAATTCTCCGGTTCGCTGTTTGCGTGGTGGTAGAAGCACCAGAGGGTGACGGGAGGGGGGGGGGGGGTCCCTCTCCGCCTCCTGTAAAAACAATCAAGCGGCTGAACCTCTGCTATAATTGTTTTTTACATGACAGGGAATTACTGGCAGAAAAGGAAGATATCCGGATGATGCCGGCTGGACCTGACGTCATAATGTTGCACCCAGCCTCCGAGAGTCATATTTACATGACAGGGAATTGCCGGCAGCTGCAGGCATCATACAGATTTAACTACTTAAACCCCAGGACGTCATATGACGTCCACCTAAGGAGAAGTGGTTAAAAAGAAAAAACAGTTTACCAGGAAGCACAGCTAGGTATTTTCAGTAGAGCAAAATACAATTTAATTTATAGTAACCAATAATAAATCTTTCTGCGATATTCTGGCACACTATGCCAGTGAAATGTCAGATCAGGTTGGTAGCTATGAAGCAGTGGATTTTGTATATTTTCACTGCAGTTTGTGCTGCTTAATTAGTCAAATAACCACTTCAGTTGATCAAAGTATAAACAAAGTTATTGATTTGTAAAAAGCATCTTATTGTAGACTTTAGCTAAAGCTGAAATTTAGTATACTTTTTCTCTCTGGGATACAGCAGCAAACTCATTAGGCATATGAAATGCTTTGTATCCTGTTACCTGTGGATGGCTGCTTCTAGTAAAAATCATCCCTGCCGTGTCTCCTTCCCAGCCACTGGATATTTCCCTGAGCAGCAATCTTCCCGTACTGTGAAGGTTATCAGCAGTAGCTTCTACGGATAAGAGTTGCAGCGCTCGCCCACCCCTTCTGCCCTCTCTCTCATTCACAGAACTTGTATTACTACACTTTCATAAGGAATCACATTCTGTGAATGGGTGAGGGAAATCTCATCGTTCAACTACTCCTCCATTCACAGAACTCGGTGATTTGTGGGGGTGTAGTAATACAAGCAATATGAATGGTAGAGAGGGCAGCAGGGGGCGGGTGAGCAGCTCAACTCTTCACACTAGCAGTCACTGCTATTAACCTTCACAGTGCCGGAAGATAGCCCCTCATGGTGGTATCCGGTGGCTGTGCAGGAGACTAGGGGGTTGATTTACTAAAACTGGAGAGTGCAAAATCTGGTGAAGCTCTGCATAGAAATCAATCAGCTTCCAGTTTTTATTATCAAAACTTAATTGAACAAGCTGAAGTGAGAAGCTGATTGGCTACCATGCAGAGCTGCACCAGATTTTGCACTCTCCAGTTTTAGTAAATCAACCCCTGCATGCATTCAAACATATACACCAGTGGTTTTCAACTTTTACCTTGGGCAGAGGCAGACTAGAATACTACAATCACTGAGCACTAAGTTATATCACCTTTGATTTTTTTTCAGCTATCTTGCAAACCTGGCCTGTTAGTGGGTCCTGTGGACAGGAGTTGAGAACCACTGCTTAAGGGTCCATTCACATGGGCTTTCCACCCAATGTACTCAGTTTTTCTCAGCGGGGATCGATCCGCTGATCCCCACTGAGCAGGCGGATGACAGGTCTGTCTCCGCTTACTTTGCAGAGATGGAGCTGTCAGATCCCTGCTCTCCTCTATAGGAGATCGGATGAAAACGGACCGCCTGTCTGTTTTCATCAGATCCGATCCGATCTTCCAGAAGGATGGAAAATAGGGTTTCCACCCGTCTGGATTTTATGGACAGGATCGCATCAGATAGCAGCGGGTGTTAGTGGACATGTCACCGCTGACATCCACTGCCCCATAGGGGTACATGGAGCATCCGATCAGGTCCACCTGAAAAACTGACAGGCGGATCTGATCGGAAAGCCCGTGTGAAAAGAGCCATACACTAAATGTCAGCTTTCAGCAAACCCATGTCAAATTCTTTAATATGTATATTTTAAATTGGGCTATAGGTCAATATCTTTGAGTTATTTTTAAGTGTGGGATCAGTAAAACAGTGTGATTGAAATTAGAGCAGTACTCCAGCTAAACAGCTAAATGTAAAATTAAATATATATTTGTGAAATGTACCAGCTAACATTTTTTTAGTTCTGAGCAGGCCGTATTTTGGCAAGCACACATGGGGTTGATTTCCTAAAGCTGGTGAGTGCAAAATCTGGTGCAGCTCTGCATAGAAACGAATCAGCTTCCAGGTTTTAGCCTAGGGTTCACACTGAGGCAGGTTTGAAATCGCATGAGTTCAGCTGAGCTCTCACGATTTCAAACCGGCATTTTCAGTCCGCCTTCAGGGGCGAGTTCACAGACATCTGGGTGGGTTCCCGCACAAATATCTATTAAAATCGCCCCCCGAAGTCGCAAAAAGTAGTGCAGAATCTACTTTTGGGAATCAGTGCGGCATCGCAAATTCGGCGTCGCACCGATTCAGATGGTGCTATTGCCGGCATTCGGCTCCGATTTGACATGTCAAATCAGACCAATGCGAACGTGGGCTTATTGTCAAAGCTTAATTCAACAAGCTGAAGTTAGAAGCTGATTGGCTACCATGCGCCACTGCACCAGATTCTGAGTGCAGCAGTTTTAGTAAATCCCCCCCACACCTGCCACTATATAGCATAACAGTGACACCTGTATTCACAACTGCTGCTTTGATACCCCCCCTTTCAGGTTGATTAATGCTACAAAGTAAATATGGGAACATGGTGTAACAGAGAATGCAAGCAGCTGCAGCACATTACCAGAATTTTAAAATACATATATTTTTATATGAACATGCAAATAGATTTTTTTATATGAACACACAACTGGATTAAAGCATATATTCTGTACTTGCCTGAAATTCTGCTTTAAAGTGACACTAAACTCTGGTTTTAAAAAAATATCTATTTAACCACTTCTGGACCTGCACAGTGGTGTAGTGGTTAGCACTTTCACATAGCAGCAATAGGGTTGCTGGTTCGAATCCCAACCACGACACTACCTGCCTGGAGTTTGCATGTTCTCCCTGTGCCTGCGTGGGTTTCCTTCGGGTACTCCGGTTTCCTCCCACACTCCAAAGACATGCTGGTAGGTTAATTGGATCCTGTATAAAATTGGCCCTACTGTGTATGTATGTGAGCTAGGGACCTTAGATTGTAAGCTCTTTGAGGGCAGGGACTGATGTGAATGTACAATGTATATGTAAAGCGCTGCGTAAATTGACAGCGCTATATAAGTACCTTAAATAAATATATATACATATATATGTATCCCCTAGTTTTTTAGACGCTATAACTTTTGCGCAAACCAATCAATGTACACTTATTAGGATTTTTTTGTCAAAAAATATGTACCAGTATACATACTGGCATAAATTGATGAAAAAAATAGATTTTTAAAAATTTTTTATTGGGAATGTTTTATAGCAGAAAGTAAAATATATTGTTTTTTTTTTTTTTTTCATAATTGTGGTTCTTTTTTTGTTTATAGTGCAAAAAATAAGAACCGCAAAGGTGATCAATTGCCACCAAAAGAACGCTCTATTTGTACAAAAACAAAGACATCAATTTTAGTTGGATACAACATTGCACGACCGTGCAATTGTCAGTGCTTTATTAGAAAAAAAAGGCCTGCTCATTAAGGGGGGTAAAACCTTCTGGAGCTGAAGTGGTTAAGTATGCACTCTTAACTCCTCAAAACTCTTTTTCTTTTCTGCTATGATCTGACTTCCGGTTGGATGGTGGCTACATTCCTTCTCCATGGTATGGAGGAATGTAAAGCCTCGTACACACGCATCGATTATTGGCCGGGAATTTTCGGCCAATGTCCGATCTGCCGATTTTCGGCTTGTTAGTATGATGCTTCCGACAACCAACTCCGACTTTTCGGCCGAAAAAAATCTGGTGTGCAAGCTATAAAATTTTTGTTGGCCGTCACCACAACGGCCGATTTTCCGTCAGTCAGTACAGATTTCGCCAGACAAAAATCTGAAGATCAAGACTGGGCATGCTCAGAGAAGAAAAAACTCACTGAAAGTAAACCAGCACATGACATCACTTCTGAAGTAGATTTTTGTTGGGTGACAAAAATCATGCGCAGTCTAGGCACATTCCAACCAACAAAACACCACTCTGGACAAAAGTCGTACGATCGGTCGGCCGATAATCGTTGCGTGTGTACGAGGCTTTAGAATGTAGCTACCCTGTCTTTCTCGCTCCGGAGATGGACTAGGGACTTTGGATTATGGGATTTGTCCAAAGAACAGTTCACATGACCTCATCTAACGTGTACTGCTCAGGGCCATTAAGTAGTAGATGTGTATGAATTACTTTTGGAGAAGAAGGATATTGTTTAGTGTCACTGAAAAAAAAAAAAAAATCTGCTTTGAAATCAAGGCTTTTATTAGTCGCCTGTACCACCAATGTTCCACTGTATTTAAGAGATGCTGCTGATTTAAAAGTTTTCTGCATCCAACTTCTAGTGTTGGATGCCTGCTCCCTCTCTGTACTTTGTGGTTCCATCCTCTGACCCCTACGTCACTACAGAACATATTGGTAATTTAAGGGGCGGGGATTGAACCACAGCATGCAGCAGGGGACCAGGTATCTAATACACCAGGGTATTTTGACCAATGCAGATGATTTTTTTCAGGCAGCAGTATCTATTGAATACATCAATGATCAATCAGGTGATACATTTAAAGCCTTTTATTCAATGCTGATTTTTTTTTTATTGCTGTTATGTGCCAACAGAGTCACTTTAACTTCCTTATAGTTTGTGGATCTTGAGAATACCAATTCATGGTTAATCAAGGTAGCAGTCAGTTATATTCTTTATAAAATACTCTAATGAAAAACAATGCTGCATTTTCTTTGACAACGATAGTTACAGCAACAACAGAGAAGCTAATCCTTATGTGATCCTGATCTGGAATTTCCTGATCTAGAATTAAATTAAAAGTTCTGGTGAATCAATACAATCCATCACAGATGGAGCCTATGATCTCAAATAATCCATTTTTTGCAGAATACTTCTCTGTTACACTATGGGGAGCTACAGTACCACTAAGATATTTGTAAGATGTTACACTGAACCACTCACCTGTACTGTGTGTGCTTGTAGGCTGCACAGGAAATCCTTCTGTATCCTAAAAGGACAGATCCCA
Source organism: Pelophylax lessonae (assembly GCF_965119305.1). Taxonomy (NCBI): domain Eukaryota; kingdom Metazoa; phylum Chordata; class Amphibia; order Anura; family Ranidae; genus Pelophylax; species Pelophylax lessonae. The sequence continues at coordinate 552,885,439 of NC_138768.1, read as the reverse complement.
GCACTACAGCTACGTCCCATAAAGTCCCTTGCTGCATTGACTGTCTCCGTTACCTGAGTCGATCCTTTTTGTGTACCAAGAGGAGGGGGCAAGAAGTTCCCCAGTCCATGAATATTTAGAGCTCAGTTTCATGGGATTGGCTTTGGATGGCAACACTTTTTTTTTTTTTTGGATTGTGCAAGATAGAAAGGAGCTGTCCTGGGAACTGAGGTAAAGGAAGCATGTTAAACAGTCCAGGTTTTGCTGAGATAAAATCAGTAAGAATGGATAGTTCTTCCCTGAAAAAATATAATTGATTAATAATGAATAATCTTATATGAATGAGCCACAGATGGGCAGAAGACATCCCTTACATAGTTACATAGTCTGGTTGAAAAAATACATAAATCCATCTAGTTCAACCAATAAAATGGGGGAAAAAAACATTTACAATCCCATATACACAATCCCATACCCACAGTTAATCCAGGCGAAGGAAAAAAACTGCAAAGCATGATCTAATTAGCTCCAGCAGGGGAAAAATTCCTTCCTATACCTTTAAGACTCGATTCACACTAGCGCGACTTGTCAGCCTGACAAGTCGCGCTCCCTCGCGGTCCATTGACTGCTACAGGACCCGTTCTAATAGGAGCGACACAAGTCGCTCCGACTTAGAAAAAGGGTCCTGTACTACTTTGGGGCGACCTCGGAGCGACTTGCATAGACTTCCATTATGTGAAGTCCATGCAAGTCGCTCCAAAGTCGTGGTGCATGGGAATACACAAGTAGACCCCTAAGTAGTACAGAGTCATGCCGCCCCAGTGTGAACCGACTCTAAGAGGCAATTGAATATTCCCTGGATTAACTTTACCTATAAATATTAGTTTACAGTTATATCAGTATGTACATTAAGGAAAGAATCCAGGCCTTTTTTAAAGCAATCTAATGAGCTGAACAGAACCATTTCTTGAGGGAGTCTATCCCACATTTTCACAGCTCATACTGTGAAGAAACTTTTCCTCCAGACATAAAGAGTACCCCCTTGTCCTTTGTGATGATCTTAAAGTGAATAACTCAACATCAAGCTTATTATATGGACCGCTAATGTATGTATATATGTTGGTAATATCCCCCCTTAATCTCCTCTTCTCAAGAAAAAATAAATTCAGTTCCTCTAATCTTTCGTCATAGCTGAGCTCCTCCATGCCTCTTATCAGTTTGGTTTCCCTTCTCTGCACTTTCTCCAGTTCCCTGATATCCTTTTTGAGAACTAGTGCCCAAAACTGAACTGCATATTCAAGATGAGGTCTTACTAATGATTTGTACAGGGACAAAATTATATCTCTCTCAGGAGTCCACACCTCTCTCAATACAAGAAAGGATTTTGCTTGCTTTGGAAACCGCAGCTTGGCTTTGCATGCTAATATTAAGCTTATGGTCTACAAGAACACCCAGATCCTTCTCCGCTATGGATTCTCCCAGTTGTACTCCCCCCTAGTATGTATGATGCATGCATATTCTTAGCCCCCAAGTCCATAACTCTACATTTATTAACATTAAATCTAATTTTTCCACTTAGTTGCCCAATTAAACAGCACATTAAGGTCGGCTTATAAATTGGAGAACTCATATAAGGACGTTATTCCACTGCATAGCTTGGTGTCATCTACAAAGACTGAAATGGTACTTTTAATCTTAGATCCTATATCATTTATAAAGATATTAAAAAGTAAGGGTTCCAACACTGAACCATCAATGCCAATATCCCCCTCTACCAGTCTAAGACTTGGAGAGTAGCCCTCATGCTTGGAAAATTTGCTCTCTTAAAGTCTAGTGTTTTTATCTTTCCAGTATGTGTTTGTTGCTTACTGCTAACATTAAAGGAAATCAAGTTATGGTCACTACTACCCAAATGTTGTTTTATATAAACATTAGTAATAAGCTCTGCATGGTTTGAGATTACCAGGTCCAGCAGAGCATCATTATTAGCCAGGGCCTCTGCACTGGGCCATAAAATTGTCTTGTAATAGGTTTATAATTCTTTGCCCCTTAACTTTTTTAGCAGTGCCATTACTCCAATCAGTTTCTGAGTTGTTAAAATCCCCCATTATTATCACTGTGCTAGCCTTTGCAGCCCTTTCTATCTGTGCAAAGGAGCAGAATCTCCACCTCCTCATTAACAGTGGGTGGCCTATAACAAACTCCAGTGATTACCATTAGTAAGCACACCCATGTACAATTCCACCCATAATGCCTCAGCCACACACCCCATCATCTAGGTCCCCTTTCACACTCGCTTTGAAATCACTTCTCACATAGAGACAGACATCACCACCTTTCTTTTTTACCCTGTCTCTCTGAAAGAGAGCATGGGCAGGAAATTGAATAGCCCAGGCATGTGAAAAATGAAGCCAAGATTTAGCAATACAAATTAAATAATAGTTCTCTTCATGCACCAAAGATTCCAACTCACCTAATTTGCTTGGCAGACTTAAGTTCTGGCATAAGTGAACAAACACTTTCATTCATTATCACATTTTGCACATGTATTTTGCATAGTTTTCATTTTAGTACAAATAGTATTATTTCCAATGGTGGTTTGTAACATGGGAACCTTCTTATCACCTGCCATAGTCCTCCCTCATTCCACCCACCAATAGGGATTGACCTGTCTGATCTGTCTGCCCCATTATAATCAAATTCACCCTCCCGACTCAATCATAATTTGAAAACTCCACCAGCTTTCCCATAAACCTCTCCCCCAGCACAGCAGACTCACTTCCATTTAGGTGAAAACCATCTTTAGCATATAGGTTGTACCCCATTGAAAAGTCAGCACAGTGCTCTAGAAACCCAAATCCTTCCCTCCTATACCAGATCTTTAGCCATGCATTCAGTTCTCTAATCTCCCTTTGTCTTTCCTGTGTTGCACATGACCTGGGTATTATTTCAGAGAATATCACCTTGGAGGTCCTACCCCTTCAACTTGCAGCCTAGTCCTAGCTCCTTGTGGAGGTTTATTCAAGACCAGATGGTTCCTGTCACAATACAAATCTGAACCTATCCTCTGAAGACCCACCCTTTGATTTTGCTTTAATTCCATCATTTGTAGCAGCTGTAGAGCAGGTAAATGATTTCTCCCAATCAATCAGACCTATCATCACCAAAAAAATTTAGGAAATGCTATCTAAACATACAGAACAGGATGGGCAAGTTGTACCCTTGCGCTTGTCTATCTTGCAGCTGTGGAATACTCTTCCTAGGGTAGACACATATTCACATGTAGCTCATTCTTTAGACAAATCAGCCTCCTTTAAAAATTTGATGGATCAAAGAGTGGACCCTGACCTTAAAGCGGAGTTCCACCCAAAAGTGGAACTTCCGCTTTAGGGAGTCCTGACCCCCTGACATGCCACATTTGGCATGTCATTTTTTTTGGGGGGGGGAGCGGGTACCTAGTTTTGACAGGTACCCGCTCCCACTTCCTCTCGGAGCGCCGCGGCGCCCTGAACGGAAGTTCTCCTCTCCCCCTCCCTCCCTGCAATCTTCTGGGACACGTCAGAGGTCCCAGAAGATTGCCGGCCAATCAAGACGCGCATCGCGACTCACGCATCCGCAGTGGGTACCCGGCTGTGAAGCCGCAAACTGTCACAGCCGGGTGCCCACAGCAGTGATGCCGGCGCCGAAGGAGAGGATCGAGGCTTCGGGCGGCCGCATCGCTGGACCGTTGGACAGGTGAGTGAATGGCTGGAACTCCGCATTTAAGAGAAGGTTTACTACAGCAGGGGCAGTCTGTACGCCAGCGATAGTTTTGAACTCAGTGTGGTTTTCTAAAGTAAAGTCATCCTTAGGAAAAGAGTCAGCCAATGCAGCGAAAGTGGGTCTAAGGCTGTTATCCAATTTGATTTTAGAAATTGCTATAGAGCTTGTTAAATTAGCCCCAGAATCATGGCTCATTCTGTAACCGCCAGAGGAAGCCTCTGGGAACATGGGTCACATAATCGTCCTGCAAGCAGGGTTTGTGTGCCACTCCTTGTCTCCATTAAAGCAGTTTAATAGTCACAACATATTGTTTCATTTTATAACACCAGCATTGTAATACAAAAAAAAACAGTCCAATATAAGCTTACTTGACAAAACAACTTCTTGGATTCCCTGCAACTTTGCAGCTCTTCCTCTGCTGCTTAATTTCAGTTTCTGAGACTACATATCCAGTAGTATCTTGTTGCATGCAAACATTGATTTCAGTACTGATTCCGCCTCATGAAACTCCTCCTCTCATCAATACTGCAGTTCAGAAGGCAGTCTCTGTGAATTCTATCAGACAGCAGTGCCTAATCACAGGGCATAGTAAATATTTATCGCATAATTCAAGGATGTAAATGTGTGCGGTCTTCACAAAGTAAGTTTAGAAACGTCAAAATTGTTCAAATTAATTCTTGAAACCACTTTGACTTCCAATTTCTGTTCATTGCAAATGTCCTAAATTTTTATTCAATCGGGTCTTAATCGTGGATTGTGCTACAACACTCTCAAAGTACACATCTCAACACTGTAAGTAATTATACACCACTAGTGGAACAGGAAGCCACTAGTTCAATGTCTATGCAGCTATCAAAATAAAACTGCTGTTATCCTGTCTTCCCTAAATGCAGCTTGCTGCTTTTCCAAGTTTCTCAGGCAAAGGGAGCTCAGAATCTCATTTAATTAGAATCTACTCTCCTGGCCAGCCCATCCTCAGCCTTAAATTTAGAAGAATTGTTTTGGAGTGATCTGGGCTAAAAGACCCTGTTAGAAACTTAAATGCTTAAAACATAAAATTTTTGTTTTGCCAAAGGATTTGAAGAGGAGGATCTCCTATGCATTCCCAAGTGTGATATCCACATGAATAGACAAGATCACTTACTTAAAGGAAGTTCTACACTCTCCAGAGGAAGTAAAGGTGAATTCCACCAGGGCAGTGGAAACATCCTGGGCAGCATGGTGGAAGGTATTGGTAGATGTAGTTTGTAAAGTGGCAAGTTGGAGCTCTCCCAACATGTTTATCCACTACTATATGCTGGATGTGGGTTTAGATCTAAAGCCCCGTACACACGTACCGATTGTTGGCCGTGAATTTTCGGCCGCCGCCCGATCGGCCGATTATCGGCTTGTTAGTATGATGATTCCGACAACCGACTGCGACTTTTCGGCCGAACAAAATCTGGTGTGCATGCTATAAAATTTTTGTTGGCTGTCACCAGAACGGCCGATTGTTCGTCAGTCAGTACAGATTTCGGTCGACAAAAGTCAGATGAGCAAGACTGGGCATGCTCAGAGAAGAAAAAACACACGAAAAGTAGACCAGAACATGACACCACTTCTGCAGTTGGTTTTTGTTGGCCGACAAAATGTGTGTGCAGTCTAGAGCACATTTCAACCAACACAACAACACTGGACAAAAGACGGCCGATCGGTCGGCCAACAATCGGTACGTGTGTACGGGGCTTTAGACAAATCATGGGCACTTCAGTCCTTTCTTCTGCTCTGGAGCAGCATTTAGGCTGAATTGACGCAGTGTGAGATGACCGTCATTTTTGTGCATTGTAAAACGCCACCCACCGCAAGGACACAGAGAAAACAATTGTTTTCTGTGTGTCCTATTCACACTGCAATGCAGACTGGAGCTGCGCTGCAATGAAATGCAGATACTGTATTTTATAGCAACTTGTACACTTAAAATAAAGTTCAGTGAAAAGAGAGCTGTTTGATCCACTGATTTGCGCACCATACCGCCAACTACTGCAGTCAGAATAGACAGCTGCCAAAGAGGAAACTAAACTTGTTTTTTGCAAATTCTTTATTTTAAGTGTAAGAGGCATTTTGCAGATGGGAAATAAATCATGCAATTATACATGAATAATGAAATCTTGAAATGGGCATTCAAAGTGATTATAGACATGGTATGATATCATTCCAAATCAAAATAGAGTCAAGCAATATTCACCAAAAAAAAAAAAAAAAAAAAAACCTTATCGAAAAAACCCTACGTAGTTTTTTCAGTTTTTATGCTGATATCTAGAATTTGGAAAAAAGGAGAATTACTAAAAAGAAAGTTAGAGGAGGTTTTCGAGAGGGGAGAGAGAAAGAGGTTAAAAGAGATAAAATGTGGAAAACAGAGGGAGTAGTGTTGTAAGGAAAGGATATGTAGTGGGTTAATAGTGTAGAATAGTTGCTGTATCAGCTGCATTAAAAACAATTAGAAACATTATGTGTGCCCCAGTAAACTAATTGCTGATATTCTTACTTTGTACTTTACAGCTTTCAATGCTGCTTTCAATGTTACTTACTTACCTAAAGGATCTGTGCATTATTAATGTTGCCCTTAAAGCTGCATGGTATTTAAAAAAAATATATCTGTCTAAGTCCCCCATGCCAATGCCCATCTTCCCTGGCCCTTTTTAGTACATTAGTGTGCTATTAGACCTTAAAAATTGGCAGAATTTGCTACCAGGATCCCCATAAACTTAAACTGGATTCACCTCAAAATTTGGGTTTTGCAAATCTATTTGAAATTCTTGACAAAATGACCCCAGGCAGGTTCGCCTATCTCTGATTATGCACATTTAGCTCCTAAAGAGCCACCTAGTGTTCATGATAGTATGCAACAGTGATCAGTACCTTTTTGTCTAGCTTCTGATGCATTCATTATACATCCCTTCAGCTTGCAGACAAGCAGAGCTTGACTAGTTTATGCAACTTTATTAAAAGAGCTCAAGAAGGCTAGATATCCCTGCTCTTCAACTTTTTACCTTGTGAAAGCAGTCTTGATGATAGACTACATGCTGTGAATGAGCCTTTGTGGCACAAGGACTCTGGGCGTTCTTCAGAAGTTTCAAGCTATTAGTGAGCATGAATACACATCCCTCATCTCGTTCTCATATCAAAGAATCAAGACACCTCTCTTCTACTTAATAATCAACTGTGCAATTCTCTCAAACTTTAACCAGTTCAGAACCAGTGCCATTATTTCAATGTTTGACTGACCAACAGGGAAGATATACAGTATTTTATAATTATAGTTAAAAAAAATTTTTTTGAGATGAGAACCTCTGTCAGAAAGTATGCTTACTGGCACGCCATGAAGCCAAACAATTTCTTTTATAAAAAAAGGTTGGAGAGTTGTTTGGCGGAAGGCAACTTGGGTAATGACATAAAGGGAATTTGTTTACTAAGGTGAAACACACATTCAGGGACAAAAAAAGCGGGCCAAAAGGCTTAGTCCTGGACGATTTTTAGCACGTACAGGTCTTGCAAGCTCTAACATTGACAATGACAGTGGCAAAGTTCTGGGCATACGGCAGAATAGGGTACTCATCATAGTGGAAAGCAAAATGGGGGTTCAAAATGTCAAGAAGCAGCCTCTGTCTTTAAGTTTTTACAACCCAAAAAACAAATTGTGATGATATTGAGCTTAAATAGGAAGAGCAACGACAAAGCCTGCTGGGAATTTCAGCATTTGGCTGACCTAATGTACTCTAGGTTCTTGTGTTCCGTATAAATGGTAAACAGATGTTGGGCTCCCTCCAACCAATGATGCTACTTCTCCAAGGCCCGTTTAGCAGTCATTTCCTCACAGTTATCAATAACATAGTTGCACTCAACGGATGAGAACTTGAGAGAAAGGAATGCCTTAAGAATACAGGTTACCATTAAAAGTATGTTGCAATATACAAGCTTCTCCCGCTCTCAGAAACATCGACTTCCAAAAGGAGCCACAAAACGGGGCTTGGATTTCTCCAGATAGGAGCATAAGTGAAAGCATTCTCCAGGGTTTCAAATGCTTCAATAGATTATTTAGACCACACCTTATGATTGGCACCTTTCTTGGTAATGTCAGTTTTGGGTGCCACATGAGTGAAGAAGCCTTGGATGAACTCTCTATAAAAATGAGCAAACTCTAGGAAAAGTGGATGGAATGAAGATCCTTGGGCTAGGGCCACTGCAAGATGGCTCACACTTTGGTGGGAGGAATGGCTAAGCCACTGTCTGAGACAATGTACCCCAGAAATGGGTCCTCAGTCATATAAAACGTCTAAAGTTTGGTGTAAAGAGGGCATTCTTAAAGCTTGGCCAGGACTGCTTCAAGATGATATTTTTGGTAAGCCAAAGACTAGGAAAAAATGTAAAAATGTCATCCAGATAGATGACTAAGAACTTGCCCAAGTATCCACAGAAAGGATCATTTACAAATTCCCCTAAGACAAGTTTAGAGAAAATCTGCGCTCCCTGGGTATGGCTGAATAGTTCAATGAGCAATGGGAGAGGGTATTTCTTATGAATGGTAATGCGATCAGGCCTCTATAGTCAATAAAGTAAATCAGAGGAAAGGGCCCCAAGGGGACTTTAAAGGCAGTTGACTACCAGGTAGTTAGAGTACAAAGAGATAAAAACAAAATTTTATTCAGACATAATAAAATAGTGATTACTATCACCAAGTACATGATTAAAAACAAAAACGTATCATACAGACAGAGATACCAGTCATAATGCTCATAGTCTGGAACACACTGTCGGTCTCAGATAGTGAGAGGCCAAGCCGAGAAGGTGTTCACAGAAAGTTCCCAACATGTTTTGAAATGTAACATAAATTCTTCTTCAGGCGAAGGTCAGAGCATATTACAGTTTTCTAGGGGTGTAATATTGACATGTCAATATGTGCATATGGTCTACAATTAATATCAGTACATGTAAAACATCCAGTATAGCAACAATTTAAGATACTCACAATGTATATCTATATCCACAAAAGCGTGTGCAATACGAGTTTGTCTCCCTAATCTGCCCAACTGCATTAGACCCAAAGTAAAGATGGTATATACAGGGATAGAGGATATCCCAAATAGTGGGACAGCGGGCCAAAAACAGTGGAGTAGATGAAAAAAGTAGATGTTGGATGTAAGGTAAGTATACCATATGTACACTATATTAACAAAAGTATTGAGACGCCTGCCTTTACACCCACATTAACTTTAAAGGCATCCCAGTCTTAGTCAGTAGGGTTCAATATTGAGTTGACCCACCTTTGCATCTATAACAGCTTCCAAGCAAGGTCAATAAAGACATGGATGAACGAGTTTGGGGTGGAGAAACTTAAATGGCCTGCACAGAGTTCTGACCTCAACCCGATAGAACACCTTTGGGATAAATTAGAGTGCAGACTGCGAGCCAGGCCTTCTTTCCAACATCAGTGCCTGACCTCAAAAAATGCGCTTCTGGAAGATTGGTCAAACGTTCCCATTGACACAGTCCTAAAACTGGTGGACAGCCTTCCCAGAAGAGTTGAAGCTGGTATAGCTGCAAAGGGTGGGCCAACTCAATATTTAGAACAAGCAAGCAAAGGACTACTAAATGGTCACCTTTAAGATGAAAAGGAGTTGTATATGGCGAATTAACCATGGTATATTTGAAATTAGAATTACTTTATTGAAGGATTAGAACAAGTTACTAACAAGGTCATAGTCCGATTCCCTCTAGGTATCCCATGAAGTAAAAACCAATGTAGACAACGTTGTCTCACGCACACAGACATAAAATGGGCTCCACGTACACTCCCATGCATACCAAATCCTCCTATATAATGTAAAGGTGCTTGTATGAATTGGGCTAATGGAGGTATTCCAGCTCCAAGTGAGATCCGTCCTTGGATAATTTTAATAGAAAAACCTCCTATTGCACTTATATATTCCTTGATTCATATTGTCCTGGAAAAATAAGGAAGACTAAGTTGAAGACTTGGGTCTTAGGGAGCCGGCCATGCTGCACTCAGCTTGTCCACAAATGGAAGAAACTTACATATGTCATAATATAGAGTGGTATAATTGCCAGATAATTATTTCAGTCTTGGAATAGTAGAAGTCGCATAAAGGCCATACTAGGATGGCCAAGTATTTCACACCAATCCCAAGGCTAAGGTGACTATGAGAAAGGCTACATCCACGTCAGCAAAGATGTCAGTGAGCTGAAGCTCCAAATTGAAATAGCGGTGTCATAGATACAGTGCCTTGCGAAAGTATTCGGCCCCCTTGAACTTTGCGACTTTTTGCCACATTTCAGGCTTCAAACATAAAGATATAAAACTGTAATTTTTTTGTGAAGAATCAAAAACAAGTGGGACACAATCATGAAGTGGAACGATATTTATTGGATATTTCAAACTTTGTTAACAAATAAAAAACTGAAAAATTGGGCGTGCAAAATTATTCAGCCCCTTTACTTTCAGTGCAGCAAACTCTCTCCAGAAGTTCAATGAGGATCTCTGAATGATCCAATGTTGACCTAAATGACTAATGATGATAAATAGACTCCACCTGTGTGTAATTAAGTCTCCGTATAAATGCACCTGCACTGTGATAGTCTCAGAGGTCCGTTTAAAGCGCAGAGAGCATCATAAAGAACAAGGAACACACCAGGCAGGTCCGAGATACTGTTGTGGAGAAGTTTAAAGCCGGATTTTGGATACATAAATATTTCCCAAGCTTTAAACATCCCAAGGAGCACTGTGCAAGTGATAATATTGAAATGGAAGGAGTATCAGACCACTGAAAATCTACGAAGACCTGGCCGTCCCTCTAAACTTTCAGCTCATACAAGGAGAAGAGATCTACAGCTGAGGTGGGAGACTCTGTCCATAGGACAACAATCAATCGTATACTGCACAAATCTGGCCTTTATGGAAGAGTGGCAAGAAGAAAGCCATTTCTTAAAGATATCCATAAAAAGTGTTATTTAAAGTTTGCCACAAGCCACCTGGGAGACACAACAAACATGTGGAAGAAGGTGCTCTGGTCAGATGAAACCAAAATCAAACTTTTTGGCAACAATGCAAAACGTTATGTTTGGCGTAAAAGCAACACAGCTCATCACCCTGAACACACCATCCCCACTGTCAAACATGGTGGTGGCAGCATCATGGTTTGGGCCTGCTTTTCTTCAGCAGGCACAGAGAAGAAGGTTAAAATTGATGGGAAGATGGATGGAGCCAAATACAGGACCATTCTGGAAGAAAGCCTGATGGAGTCTGCAAAAGACCTGAGACTGGGACAGAGATTTGTCTTCCAACAAGACAATGATCCAAAACATAAAGCAAATCTACAATGGAATGGTTCACAAATAAACATATCCAGGTGTTAGAATGGCCAAGTCCAGACCTGAATCCAATCGAGAATCTGTGGAAAGAACTGAAAACTGTTGATCACAAACGCTCTCCATCCAACTTCACTGAGCTCAAGCTGTTTTGCAAGGAGGAATGGGCAAAAATTTCAGTCTCTCGATGTGCAAAACTGAAAAAGACATACCCCAAGTGACTTACAGCTGTAATCTGGTGCTACAAAGTATTAACTTAAGGGGGCTGAATAATTTTGCACGCCCAATTTTTCAGTTTTTATTTGTTAAAAAAGTTTGAAATATCCAATTAATTTAGTTCCACTTCATGATTGTGTCCCACTTGTTGTTGATTCTTCACAAAAAAATACAGTTTTATATATTTATGTTTGAAACCTGAAATGTGGCAAAAGGTCGCAAAGTTCAAGCACTGTAATAGATAATCCAGACAAAGCATAAGTACACTTATGCAAAACGCGTTAACAGTGCAATAAGAGGTTTTTCTCTTTACATTACCCAAGGGCGGATCGACCTTGGCGATGGACTGCCTCCATTAGCAAAAATCATACAAGCACCTTTACACTATATAGGAGGATTTGGTATGCATAGGAGTGTACGAGGGGCTCATTTTATGTCTGTGTGTGTGAGACAACGTTGCCTACATTGGTTTTTCTTCATGGGATACCTGGAGGTTATATGACTATAACCTTGTTAGTATCTGTGTTCTAATTTTTCAATAAAGTAATTCTAATTTCAAATATACCGTGGTTGGTTCTCTGTATACAACTCCTTATCATCTTAAAGGTGACCATTTGGTCATCCGTTGCCTGCTTGTTCTGAGTATTTACTAGTTGTGGAGGTTAGTTATTTATGTAATTATATCCCAGTTTCTGAGTTAAGGTCACGTGGTGTTTTTATATATGAGTATTCAACTCAATATTGAACCCAACAGACTAAGACATGGGATTCCATGAAAGTTCATGTGGGTGTAAAGGCAGGCGGCCCAATACTTTTGGCAATATAGTGTATATAGAAGGTACTAAAATATAAAAATATAACTAAACTTGGACAGCAATAGAAAAAGGAGAAGAAATGTGGAGGGGTTTTAGGGGGACAAAAAGGAGAGAAAGGGAAAGAAAGAAAAGGAGGGAAACAGGAGTGGGGGGGGGGAGGGGGAAGAAGGGAGAAAGGAAGAGGGGGGAAAAATATTATACTACTATAGCCAATAAATGGACAGAGGATGCCATCTTTTTCTCAATAAAGAGTTAGCCCCCGCAGCAAAAGAAATTGAAGGGAAACATTTTTTTTTAAGGTTTTCATCCTTGTAGTCCTTCATGGTCTGGTTTTCCATTTTCAAAAGGGGGTAAACTTACCCCTTGGGCAGTGAGGTTTCACAGAGAAAATCAAATAGACAGTTATAAGACTGATGCAGTAGTATTGTGTCAGAAATAGACTGTAAAGCAAGAGAAGCTAGAAGTTCTTTCTAATGAAGATAGTTATCAGTGGAGAAATTGCCACAATCTTCTGGGTAGCCTAACTGGCACTTGGGTTGTATATGTAACCATAGACACCTTTGTGTGTAATATCAGTTAGAGAACTCTGCAGGACCAGAGCTGTGGTGCACCTGTCTATCCCGACCCTGAAGATTCCTTAGAGAATGTGCCCAGTGGGAGGGCAAAGACTATTAAGATGGGCATGTCTTCTTGATCCTACTACCTGTCCTTCAGCACTTCTGTGTGGTAGTGCAGTTCAGTTCCCTGACTTCAGTTACAATGAGTCAGGGCTTTGCCTTTTAACAGGGAGCCTTAGTGGCAATTTTACTCTTGGCTGGTACCCCTAAGTTGCTTCAGCTGCTTTCAGTGATAGAGCTATGGATTGGAATTAACCCTTCCTGCTCTAGCATTGATTTGTTATTACCATTGTGGGCAATTCCTCATTTGCATACTTTCTTTTGGCCATTCACAAGACCAAGAGCGGTGTTCCTGCAGGCCTTGTCAGATTGCAATCAAATTACATGATCTAGTAGTGTTCTGACAGCAATAGCAGTATCCCCTGCCTGAGTCACAACACTCCACTGAATCTCCAGAGTCCATTTCTGATATCCCTGAGGCTGCAGTTGCTTCTGCACATCTATGAATGAGTTTTTTTGCCCTAGCCTTATTTGAGGACTTGCATGAGGAGCTGCAGTCTGTAGGCATTATTCCAAAATGTAAGGATGTCTTCTTGATCCTTATTGATGCAGTGCACACATGCCTAGATTTGGAGCTGCTTACAGCACCTACACCCTAGTCAGTCAACTCAAGCTCTGTCAGCCAATGTCTAATGGACTGTGCAGGAACTACAGACGTTTTGTTGATTCCAAATCTCTAGAAATCAACGTTGGACTATTTGGGTTTGATTTGGACATGGAGTTGTCAAATGTTTTCCTTTCCCTTGACAAATGCCAGTCTTTCCGCTCCAATGTTTGGACACTGAAATCCAGGAGCCAATAGGAGGTCAAGGAGCCAAGGTGTCATTTCTGGATCATCCCATATGCCTGACCAGTAGAACCAGGCTTGCCCTGGTGTGGTGGGTCACAAGCTTGGTGATGGATATTTTCTTCAAATAGTTTGGAAGGTGTTCTCGATGGATCCCAGCCTATCAGGCTTGGGAGGAGTCCTAGGCATATAAAAAGATGGCAACCATCCCAGTTTTATAATTAGCCATTGTAATAAGGTGCACATGGAAGGGTAATGCACATCAGAAACAGACAAAAATTTACCAGCACACTTACCAGCTAGCCTGCAAAAAAAAAAAAAAAAAAAAAAAAATCGACCCTGTCTAACAAAATTATGTTAAAAGAGAGGGTTTAGTAGCACACATTTGCAAATATATGTGGAAGCTGCGGTGGTTACCAAGACTCCTCTGTATACTGTGGTCCTAACTCTAAAGCTTTTAGAGTCTCCGAGTTGGATCATAACCATTTTAGCTCTTTGGACATACGTAGTACATCCAAAATATGAACCGTTACTCACAAGCTTATGGCTGCAGTAGCAGCCATCAACTTATTTGGGTTTTGTTTAACTGGCTCCCTTCAAAGGAAAAGTGATATTTTACACAGTCGGCAGTGTTGTCCCTCCCCCCCCTCCCACCCCCTCCCACCAGTGGCCCTCCTCCTCCTGTGGTTCCTGGGCTTTTCCGCTGTTACCGGAGCCAGGGAATACAACCTCTGGCAAGGGGAGGGAAAACGCTGTGGGACCAAGGCATATCCATGCCTCGATCTTACATGCAAACAATGAAACTGGAAGTGATGTCACTTCTGGGTTCAGATGTAACATTTCCTGGCCAGTACAGCCAGGGGACACATCTAACCAAGCCGATCTGTGCTTGGTTAGATGGTGTGAAGGGCAGGGGAGACATTGGGGTCTATTAGACACTTTATGTCTCCATAAAGAATACCTGTCACCTGCTCCATTCTATTTTTTCTATTCTGTTTATTAACCCCTTGTGATAGCAATCAAGTACAAATAAATGAAAAACTTAAAAAAAAAAAAAAAAAAGGTATAATAAAATATATGAAAATTATTTTAAAAAATATTGCCGAAACTCCTGTTGTCCAACACACATGCGCAAAAGCAAACGCAAGCCCAGGGTGTGCATGCACATGTAGACTGCGATCTCACCACACATGTGACGTCAGAGTGAGAATATTAATTATAGCAAAAGAGCTCTTAGTTAACTCTAAACTGATGAGCTCTAAAGGCTTTTAAAGTGTCACCTATGGAGATTTTTGGGCAACATAATTTGTGGCGATATCCAAGACGCATATAATTTTAAGACATGGAGTGTTTGGTATCTATTTACTTGATGCAACATCATCTTTAATATTTTAACTAAAAATAGGTTATAATATTGTGTGTTTTTGTACTAAAATTTGTTTTAATATATTTTTTCCTGAACATTTGTTTTAATAGTTGCGCAAATATCATGTGATATATAAAATGCAACTATCACCTTTTTGTTCTACAGGGCCTCTGCTTTCAGAAAATATATAATGTTCTGGGGGTTTAAGTAATTTTATTGCCAGAAATTAGGATTTTTAGATGTATGCGAAAAATAAATAATAAAAAAAACGCTCTGGAGCTGAACTGGTTAAATTGCAGTGGATAAAATAAGGACAGGTTTGCCTAAAAGGAGCCCACCCATCCTTAAAGGCCAGGGCTTCCACATACATGTGCGAATATATTTAACAAATGTGAATTAAAAGAAAAGGTCTTTTTTTTTTTTTTTTTTTTAACAAGCTAGCTGGTAAGTGTGCTGAGAAATCTTTTCTCTTTGTGAGGAGTTCTAGGTACCCTACCAGTAAAAGGGATTCAGTCATCAGAGAAAGCTCATCACCTAATCAATATTCTGCAACTCAGGGCGATTCAGTTATTCATTCAATGCTGGTCCTCTCGTCTGTGACCAGGATTCAGTTAGACAATGCCACAACAGTGGCTTACATCAACCAAAGAGATTCTTGCTTGGGCAGAACATTCCAGCTCTACCAACTATGTACATTCCAGGGATGGAAACTTTGTGGGTGGACATAGTCTATTTTGGGCCATCCATTTGCTTTTCGTCACCTGAAAATTAAATGGATAGTTACGATTTTTTTTTGTTTACTTACTTTGTTATTGAAGAAAAATATACTCACCTTTCTTACACTTCCTCCCTCTGCGGCCGCGGACGGAACCGTCACTTCCTCTTTGCATTGATTCCTGGGAGCTGAACGTCATCGCTCCCAGGAATCAATGCGCCTGCACCGGCCCCGGTCGTCAGTTCCGGTGCGGGCGCGTCATTCCCTTCTAAACAGCTTCTGGGCATGCCCAGAAGCTGTGGAGGGATGACGCGCCCGCACCGGAAGTGATGATCAGGGCCGATGCAGGCGCATTCTGGGAGAAAAGGACACGGAAGAGGACACAGAAGAGGACGCGCTGGCTTCAGCTGCCCTCATCCGAGATGGCAGCGCTGGAGCAGAAATTTTCAAGGTAAGTATTTCTTCTAAAAGGTAAGTGCGACCCTGGTACAGAGGCTATCCATTGTGGAATGTACTAGCACTGACTGTCCCGGGGGTATTTTTATTGAAAAAACTTTTTTGTGGCCGGAACTCCGCTTTAATATCTGAAATTCAGAGAATGGTTTATTCACCCTGAGGTATTTCAAGGCCCTTGTCACAGGTGGATGATGCTGGATGTGGACCTTCTGGCTTCTGGCTAACAAACTGAGCAGGCTTATCTCCAGATTGAACAATTCTCTAGCCTTTGCAGTGTATTCTGTGGTGATTCTGTGGGATGAATTAAGACTGACCTACAGTCACGTCCATAAATATTGGGACATCCACACAATTCAAATCTTTTTGGCTCTATACACCACCACAATGGATTTGAAATGAAACAAACAAGATCAGGTGAACAGTGTAGGAATTACAACAGTTTGAATATGTGCCTCCCACGTTTTAAGGGACCAAAAGTAATGGGACAGATTAACAATCATAAATCAAACTTTCACTTTTTAATACTTGGTTGCAAATCCTTTGCAGTCAATTACAGCCTGAAGTCTGAAACGCATAGACATCACCAGACGCTGGGTTTCATCCCTGGTGATGCTCTGCCAGACCTCTACTGCAACTGTCTTCAGCTTCAGTTCCTGCTTGTTCTTGGGGCATTTTCCCTTCAGTTTTGTCTTTAGCTAGTGAAATGCATGCTCAATCGGATTCAGGTCAGGTGATTGACTTGGCCATTGCATAACATTCCACTTATTTCCCTTAAAAAAACTCTTTGGTTGGCTTTCGCAGTATGCTTCGGGTCATTGTCCATCTGCACTGTGAAGCGCCGTCCAATGAGTTCTGAAGCATTTGGCTGAATATGAGCAGAAAATATTGCCCGAAACACTTCAGAATTCATCCTGCTGCTTTTGTCAGCAGTCACATCATCAATAAATACAAGAGAACCAGTTCCATTGGCAGCCATACATGCCCACGCCATGACACTACCACCACCATGCTTCACTGATGAGGTGGTATGCTTTGGATCATGAGCAGTTCCTTTCCTTCTCCATACTCTTCTCTTCCCATCACTCTGGTACAAGTTGATCTTGATCTCATCTGTCCATAGGATGTTGTTCCAGAACTGTAAAGGCTTTTTTAGATGTTGTTTGGCAAACTCTAATCTGGCCTTCCTGTTTTTGAGGCTCACCAATGGTTTACATCTTGTGGTGTACCCTCTGTATTCACTATGGTGAAGTCTTCTCTTGATTGTTGACTTTGACACACATACACCTACCTCCTGGAGAGTGTTCTTGATCTGGCCAACTGTTGTGAAGGGTGTTTTCTTCACCAGGGAAAGAATTCTTTGGTCATCCACCACAGATGTTTTCCGTGGTCTTCTGGTGTTGCTGAGCTCACCGATGCGTTCTTTCTTTTTAAGGATGTTCCAAACAGTTGATTTGGCCACACCTAATGTTTTTGCTATCTCTCTGATGGGTTTGTTTTGTCTTTTCAGCCAAATGATGGCTTGCTTCACTGACAGTGACAGCTCTTTGGATCTCATATTGAGAGTTGACAGCAACAGATTCCAAATGCAAAAAGCACACTTGAAATTAACTCTGGACCTTTTATCTGCTCCTTGTAAATGGGATAATGAGGGAATAACACACACCTGGCCATGGAACAGCTGAGCAGCCAATTGTCACATTACTTATGGCCCCTAAAAAGTGGGAGGCACATATACAAACTGTTGTAATTTCTACACCTTTCACCTGATTTGGATGTAAATACCCTCAAGTTAAAGCCGAAAGTCTGCAGTTAAAGCACATCTTGTTTGTTTCATTTCAAATCCATTGTGGTGATGTATAGAGCAAAAAAGATTCAAATTGTGTCGATGTACCAATATTTATGGACCTAACTGTATGCTTTTCCTACTCTGGAGCTCCTTTCTTGTCTACTCTGGTGGGCATGGGGGGTTATCCAGTGATTCTCATCACATTGAACTGAAATAGGTACTTGGACCTTGAGAGGCTTCTGGTAGACTTTGTGTGAGGTCTTCCAGATTATCTGAATTCTCTCTCCAAAAGACTGCTTTGCCACCCTGTTTTTCAGTTGCTGGTTTTAATGGCTTGGCTGGTGAAGCTCTGAAGGACAAAGACGTAACAGATTCAGACACCCTACACTAGAAATATTGAAAATATAGAAAATTGACCATGGCACATTGAAAGTAATATTTCTCTTGGTGTGAGAAAAAAACATTTTCAGAAAATGGATGAATCCTGTCCTTTCACCAGTCTGGTCTGGATAAGCTTTTGGCCTTATGTACCATAAGGGGTTTAAGTATCGACTTTAGCAGTTCTTTTTTAGAGCCTGCTTCTTAGTAAAGACTTTTGTACAGGGTGTTGCTCACAATGTTTTTCCTCAGCCTTGTTCTGTCAGCTCTTCAAAGGCTGCTCTTTGAAACTATTAGGGATATAACTCCATCTGTCCTTACTTTGAAGATTGCATTTCTCATCACCATCACTTCTGTGAAGCAAGTTTCTGAGTCGGAGACCTTAATCTGTAGAGAACCCTCTCTTATGCTACAGAACCAAACATCCATTTGTTTGGTCTTTCATACAGAAGTACACAGTGCAGAGGTCTCCCTCATATTATTTCTCCTTCTGGTTGAATGTTTTTAGCCTATGTTCTCCATTGGTAAACGTTCTTTAACTCTTATGGTCAAATGTTCTGATTGGTTATTTTCTCTTAGGATCAAATGATAAGGGAATGTTACATTCACTTGGTGAAAGGCAACATATAGAAACGGACATTACACACAGATTACAAATATTATGGGTATTATTTGTTACCTTTGCCTGAATGATGAGACATTCAGAAATACATTTTTATACATAGAAACCATTGTGTCTTGTAGACTCAACAGGGATTGAGAGGATAGCTTTCCAATGTAAAGGAAATCCCCTCTTAGACCCTTCCAATAGTGTCCCTACTGTAAGATTTCCCCTCTATTTCTGTTCTGGTGGCAGCTAAAATTTTTTGATTTACCCCTTACTTTCATTAGCCATGATATTAGTGATCAGGACAATTAGAGAAAGTGAATCTCCCTAACAAAGACACAGGCGGCAATGATGACCTGACAGTGGTTCTAACCCCTTACCATTCTCGCCAAATCTATTAAAAAAGTTTGCCTTTACATATACTCGAACAAGAAAACATCTTTTATCTGTTCATTTCCATAGTTAATCGAGCTGTAGTAATAATAATAGTTTTTGCAAAGTTGCTTGACCGGTCCACTTTAACATCTTTGCTCTAAATTGTTCATGTTCATATTCCAGAGTGAAGAGATACGTTTTTCACCCAGCAATGATTTTGACTCGTAGTACAAATGTAATTCAAATAGAAGGCATGAAACACAAGGGGGGAGAGTGGCATCTAGTAAAGGACTTACTTTAGCACAGTGCTGGCAAACTCTTTATTTGGGATCACTTACACAGATGGTATCTTAGAAATGGGCTCTAGTCCTTATTGCACCCTTCGAAAACCAGATCAACAAGTTCCAGAGACAGCCTGAAAGGGAAAGCCAACCTTTCAATTTCCTTGGCAACAGTTAAAACACATTTGTCTATGGACATTTTTTTTTTCTACGGCTTTCATTTCATAGAATCCCACTGGGACTGAAAGCGTTTTCCGAATATTTGAATTTGACCAGGATTTGAATTCACTATCTGGCCTCTGGTTAAATAGAAGGCCTTTTAAAGCCAAAAGTTCTTTTGTTTAAAGTCTGAAGAGAAGATTTTACATTGCAAAAATACTTGCACATGTATGTAGAGTAGACTAAGGTTACCCTGTGTATACCTTTCCTAAAAGAATCAGAACCAGCCATATCTATTACCCTATTGCTTATGCTCAAAAGTTAAATAGGGGACAGGTAAATAAATGTAAAATTGGAATGTAACAAAATACAATTACATTTCCCCATGCCTCAATAAATTCTCTACCTATGGGTTTTTGAGGAATTATGTATTATTAGAATTTAATATTTATTGGTTATAATTTGTGATAAACTTTGCTTGGTGGTATTTAAATATATTACTAATATTTAGAAAATTATGCTTATTTAGTATGTGTTTTTGTTGTTTCAGGTAATGTGTTAGTCACAGTATAATAAATATGTTATTTTCATTTATTCAACATAGAGGTTTGCTGTTTTCATGTATAGGATTCTGAATTAAAGTGGAACTAAATTCCGCAATACTTACCTCTACTTCAATGGTCCAAGGTCCCTCGTCGGCACTGGCATCATCATTATCTACCTGGCTTCTTCTGGCTGCCAGGCTGTCATCTTCAAATTCAAACATTGTAGCTGAAAACTCCCCTCTGGATTAATAAGAGAAGGGGGCTGTGCCCAAAGTGGCCAGGCAGTCCCTTGATGAGGACAGCAACTCCAAACAGGCTGCGGTTAGGGGCAGTAGAATTACAGTTATGCTTGGAAACGTCACCAACCTCCCCTGAACCACTAGCAGAGCATGTGCCAGCAGGGACCACCACCTTGAACATTTGATCTGCCTTGTGTGACGAGGTATATACCTCCTACCTTGGGGTACTCACAAATCCATATCTGGAGACCAAGAAAGGTTCTGTGACCATCCACTGGTATACAGAGGGCCCAGTATGTCCACGAATTGCTGTGCTGTGTCCACTGGAAGCGGGTTTGCAGCCAGTCAATGTGCGGGAAAGAGAAGAAGGGGTTAAAATTAATAACGCCTTTTCCTTGTGGCTGTGGTACTCTCCACTTACGGTACAGAGCCATAGGTGGAAAGTACCATAAGTGGAGAGGACTTAGTTCAATGCAAAGAATACCAGGAGCCTGCTGGAACAACAAGTGAGTTGTGGGACTTTGTTCTTCCCCTCTGCAAGCATCCCCATAATAGGGATTAAATTCCATAATGTGGAATGTCCTAAACTACCAATTTAAATTGGGGTGTCTCACTCCTGAGAGGGTAGGATAGTAACTGCAGTGCAGCAGCCCCTTGTGTGTGTGAATCAAGTTGTATCTTTCAGGATCGGTGCTCAGTTAGGTAGTTTCTCTAATACTTCCAAAAAGTGCAGCGCTAGAAGTGATTAGAAATATTATAAAATATTGTAAAACTCTGAAAAATTTGTGAAGAAAACAAATGGATAATGCACAAAGAAATAAAAGGGGTAGTGTCCAAAATAATGAATTAAGTCCCAAAAATGGTGCAAGTAGAATCCCGTAAAACATATATGTCATATTTATTTAAAAAAAACTACTCACAATATGAAGACATAGACAGGCATATGTAATAGACCGTTTGTAGATCCAATTGCGGCGTCCCGCGGGTATCCAAAACAGCATGGAACAGTATAAAACAAGCCGGCTCCGTAAGGGGGCGTGTGGACGTTACGTCTGGAGTCGCCAACGTTTCGCCATCAAAAGACGTCGTCTGGGCGTTTTTTTAAATAAATATGACATATATATTTTACGGGATTACGCTATGGGCTTTTATTTTTCCCTATATATTTATTCACTCATGACGGAGTAACCAAGAAGTGCCTTTGTCTGACATCCACTGATTATACTGATATATAACATCTTGCTGGGAGAGGCTGTCTCATTCAATTGAGTTGCCACGGAGTTCTGGTAAGCTGCTTACTATACTTGTGCACGGAGGTGTCCCCATCTTGCACTTTTCCCTGGTGTCACTGGAAGGAGTGTTTTTCATAGCATCTTGCACTTGGATTTACTTCTACTTGCACCATTTTTGGGACTTTATTCATTATTTTGGACACTACCCCTTTTATTTCTTTGTGGATTATCCATTTGTTTTCTTCACAAATTTTTCAGAGTTTTACAATATTTTATAATATTTCTAATCACTTATAGCGCTGCACTTTTTGGAAGTATTATGTTTATGGATCACTGTTAGTTGATTTTGTGCTAGCTGCTTTGATTTATTCATTATCATTCACCCTTATCATTTTTTAGCGCGGAAATATCGCTCTATATAATTTTATGTAGTTTCTCTAACAAAATCTGGACTGTTAAGTCCATTATTTGGTCATCAGGTAAAGTCTGAAGCAGCTTCTGTCTGGTTCTATGTCTCCCATGTCAGGTAGTAGGGTAGATTAATGTAGAAGTGGGATAGAGGGAAGATAGTTTGAGGCAGAATTGGTGGTGGCCAGTGATAGAGGGATGGTTTTTAAGGTCAAGACACTCATGGGCTACTGACTTTGGTCTTTAGCTGCATCTCAGGGCGTGGCCTAGGGACCTGGCTAGAACTAAAATATAGCAGTATATGTGGGGCTCCTGATCTGCAGTAAAGTTCTAAAGGTGTCGTGGACACTGTGTGTATAAAGAGAGCAGGTAGAAGGGTTTGGGTTATCATTTTTCCCTCCTGAAATGAGCAGATCTGAATGCCTGTACAGCAACCAGTTTTGAATAATCTAATGTCATGTATATTGGTAGCTCCTTCCCCCATATAAGACTCCCTATATATGTTCTGGCCATGACATCCTGTGATCAATAGGGGACACTTACATGTGCAGTAATGCTGGGGAGAAAGGAGGCTGCACAGATGCCCCAGTGGCCCTAGGTTGTCAAACCTAAAAATTAAATAAAATGCTGGACTGTCCCCAACTGCTGACTGCAACTGGCAAAAGGAGGGGGGTGTAGTGTGTGTGTGGGGGGAGATTAAGACACTGATGTAAAGAGGGAAACTATTTTTGTACTTTGCCTGCTTTAGCACCACTCCAGGTGCTTAATTCCCACACAGCTGTTCCAAGGATTCAAGATTGAGGACACTGATGTAAAGAGGGAGACTGAGGTCACTAATGTGGGAGCCTAGTAGCAAAATTCTCTCTCTGTATAAGGGACAGCAATTTCTCGATTTTAATTGACTGAAGCCGTTACTGCTGCCACCTGCTGATTACCTCTGTCAGCCTTGTAATCCGTGGGTCCATATGCTACATGTAACAGCTTAAAATTATGTTACAGGAATCCACACTTCTGCTTCCCTCCTGTCCCATTGTCCCTGCCCCAATTTTTCTGTGTTCGGGTTCTCCGTGCTCTAGGAGGGTCCTATGGAGACCTAAGATCAGTGTTTATGGATTTTAATATATTCAAACATTTAATTAAAAGTGCTGTTGATGACTATACATGTGTATTTGTGGAGGTAAAGAAAAACTGGCTTTAGCACTGCTGTGCTGGGCTAGTGGATGATCACGAGTCCATTGCATTTCATGCACATGTCAAACTCTGGACCCCGTCTATTGTGCATATTGTACCCTTAAAGTAAAACTGAAGGTAAGAATTGTTTTTTTGTTTTTTTTATATTTTTGATAGATTAAGAGAGGGTTAAAATCCACATCAGTTTTTTTTTCTTCGCCCTCTAGGGGGATATATTTCCCATCACTTCCTGTCCCATAGCCAAAACAGGAAGTAAGAGGAATTTCCTCAAAGTGAGGATAATCCCTGGTAGTCATCATAACTACTATCCTAATTTTTAATATTTCCCCTTTTTTTCTGTTCTGGTGACAACTCCAAATTTGGGATTTTCTTTCAGTTTTGGTGATAAGTCAACAAGACATCTAGGAAGGGTGAATCTCCAATATGAGGACACAGATGCAATAAAAAACTTGGACAGGTGTTCCAATCCCTCTCACTATACAATCTATCCATTATGTAGTGCTAGGGCCTACCTGATTTGATACTAATGGAATCAGTTGTTAAGCTTTGTCCTTATATTACATAGTTTTGGTAACTTGCAAGAAGATTGTACAGTCATATTGTTTAACCACTTGCTGCCTGTCCACAGTACATTTACTGCGGGCGGGCGGGCAGCAACTCCAGGATAAGTGATGTACGGGTACGTCAAGGCTTACTTCCTGGTTCTTGGGCATGCTGCGCCTTCCCCCCTGCGGATCTGTGCTGTGAATGGCCGCAGCATGTCTGTCAGAGGGTTACAGCCAATGATTTTGACTGTATACCTGCTGATTGGCTGTGACCAGTCTCAGCACAGACCTCTGTGTGTTTGTAAAAAGAACACACAAAATCTGGAAGGTTTCTTAATCCCTGAGCTCTTTTCGTTCAGGGTGAGAATCCAGCTAGATTCTGTGTGAGTGCAAGCTGTACATATATGCTTGCATATACTTGTTAGGCACTTTTAATCCCTTGATATAGAAATTATTTCAGAATACAATGCTTAAATATGGCCAGAGCGTTTATCAAGATTCCTGCACAAAGATTCTAACGTAGTCACGCCAGACAGGTCACTCTTTCATTGTAGGGAAGTTATAAAGAGAGTATTTTGTGAGTATCAGTAGAGTTCGGTGTCAGGGAACTATTATTTCTTTTGAATAATTGTTGGGGATAAAACTGTTGCCCTTACACACATCTGCAATCCTTAAAAAGCTTTTATTCTGTCACCATTTAAATACCGAAGGGGTGAGGCCTGGGGTAAACTGTGGGTTGAGAAATAAAGGAGCCAGGGGAGTGTAAGCAGATGTTAATTTTATTTTTAATATCTTTTCACTTTTTTCTTGGCACAAAGCATACCATTTCTGCTGCATATGGTATGTAATATTCAGTAATAAATTTTATTGTGAGATGATCGCTTCACATCTAATCTAATTGTCAACCTTTTCCCACAAGATTCGCAAATTTAACAAAATTAGAAAAGAAATGTGTGAACCGATTAATTGACTCCTAATGTATGTAATTATTGCGCTAACATGTTATTTAAGATGTATGGATGCCGCATAGGAGCACCTCTCCTGTTTTATTATTATTTTTTTTAGTACCATTAATTAATAATATATTATTTTAGTATTATTTTTTATTTTGTTTTTACAAATGTTGTACACTTCTCTAGCGAGAAATGCTGCATATAATTTCCTTAATCCAATTTACAAGGCAGTTAGGTCTTATGTACACTAATATAAAAGCATAGGATAAGACTGTATGAAGCCAAATATTATGGTCATCACCTAAGCCAAAGCTTAAGAATATAGGCGGCGGCGCTGATTGAGATACATTTTTCCAACAGGCTGGTTGTACACAAGGCAGTAAATAGACTGACTTTTGTACAACAAGCCTGCCCCTACATGGATCAAAATTCAGCTGGTCCCTGCTGAACAGGCCAAATTCATGTACAGCTAGCTTAAAACTTTGGTATTTGCCACTTTCGGGAGTCTTGGATGCCAGAGTCCCCTGCAGAGTTCTGTGCTTCCATCTTCCAACCCCTATAGCCCTTCGCAGTGACAAATAATTGGAGGATGAAACCACAAGGTGTGGGATGATGAGCTGACATTTCCAAAAGTGTTGAATGTAGAAGACAATTATGGAGGCTGTAGCACAAAATGGATGAGACACAGACTGCTAGAAAAGTGAGACTAATACTTTTAGTGCAGGAAGGAGTCTTGCAGCAGGATTTGTTTTTTTTTCTCCTTGCCTCTTCAATAAGGCTCCATTCACACCGGAAACAACTATGGGAAAGCCCATAAAAAAAGAAGGTACCTACATGGTCCAATTAATGGAACTAGATACATTTTTTTTTTATAGAAAACACATCCATAAAATCAAAACATAATATAAATGGAATACTACCTCCACCAAACACACCGTGTATAAAAACACTGACAACGTTGTCACATGTATTGAAGTCCGGACTCCAGACAGTAGAAAAAAAAGCTAGGTATAGTCATCAGCTGCCGTGTGGCAATGCTCGGTATCCACTACTAACACTGAAACAGTGGAATGTACAACTGGTGTTGCCGAGCAGGGCCAAATCAGCACAGATCATATACACTTGTGCCTAAGCAATGTGTGTACAAAATATACATTAAACCCTCATGAAAAACAGTATAAAATTGATACCGTGCAGTAATCTGCCTTTAGGTAGGTAGAGGTGAGATCACCACAGCAGGGGCACTAAAAGTGAAAGTGAGATGACGAGTTGGAGAAGCAACGCAGCCATGGTGACATCAGACGCCAAGGGAGTGGAGGAGATGCATAAATGCCGGCATGATGGTTCAGTACGCCACTGGACCACCGGGGAATAGGACGACTCACGGAGATACATGCAGTAATGGCGATGCTCTTTTACTTCAAGCATCTACTCTGACTGCTATCCACCAATTTTTTAAGGATACATTTTGCCTTTCTCTCCTCTTTTAGCTCCTTGTTGGAGTGAATACCGGAGGGGGCCTTTTTCAATCAGGCAACCTATATGGGATTTTCCCATGCTATATTTGTGCCAATGCTTTTGTAACATCGGACCATAAGGGTAAATATCTTGTACACATATATTTTTTTTATCATGTGTTACCATAGGTATTTTACCTATGGATTGTATACCTAAAGATTCCTTTTTTTCTCTCTTATTTCTCTGTTCATTTTTTAGGAAATATTGAATCTTTTCCTAATGGGATCATCCTCCCCTAGTCTGACAGGGGACTTGTTTTAATTCCTATATGACCATCAAAAAGGCCCCTTCAAGCTTATTGTCTCTTCAAACTTTGAAGTAAAGGGTAAATTTACTGTGAATCCAAAATTTGAATATGTCTCGTTCATACTCTATGTGTCTATGAAATTTATCCAATTTTTTCAGTTTTTCAGCCGCAATCTCCTTTTTATCATTTTTGGCTTGGCTCACATCTCCTCTATGGGTCAACGTTAGAGGTCAGGTTTCTCCGCCTCCCCTCCCTTTCACTCACTCCTGTCCTTGTATCCACGTCATTGCTATCCCCGGCATTTAAGGGTCCAGGCTTTTTCAAGGTACAATATATACTTTGTTCACGTATAAATGTCAATTTTGTTAAAATTAGATTTTTGGGCATTCAATATAGGACCATTGATATATGCCCTTTTGTTGCCTTTTTGTCTTGTTATTTTCACTTTTTTCTTTTGTAAATTTAGAATGTTTACTCTCGAGAAATGTCTATCAAACTCCTGAAGAAGCTATTATGAAGATGACGAAACATGTAGAGTTGACATAATCGAGTGCTTTCTTGTGCTTTTACCATTTTAAAAGTATTTCTTGTTATGTCCTTTATGTGAAATAAAATGTGATATTTTTTATGAAAATCCAGATTTTTCTCCATCATTTGCACCTTTAAAGTCCCACTTTGCCCCTCCAATTGTATCTGGATGATTTCGATGTTTTTTCTATCAATAAAATGTATCTAGTTACATTACTTGGACCATGTAGTTACCTTCTTTTTCATGGGCTTTCCCATAGTTGTTTTGGTTGCACTATTGATACTGGTACTTGGATCCACGTCTTTAATATAATTGTTAATGCACTAGGTTAGTAGTCTATTGATACTATCATATCCCCTCATTCAACTAATGGTTCCTGTGCTCCATTAGCTGTTATTTTTTAGGTTTTCTAGCGTATCATTTTTAGGCAGGTTTTTTGGCGTTTTTTTCAGGCATTTTTTGCAGGTGTTTGGAGGCAGGCATTGACATCTAACAAAAACGCCTGTAATCTGCCAAAAAAGAAGCTTGTGTACTTTTTTTGAGCTTCAGGCAACAAAATGCTCATACGTGAACTGGGGTTGTTGAAATGAATGGGATTTTGCTTGTTTGGCATTTTGAGACTTCAGAGATGAGCGTTTTACTAGCTGAAAAATGCTCAGGCGTGAACAGGGCCTCAAGCAGCTAGGTAAATAATTCTTCATGACATGCTTCTCTGATGAAACCAAATTAAAATGCTGTTTAAAATTACCATTAAGTTTCTATTCTAAAGTAGTTTTTTTTCTTCAGCAAATCACTATAGTGTTCAAATACAAACGGAGAAGGAATGGAAAAAAAAGTTTTATTCACAATTTTCTGTACAATGACTAATAAGCAGATACATAACAAAATAAATGAAAAAGTTACTGTAGTATCAATAGTGTGTATAAATATTTACACACATACTGCATATGTAATGAAAATTGAAATACTTTTCTTTTTTAATTTATTTTCTTTCTTTTTTTTTTTTTTAACAAAAAGTACCATGTTTTCTAAATATGATTTCTAACTATGTTTCCTGCTGCAAGGACCCAGGGAACAACCTGTTCAACTTGCAGGATATTAAAACATACCATCCTTACTGGAGATGTGTACCGTAAAACATTTATATAGAGCCATAGCAGAGCTTTGCTCATATGTCCTCACTATTGGTCACCCTGTGACTGGCTGTCTGATGCCTCACTGAGTGCACTGGAGGTAGCTGGAAGATAAAGCTGTCATTCAGGTTCTTACATGGCCTTGTACTGTATATACTGAGATTTAGTTTGACAAGTATTCATGTGGTCCAGTTTGCGTTTGGATAAATATGTGGTTCTGAAGAGTTTGTAGTGAATTAGCAAGCATTTGGGTTTTTGGAGATTTTCAAGTCCTCGGCGCCAGGGCTTTCCAAATCTGGGGGAAATTGCTTTTCAGACACATTTGCAGATTCTGAGCTCAGAGGGTCTTCTGGCTTTAATACTGTCCTCTCTGTATTTGAGCATGTCTGTTCCTCTGTGGCATCTAATGTGCCCGTCTCAGTGCCCACTTGCTGCTGTTCTTCTGCTGAATGGCATTCTTGACCTACGTTAGGTTCTTCTTTCTCACTATGCTGTTCCAATACTGGCTCTGAGACACTGGCAGCTAGAACCAGAGGAGGATTTGGAAGGTCTTTTTGCTGAAAAAGGAAATAAATGTCAGTTTATGCGCATAATGTCGGCAGCAGTACAAAATACACTCCATTATGTTATGCAAGTCCGAAAAGGTGAGCCATTATTAAAAGACAGCAAAATACATATATAATATGAGATAAAAAAAACAAAAATTCTGAAACAATGGCAGAATCAGATTAGTAGCACAATGTAAACCCACAGGAATTAATCATACTAAAAATAAAAAAAAATAAAATGTAGATTTATCATGCTTGAACCATCAGCTTTCTGATAAGGCTGATCAAACTGAAACAGTACTTCCCTCAGATAGCTGTTCTGGTTCAGCAAAGGCTGTGTTTTTTTTTTTTTTTTTAACATCCATATGGTGGGGCATTCACTTACAGGCCTGTAATATTAAAATAGCTCTAAAGGCAAAACCATTTTTTTTTTCATTTTGGATACAGTTAAAAGGGGTTATAACTCCTGTCAGTTTTTCCCATTGGGGAGATTTCCCTTCACTTCCTGTCCCATAGCTAAAACATGAAGTGAAAGGAAATCCCTCCAAAGTGGGGACTCCCAGGTTGTCACCAGAATTATTATCCCTACTGGAAGACCTCCTCTCTGTTCCTGTTTTGATGTCAACCCAAAATGGGGGATTTTATTTTGCTTTTTTGGTGATAATGGTAAGCAGGACAAACAGAGATGGTGAATCTCCCCAATGGGATCATAGACAGCAATAAAATCTGACCGGTATTCTAATTCCTCTTCGCTGTATCCAAAACTAGGAAACTTTTGCCTTGAGTTACACTTTAAATTTGACATTAGCCAGAAATATCTTGCTTTAAGTGGGAGTTATTTTCACAGCTACAGTCCTTTGTAAAATAAATGTAAAAAATTAGATGTCAGCACAAACTTAGAGGTTCAGGGATCCAGTCTTCACCTGGGCCAGCTCTTTGCTGGTCTTCGGGTCTCGGGCACCACCATCTTGCTTGTGGAAAGTCGGCTGTGGCTTCACAGCCGGCTTCGCACTGCACATGTATGAGTCGCGCTGGGCTTTGTGAATGGATGTATCCTCAGGAGATTGTGGGCAGGAAGGAAGTGGGTGAACTTCCAATTGCCTATGGCACACATGTCAGTAACAAGGCCCATGGGCTGAATCTGGCCAGCCGGGCCAATTCATGTGGCCCTTGCTCCTCTCCTGCAGGCGGCACTCCTTGTGTTCCGACCCCACCTTGTCTCAGCAGTTGGCAACAGAGAGGAGGACAGAACTCCCCCAACAGATCCTGCGCTTCCCTGTGCAGCCGCAGTACCCCCTTGTCTCTGCCTCTCTGGTCTTAGCATTCAACTGACTCCGGCCATCCTCTGGTCATCCTCCAGACTGCACTTTCTGCTTCCCAGCTCTGCCCCTAACAGCGCAAGGTAAGGCAGTTGCACTGTGATGTAAGGGAGGGTGGGGGACTCTTGACTTCTAATGGTGGGAGCGCTATAGACACCTAGTCTTACTGATACAATTGACACTTTGAGGGCAACCATAATGCTGATACGGCTCGAAATAGTTTGACACCCTTGGTCTGGGTGATCTGAGTGGAACTGGGAGTGGGTACATGTCCAACTTTGTCCAAAAAAAAGGTTTCCAAAAGTGGTAAACTGGGTGGAAGGGGGAGTGTTAAATCAGTACTTCCCTTTTCAGCTGCTGATCCACTTTTCATAGTTTTCTTATTGGTACAAATTTACACTAGTGTTTATTTAGGTGTAACAGAATGTGAAAAGGGCTAGAAGTTCATACAGAGTCTGAGTCACCCATACTTAAGGCTCCGTTCACATCTAGGTGTTTTGGGGTGATTTTTTGCTCTAAGCCTCAGCTCTACAAACAAGACAAATCCCATTCATTTCAATGGCCCCCCGTTCACATCTGAGCATTCTGTCGCCCTAAGCAAAACGCCCCTCGCTCATGAGCTTCTTTTTTGGCAGATTAAAGGCGTTTTACTGCTTTTCATTGGTCACTTGTTAACTCAAAATGCCTGCACAAAAACACCAGAAAAAAAAATGTCTGAAAAACGCCTGTAAAAATAGCAACGCCTAGATGTGAACAGAGCCTAAAGGATGGTGAACTTTAACCTCTTGCTGACCGCCCACTGCATATATACTGCGGCAGGCTGGCTCAGCTGCACAAATGGCCGTACCAGTACAGCAATCGGCGGGAGCGATCCTGGGGGCACGTGCGCTTCTATCTCCCTCACAGTTATAAAAAAAAAACCCTAGGCATCCATTTAACCCTTTGATCGCCCCTGGGTTAGTGCCTTCCCTGCCAGTGTCATTATTACAGTAACAGTGCATATTTTTAGCAGGGATTACTGTAGTAATGTCACTGGTCCCCCCAAAAATAGGGTACGATCTGTTCGCTGCAATGTCGCAGTCCTGCTAAAAATCACTGATCGCTGCCATTACTAGTAAAAAAAATAAAAAAAATGACATAAATCTTTCCCCTAGTTTGTAGACGCGATAACTTTTGCGCAAACCAATCAAAATACACTTATTGAGATTTATTACCAATAATATGTAGCAGAATACAAATTGGCCTAAAATGATGAAAAAATTTGATTTCTACATTTTTTATTGGGAATGTTATATAGCAGAAAGTAAAAAATATTGTTTTTTTCTTTTCAGAATTGTCGCTCTTTTTTAGTTTATAGCGCAAAAAATAAAAATCGCACAGGTGATCAAATACCACCAAAAGAAAGCTCTATTTGTGGGACAAAAAGGACATCCATTTTATTTGGGTACAGCGTCACATGACCGCACAATTTTCTGTTAAATTAACGCAGTGCCAAATTGCAAAAAATGGCCTGGTCATTAAGGGGGCAAACCTTCCGGTCCAGAAGTGGTTAAATATCTAATAATGTGCAAAAAAAATGTATTCTAGACATGAATAAATGTATGAAATTAACAAAGGTACACTTCATACTTTACTAATTCATGCTATAAAATATAGATGGTGGCAGAGAGGTTATTATTAATAATTGACAAAAGCTTTATTAAGGATGAAGATGTGTCACCATTCATCTGAGTGGTAAAACGTCTTCAACAATAACAAATCCAGTTAACCACTTCAGCCCCAGAAGGTTATACCCCCTTAATGACCAGGCCATTTTTTGAGATTGTTGTTTTAACTGACAATTGCGCGGTCGTGCGACGCTGTACCAAAATACCATTAATGTCCTTTTCTTCCCACAAATAGAGCTTTCTTTTGGTGGTATTTGATCACCTCTGTGGTTTTTCGTTTTTTGCTCTATAAACATAAAAAAGAGCGTCAATTTTGAAAAAAACACCAATATTTTCTACTTTCTGCTATAAAACATTCCCAATAAAAAAATTAAAAAAATCAAATTTTTTTTTATCAGTTTAGGCCAATTTGTATTCTGCTACATATTTTTGGTAAAAAAAAAATCCCAAAAAGCGTATGATTGATTTGCTCAAAAGTTATCGCATCTACAAACTAGGGGAAAGATTTATGTCATTTTTATTTTTTTTACTAGTAATGGCGGCGATCTGCAATTTTTAATGGGACTGCGACTGTGGCGGACAGATCAGACCCCTAACTGACATTTTTGACACTTTTGGGGGGGGACCAGTGACATTACTACACTTATCAGTGCTAAAAATATGCACTGTTACTGTAATATTGACACTGGCAGGGAAAGGGTTAACACTGGGGGTGATCAAAGGGTTAAATGTGTTCCCTTATATGTGCTTTATAACAGTTTTGGGGATGGATTGAAAAGAGGCAGAGAGAGATCAGTGATTGAGCTTAGCTAAATCACACAATCTTTCCCTGCCTCTCTGACAGGAGAGCTGTCTTGCATTGTTTACATACCAGGCGGCTCTCTTGTCAGTATTGCTGAAGATCACTGGAGGCCAGCGGCGATCGAGCCTGCTCTTCCTACGGTCTACCTCCCGCTGCGTCCAATCAAAGTGGGAGCGCGGTTTCGGGGGCACACGTGCACCGCCAGAACCGCGTGCACATAATCACGTAGATCTACGTGATAATGCGCAGCTGAGCCACCCTGTTGCAGTAAATCTGCATGTGACCTGCTACTCCTTGACACCTGTAAGTGCCGCGGGATATCCCGGCTACCGCTAAGTCTGTGTCTGTCAGCTGAGCTGCCAGAATGGAGCCAATGCTTCCTGTATAGTTCCAGCTCCATCCTGACAGTCTGAGTGAGTCACAGGCGGAGTGAATCAAATGCATTCGGCCTGTGAGGAGACTGACCAATACAGGAAGCATCACCTCTATCTTCCTCCAGCCTCGCTGCTCCTGAGTCCTCACACTCGCTCCATTGAACTTGATGTCATCATGTGTCTCTAGCCAGCATTTCCCGCCAGCAGTACACACAGCAGTACCAGCCAACACTACCAGCCAACAGTACCCACAGTAGTACCAGCCAGCACTACCAGCCTGAGCCAGCAGTACCCACAGAAGTACCAGCCGGCAGTAAAGCATAATTGTAAGTATTCCAGCATGTGCAGTGTTTCTGACTTTTACCTCCATGACCACTTCAAATCACTGAAGTGGTCATGGTGGTTAGAGTGTTCCTTTATTATCTCTCAGAAGAAGTAAACCCCTGTATACTGATTCCATTTAATTTGATCATCCTCTAGTTGTGTTAAATTGGTGGGGCGCAGAGTAACTTCTCCCTGAAATTCGTTTTTGCAGGTTGGGATGTCTGTGATTGAGCCCTGGGAGTTTTGCACATGTGTTTATAGCCAACCCCCCCCCCCCCGCCCTTTTTTTTTCCTAAAAAAAAAAAAAAAAAATAAATGGACATAGTAAGCAGAATTTTGGCAAAACCCTAACACATTTAATGAAAGGCTGTCATGCAGCAAAACATTGATGTAATGAGGCTGTCTCAGAAACAGCGAGGTCTCGTCCTGACTCGTCCCAAGTTCCAGGTAGTTACTGCACACGCCATGCATTGGTGTTTTGCTTATAGATAGGTTCACTTTAACACACACTAAACACACACAAGCAGTAACATTTGGTAACAGAAACATGATCCTATTGTGTTAATTCTGCAAGGGGTTACTCAACTTTATCGGATTTAGAGTTTAAAACATTAGTATTTCTCGAAGACAGTCATATCAAACAGGTATTCACCACAAAGCCGCTGCCCGTCCAAAACATAGGGAGTTCCTTTCGCCAAAGGGCCACAGTCAGACTTGTAAGCAGTGTGCAGGGGACTAAATAGAGAAGAGCAGGCTGGCCCCTCTGCATCAGGGCGAGTGCCACAAAAGTAACCAGGAGACCAATACCATAGGCTGCACAGAGGCAAAAAGAGAACAAGTAAATATATATAACAAAGTTTAAAGATAACACAAGGCATCATGTTGGAATATTTTAGAAATTGCATCTAAGACACAGAGGGTGACAACAATTAAAACTAAATTAGCTACTTGGGCTAAATTACCACTTTCAGTTGCAGGGAGAATAAATTTAATCAAGATGGTCCTATTACCGAAATGTTTATACATTTTTTCACATATGTCGGTTATAGTCCCTAAAACTATTTTTAAAAAAATAGATGCCCTATTTACCACATTTATTTGGGGAGAGGGTAGAAATAGAATAAAGTTAACCACACTTCAGAGAGCTAAAACAGAAGCAGGTATGGCACTTCCTAATATATACAGATACTATCTCGCTGGACAACTTAAACATCTCACAGGATGGATAGTACCAGTAACACTACAGATGGTAGAATCACACCTGGCTCATGTTTTACAAATCGATAATTTACTTATAGCCCTAGAAGCACCTTTGAATAAATTAAAATATAAGCAAATACCAATGTTAACATTAGCTCGTACAATATGGAGAGAGGCAAAACGTATAGAGGGAAACACACATATAAACATGGATCTCCCACTATGGCGAAACCCAATGTTCAATCAACTGAAACAATTGGTAGAGTATCAGTTCTGGGAACAAAAGGGGATATCAGTCCTTGCAGACGTATATGACATAACACATATGTACTCTTTTTCAGATATACAAATGAAATATGATATACCACATACCTCATTATATAGATACCTACAGTTGCGACATGCATTACAAGCGCAATTTGGAGTTTTGGGACCTGGAATCTCTAGATATCCAATGATTGGTATCCTTAGGTCCCAGGGCCCTAAAGGATTAATCTCTAAAATATATGCACATTTAACCAGGGTTAATTCAGGAATGAATCCCTTGGCAATAAGAACAAAATGGCAGTAAATAATTCCCAATTTAACTGATGAAGATTGGAAAGAAGCCTGTTCATCCCATTTATATGTATCGCCAGCAGCAAACAATAGGTTAAAACAATTATATATGCTACATCAATCATATCTCTCTCCAAGTAGACTTTATGCTATGCAAAGCATTGCATCTCCTAAATGTTTGAGATGCAGTGCTAAGCGGGCAGACTTTATACATATTATGTGGTTTTGTCCAGTGATATCAAGATTCTGGCAGGAAATAATTCAAATATTATCCTCTGTCTTGAATATGCCTGTACCTTTGACCCCAGAAACCTGTTTGCTGGGTATATTAGATGAAATAACATGGTCTAGATATCACAAGATAATGCTTAGAGAAACGCTGTTTATGGCAAGGAAAACAATCACAGTTAAGTGGATTCAAGTGAAGCCCCCTGTTGTTAAGAACTGGATAAGAGCGGTAAATCAGATTTTACCATTTGAAAAAGTATTGTATATGCATAGAGGATGCTCAACGAAATATAATAAAATTTGGGATAATTGGAGTCAATCAACATTAACCAATGGTTGAATATAAGGAGATAACTAAGAGGATATAGAGGGATGCACATAGTATGATGAGGAAATAAATCTATGAATGCAATGGAGCAAGGGGTTGGGGCACACCGGGAGAACGGCGACCAATTAAGCTAAATGGATATACCTTGGCATAAAGAGATTATGAATACTAAGTAAACAGATAATTATTTGGATACTGTATAATTTATTTTATATTGTTTTGTCCCTTTGTTGAAAGGACGTTTGGAATGTTCGTTTTTATGCACATATTGAAATAAAAAGAATTAAAAAAAAATAAAAAAGACACAGAGGGGCAGATTTACTAAAACTAGCGCACACAGAATCTGGAGCTGCTGTGCACAGTAACCAATCAGCTTTCAGGATTTATTGGCAAAGCTTAATTGAACAAGCTGAAGTTAGAAGCTGACAGGTTACTGTACACAGTTGCACCAGATTTTGCGTGTGTGCCTGTTTTAGTAAATCTCCTCCAGAGTGCCCACAAAAGGTCCTAGCACTGGGTAGCTAATAGGTGCAAAGATTGTTTGCAGCCAGTAAACGGCTGCATTTACCCATTTAAATAACTTCACTTTCAAACAAAATGCATTAATTATTTTCTGCATTCCCTACCCTCCCAAGCCTAATAGACCTCACTATTCCCAGAAACACACTTACATGAACCTTATGACTGCAGGGGTCTAGAGTCTGCTTTCTGTCACCACTAGCAAGTTCCATTTTCACTCAGTACAGTGAGTAGAGCATAGTGAGATGGACATAGAAACATACCTATGGTGCATGCCAGAAAATAGATCCTTGAAGACTGAATCTGAATGTCAAATCTGTGACAGTAAGCCACCAGAAGCCCTGCAGAAAGTACAAAGAAGAGAATAAAGTGAACATGTTTAGCTTTGCATACAAATATGTTTTGATTTCTTTAATTGGCAATCATTTTTTTTAAATAATTTAATAATTGCTCTTAGTTTGCTGGTCTTCAAACATGGACACACTTGTGCATGCAAAATGTGAAAAGCCTGCAATGCCTCAAACAAACAATGTAATGCCTTATATCTTAGTTATTTAACTTTTTTCTTATTTTTTCTGCTCTTGGAATTCTTAAAAAAATCTTAGATACACTAAACATTAGATCACCATATGCACAGCCTGGCCCTAGGATCTAGTGATTTAAATTTTGAACACTAAGCCGAAAGTGCCAACAAGAAACACGTGAGCATCAGCACTAGACCACAAAGCAATGGAAGAAGG
Organism: Pelophylax lessonae; assembly: GCF_965119305.1. Lineage (NCBI taxonomy): Eukaryota > Metazoa > Chordata > Amphibia > Anura > Ranidae > Pelophylax > Pelophylax lessonae. Next base: position 552,848,571 of record NC_138768.1, on the reverse strand, counting down.
TGTCTTGACTTGGCCTGCAAATTCTCCAGATCTAAATCGATAGAGAATCTGTGGGATGTGCTGGAAAAACAAATCTGATGCATAGAGGCCTCACCTTGCAACCTACAGGACTTAAAGGACCTGCTGTTGACTGCTTGGTGCCAGGAACCACAGCATACCTTTCAGAGGCCTAGTGTCATCCATGCCTTGACAGGTCAAGGCTGTTTGGGTGGCAAAAGGGGAACCTACTCAATATTAGGTGGGTGGTCATGTTATGGCTGATCAGTGTACTGTATGTATATGTGTTCTTTTTCCAAGCCAGTAACGCAATATAGTGAAAAAGAAGGCCAGTCAGCATCATGATATCTTCATCAGGAGAGCTCAACAGCCTTTATATTTCTCTCAATGTTTTTCTTAAGTACAGATTTTACAAAATAACCTACGTAAAAACGTTGCAGTTTTATTACATCCTATACCCCAATGTCTGTTGTCTGATATATTTTAGCTATATTTCAAACTAGTTTATTTATTTTGGCTAGAATGAATTATAGTAACTAAAGCAGTGGTACCAATTGTAGAGGCTACTGTTTGAAAACACAATATTCACAAGACGCCATTTAATTACTATTTGTTTTTATTGTTCATTAGTGTTTGATATTTTGTGGTCTCTTTTTATTTTCTTGATTTCAAAATGACATAACAAAAATAATTTGGGTAACCTCCTTACCTGGTACTAAAATGTCTCCGAAGCCCAAGAGAGAGAATGGCCTGTCACACAGGGCCAGAGGTGAAGAGTTTAATCTTGGAACTTTAAGAACCATTGGGAGCTAATTAAGAACAAAATAATTATGAAAGAATCACTGAATCAAAGGCCCAAAATGTATTGAACTAAACACTGAACAATTAAAAGACAAAAAAAAAAAAAAACAACACTAAAAGGATAACTGGAGACAAAGTGGGTACAGAAGGCAGGCAGGAGCAAGGCTAAGCTCAACTTTTACAAGACCAGAAAGATTTATACACAAATTCAGCAATCTATATCACTGAGATCTACGGCTATTTTTAGCACATGCGCAGCTTAATTTACCCAGATTTATTATAGGTTATGTTTGTTATTTTGCTGAATTAACCTAAAGCTGGGTATACACTAGAGTAGACATTCATTTGAAATGTTTTGTTTTAAGTACATTTGCTCAATTTTCTAATCATTAAAGGGTTAAACAGACCTTTATTTCCGACCAGTGATGAGAAAATTCAAAGGAACAATATTAAAACATTTTATCGAATGAATACATCTCTAACAATGTGTGCAGTTGTTGCTTGGGAAATTAAACACTAAAAACATAAATTATGCAGAGAAGGGTTTCAGTTTCCCAATCAAAAGACTAGAAAGAATGCAGGATCTTAGTAACTTTGTTTGTTCAAATTAACATGAACTTGAGAACTACTCAAATAGTTACTCTACAACAGTGTGCACAAGGGCATTGATGAACAAATACCACATTGAACATTAAGGAGGATGGCACAACAGTAGCCAAATAATATGCAGGGTTCCACTCCTGTCAGCCAATAACAGGAAAATTATGCTACTATAGGTACATCATTGCAAAAGTGGATAACTAAAGATTAAAAAAGCATAGCCTAGTATTACAATTTTTTATTTCTGCTTCAAAATGCAAATGGTATGTCAGGATTCTTCTGTGCACAGTAGGAATCCATGAGTCCATTCAAAACCTTTATAATCTCTGGCTAGTTCCAAGAATATGATGGTGAAAAATAGAGTGCTCTAATGGACTGTGCAATGCTTAGATCTCTGGCAGACAAATCTGTAGAACTCCGTAATGCTCTCTGTCAGTATGGACCAAATTCCATAAGAAACATTTACTACCATGCATTGAATTCAAGTGTTTATAAAAGTAATTTTCTTTTTCAAATAACAAACGTTATACTTCATGTTCTGTGCACACAGCAGCCCCAATCCTCCTCTTCTGGCATCCCCCGCCAGTGCTTCTGGCTCCTCCTCCCTGCTAAGTGCCCCCTATAGCAAGCCGCTTGCAATAGGGGCATTCATGCCGGCTTGCTCCCAAGCTATGCTCTGTGTGCCATTGACACACACAGTGGAGGTCATCCCCACCCTCTGCTCTCTTCCCACTAGGTGTGATTGACAACAGTAGGAGCCAATGGCTCCAGTGTCTGAGCCAGTGAGGAGCAAGAGAGCTGGATTGACATCGGGCTCAGGAAGGGAGAGGCTGGGGAGAGCTACACACAGGAGTTTTTTTTTCACCTTAATGCATAGAATGCATTAATGCCTTTAGAACCACTTTCAGGCTGTGCAGAAAAGAAAAAGAGGTCCTACCCAGTATCAAATATGTTAACCTAAAAACTGTGTGTATGTATATATATATATATATATATATATATATATATATATATATACACACACACATTATATATATATATATATATATATATATATATATATATCCTACAGCCTAAAAACCTGGTAAAGTATGCACAGGAAAACAATTAAAGTTTATACAAATGGGTAAAAAGTAGATGTACCGAAGACCTCAGAAAAAAAACAAGTTATGAAAGAAATTCTTAAATTCTTCAAACCAAAGGATGTGCATAAAAACTTCTATCAGCACCAGCAAGTGAAGCAGTGGTTTAGAAATGTTCCATTTCCCGCTCTTGGTCAGCTATCCATGAATAAAATCATTTCGATAGTCGTTTAATCACATAACTTTACTTTTGCATAGGTACGCGTGCACCATAATTTTTAACCAAAAATATGTATGCAACATAATCTAATAAAGATTGCTAACAGATTACATTGCTATAGAAAAGATGGACCGTATAGAAAAGATGGACCGTTCTTACCTTTTCTTGGGTGCTTGAATCTGAGGGGCCAGCAGCAACTTCCACCATGATGCTCTCACCACTCTGCAATTTAAAAATGCATATTTCTGAAGGTGAAGTGATGAGACTCATTCAGTGTATTTACTAATTAAATCATATTAGATCAAATTAATTTGTAATACAAGTTTCATTTAAATATGCTCACTAGTCCCTCACTAGGACCATTTCTCCTTGGACAAGTTTCTGAAAATACTATATATCTGTCATAACAAAAAGGTAAGAGGGAAAGTTTCTAAAGAATGCCATTTTCAGGGACAGATTAACCACAGTGACATACCATATTCTGGATGACTAGTGTGTTTCAAGTACAGTTTATATAGGCTAAAGATATTAATTTTTGTTTTTCTTCCAAGATATCACAGATTAACTAAATGAGGTGGCAGCTGGGAGGCCATGGTTTTGTCATCAGTGCCTATTACATATCATGAAATAAAAAAGTAAATTGACAAATAAAGCTTTAATTTTATGTAAAATTTAAAGTGGAGTTCCGGCCTATTTTGCAAATTTAGTGATTCCTGGAGCGCTCGCTATGCTGATCAACAATTGGGCATTTTCAATTGTTTTGGGGGTCCCTTACCTTATTTTCAGGGCATTTTTTATTGTACTTCCTCCTTCTCCCCCCTCTGTGGCCACAGCCACCGACAACACTTCCGCCTTTGCATTGCATCCTGGGAGCTGTTTGTCATCACTCCCAGGAGGCTGGAATCAGGAAGAAGGACACAGCAGATTACACTGCGGCTTCAGATGCCCACATCCAAGATGGCCGCGCCCAGACAGCGTTTTTAAAAGTAAGATTTTGACTAAAATCCAATACTGTACACCTTGTAAGTACGAGAATAGCGGTTCTGTAAAGGGCAATGGATTAGTATTATAGGGGTATTTTTAGTTAAAAAAGGTATTTGAGGCCGGAACTCCGCTTTAAAGAGGTTTCAGAATCAGCTTGAAGAGCTGCATGAATCAGAGATTTCTTGTGTTTGGAGGGAAAAAGGTCCACTTTAAGCCCCACAACCTCCAGGAGCTAAGCCCCAAATGTGTAATTAAACTATGAACTGTCACAACCTGAACGTGAAGGCTTATAAAGAAAACACAGGTACGCGTATGCCCATTATCACGTTATACGCATTGTAAGTTTAGTGATTAATGAAACAAAGAAGGAATGTAAGGGTTTTCAAGATGGAATATATAGCTAAGCAGAAGCTAGAATTACAGCCCAATTGAAGCCTCAGTGTTTACTACTGTAATGCAGTCAGGCTGCATATACAGTAATACATTTGCTTTTCTTTCTGTTTAATTTTAATGTGATTTTAAATACTAAGTAACACAGCAGGGGTTAAAATAGACAGTGCTAAAGGCATGCTGAAAAGTCAGACCGCTGCTTGCACACAAAAGCAGTGGTTCCAGTCTCCAGGGTTCCAACTTTCCCCCTGCACAGTGCTGGAACAACAGCACTTACAATCCCTGAGCAATGCTGTTGAATGAAGCACTGTGAAGGGTAAGTATGAGACCACTAGAGACCTGGGCCATGTGCTATGTTGCTAGCAGAAACCCATGCTGATAAATGCCACACAGACATCACTAGGCAGGAAAAGTAGACAGCAAAGGGCCTGCAGGAGATAAGCAGCACTGAGACCAACAAAGGACTACAACAAGTATTTTGAAAGAAAATTTGGAAGACCCCCTTCCCCACTCATAACTCAACCACTATATTAAAAAAAATGTATACCTTTGTAAGGAATGGAGTGATGAACACAAAAAACACGTCGTATATAAAGAGAACGAACAGGAGTAAAGTGCAGCTCTGCAAGGAAATTGAGGGAAAATTAACACTTTCTTTCAATTAAAAAAAAATGATTTATTTAATTTATAAGATGACATGTTTGATAGAATAATTTTTCTATATTCAGATAATTGTGCATAAAAGTAACGATAATAAAGCCTGGAAACCTACAGCTACTTAGCTAGCAATACTTTTGTACAGCAGTGGCAACTTTAGCATAAACTATTGGTGCCCAAGACGTATAAAACCCACATACCTGCCACATACTAAAGCTGCCTAAATATAGCAAAGAGTTTTGGCCAGAACACCAAAGTCACAGATGTGTTGGTGGATATATCAAGTCATATTCAGCTTCATTCCAGAGATTTCCTGAGCAGATCCTCTTTTTTGCTGATAGATGTCCTCAGCCTGATGCCCTGCATTATTTAATCCACTTTCTCTGAGCCCAATTTGACCTGCACCCAACCAGAGTTGTATAAAGTACTCAAAACCCATACTTGAGTAAAAGTACAAGTGCTCGATCAAAAAGTGACTTGAGTAGAAGTGGAAGTGCTCGATCAAAAAGTGACTTGAGTAGAAGTACTAAAGTATTCAACATTTTTTGTACTTAAGTATTGCAAGTAGTTTTTGTAAAAATTTTGCTACTCAAGTACTGAAAGTAAAAGTACCAGTAGTTTTGAAAAAAAAATTGCTACTCAAGTACTGAAAGTAAAAGTACAAGTACTGTGTTATGTAGTTATTAAAGAAAGAATTCAAAAGTTTGAACATCATATTGTTTTTTATTATTTCAAATGCAGCTTTTATTTATGCATACAGTAGCATTTATTTTCGTATGCGCTGATAATACACATGTTTTGAGCTTCATGAAACCTGCCATCTACTGTTCTGGCAGTGGTAATTTTTATAATAGTAACAAGTAACTATGCAGCACAAAAAAAAAATATCGGAGTAGAAGTATTGAAATCATCGAAAAAATGTAGTGAAGTAAAAGTGGAAGTAGGAGAAAAAAATTCTACTCCAGGAAAGTACAGATACCGCCTTTCGGTACTTAAGTACAGTAGTGAAGTAGTTCTACTTAGTTACTATACATCTCTGCACCCAACCCAGCTTGTGACTGGACAGTGAATGGGGAAGCAGCACAGTGATCAGTATGCCTCATGTCAGCACATGAACCAACTGGTTCCTTGTACTGTTTCTTTCTCTCACACAGTAGCCTTGCTGTACAGGGGCTGTAAGCAGCTGATACCAGCTAAAATGTAAGATACAAACATGGCTGGCATTTAAAACACATTTTATTATGCTTCACTGATTATAGATCTGCATTTGTATATTTTATATTTGTGTAGAGGTCAGCTGTAGCATTTCTTTTACCTTAAATGTGGGAAGGCGGATGGTCTTTAACATGTAAAGACAAAAAGCTATGCCAAGAATATCCTGGAGAATCCAAGCCCACCTGAAGGATAAAATACTTTATTATTACAGTTTCTTAAACGGCTTTATAAAATAATTTTAAGGTGGTATACTTTAATACTTACTGATCTTCATTTCGATATACTCCCCATAATACACTGACAGCAATACAGAATGACGCCAACACAAGTTTCCATACAGGTTGTCGATTGTGAAAGTATGGAAGGTTATTGTCTGGAATTCTGATAAGGAATGTATAAATGTATTGCAGGTTATTGTCTGGAAATTCTAATACAAATGTGTACATATATTTTTATGGTAAACATGACAAATGTACATAAAAAAGTGATACAGAAATAATTTTCAACTAAAATAAACAGAAAAGTCAATGTTATCTTATCTAGTACACTTGAGAGTGTATTTCTTGGGCATCTTCTATAAATAACCTGTATACTGCAGCCCTGTTATAAACTGGACTCCTATCCGGTTCTGATGAATGAAGAGAATGAAAGGAATAAAAAAAAAAGTGTTTTGCCAGTGAATGGGGGAAATTAAATTTGCAGGGAAGCACAACATTTATTAACTTGTGCATGCTTTCAGCTAGGAAAAAAAAACAAAGACCCACAAATGGGAGACAGATCTGGCCAAGGAAGGAGGCGTAGGAAGCCATGTGGCCAATCATTGCTAAATGTACCAATATAGTTTCAGCTCTCGAGACTTCGTATAAAGTACTGATGCGTTGGTACCTAGTACCTACAAGAATTTCCCACACAATCCGCTCTTGCCTTGAAACTTGCACCACACAACACATTTGGTAGTGCTACCCGCAAATAACCTATTTCAGGTCCAGGGTCTTTGGTCTTACCCAGAGTCTATTTAGTGTAGGTATACAAAAAAATTCAATGGGGGCACTTTGGTATCTACCATTTGACAACAATCATGCTGTCTAAAAAAAATGGATTTTTGTAAGAACTTACCGTAAAATCCTTTTCTCTTAAGCTCATTGACAGACGTAGTCTTCTTGATTCTCAAGAGCTGGGTTATGTTGTCTCCGCAGGAGTAGGACTAGGCAGAATGACAAAACGTTCTGGCTCCACCCTAGGGGGCAGTCCCTGAGGGTATATCCTCCCTCTCTCTGCTACAGGGAATCAGTTCTGTTTAAAGCAGTACAGAGAAATTAACCCAACCCAACTCAATGATAGAGGGGCGGGTACTACGTCTGTCAATGAGCTTAAGAGAAAAGGATTTTACGGTAAGTTCTTACAAAAATCCATTTTTCTCTATCGCTCATTGACAGACGTAGTCTTCTTGATTCTCAAGAGCTGGGACATCCAGAAGCAGTGCCACAAATGAGGGGTGGGATTGACAAATCAAATCCAATCTAGTAGGCCCAACCGGTGCCAAACTAGAAGTTTTAAAGGCTCATTATAAACAAAGAATGAGACTAAAGAAAAAAATTTCCAACGGAAAAAAACCCTCGAGGTAGACCACTGGTCTCCTCAAATTGCGGCCTGCAAAACCTTGCGGCCAAATGAGGCATCAGACGATGCCATTACATCAACCTTATAATGTTTTGAGAAGGTATGCACTGACGACCAGGTAGCCGCCTTGCACACCTGGACCACTGACGCCTGATGGCGAAAGGCCCATGACGCACTAAGTGCCCGAGTGGAGTGCGCCTTAACAGGGAACGGGGGCTCCCGACCCTTAATAGAATAAGCCTGCACTACCGTCTGTCTGATCCATCTGGAAATGGTCGCGGCAGATGCAGGCAACCCCTTTTTGGGTCCATCTGGGATCACAAAAAGTGAATCCGTCTTGCGAAACGAGTCTGTCGTTTTCAAGTATACCCTGATCGCCCGGACCACATCCAAGGAGTGCAAAGCAAATTCCCGAGGATGACTGGGCTTAGGACACAGGGAAGGTAATACAATTTCTTCATTCAGATGAAATTCTGAAACTACTTTTGGTAGGAAGGATGGATTCGGACGAAGAACCACCTTATCTCTATGAACCACCAGATATGGTGAACGACAAGATAATGCGGCCAGTTCTGACACCCTGCGTGCAGAAGTAATAGCCACCAAGAAGGCCACCTTCTGGGACAACGTGGGTAGAGGAATCTCCCTAATATCTTCAAAGGGAGGTTTCTGAAGAACCGACAACACTAAATTAAGATCCCAGGGGGGTAACGGCGCGTGCACTGGCGGAGCCAGATGTCGCACCCCCTGGATGAAATTCCGCACCAAGGAATGAGTAGCCAAAGGCTTCTGAAAGAAGATGGCTAATGCTGAGACCTGACCCTTGATAGTACTCAAGGCCAGTTTCTGCTCAACCCCTTGTTGCAGAAAAGCCAATATTCGACTAATCGAATAAGACCGAGGACGGAACCCCAAAGGTTCACACCATGCAATGTAGGACTTCCATGTGCGATGATAAATCTTTCTGGAAGTCGCTTTCCTTGCTTCAACTAGAGTAGGAATAACTGAAGCTGACAAACCTTTGTCCTTCAGCACCTGGGTCTCAATAGCCAGGCCGTTAAAGCCAGCGATCGTAAAGCAGGATGGAAGATCGGTCCCTGAGACAGTAGATCCTCTCTGAGAGGAAGTCTCCACGGGACGTCCGCCACCAGTCTGACCATGTCGGCGTACCAAGCTCGACGAGGCCAGTCCGGAGCTACCAGGATTACTGGGATTCCTTCCTCCTCTACCCTGCGAAGAAGTCTTGGCAGTAACGCGAGAGGAGGGAAGGCATATATTAGCTGGTATTGCCCCCACGGGGCGATCAGTGCGTCTGCGGTTTCTGCTAGAGGATCGCGGGAGCGAGCCACGAATCTCTGAACTTTCCTGTTGAATCGTGATGCCAACAGATCCACATCCGGGGTGCCCCACCGTAGGCACAATTGGTGGAAAACGTCTGGATGGAGGGACCATTCCCCCTGATCCAGGGTCTGACGGCTGAGATAATCTGCCTGCCAATTCTCCACCCCCGGAATGAACACCGCAGAGATTGCTGGAACAAATCGTTCCGCCCAGCGAAGAATGCAAGCCACTTCCTTGGCCGCTCGGACACTCTTGGTGCCCCCCTGGTGATTGACATAAGCCACGGCCGTGGCATTGTCCGACTGGATCCGAACCGGGCTGCCCTGGAGCTGCTCGGTCCAGTGAATCAGACAAAGTCTGATCGCTCTCAGTTCCAATACATTTATCGGTAATCTGGATTCTTCCGGGGACCAAAGTCCCTGGGCAGATAATTGACCGAGAATTCCTCCCCATCCGGATAGACTGGCATCCGCGGTCACTATCGTCCAATATATTGGCAGAAATGACTTTCCCTGGCTGAGCATTGGAGACCGAAGCCACCAAACCAGAGACTCTCTGGTCTGTTTGCTCAATCGTATCTGATTGTCCAGGGATTCCGGATTCCGATTCCATCTGAGGAGAATCTCTTGCTGAAGAATTCGGGTATGGGACTGGGCAAATGGGACTGCTTCGAAGGAAGCCACCATCAACCCCAGAACCCTCATGCAAGTCCGAAGGGAAGACCAGTTGTTGGACAGTAACAACTGGACTGCTGATTGAATCTTTCGAAGTTTCCCTACCGGAAGAAACACTCTTGTCCTGACTGTGTCTAGAATTAGACCCAGATATTCGAGCCTCTGGGTGGGAACCAGAAAAGACTTTTGCTGGTTCACCAGCCACCCGAATTCCTGTAAAGAAATCATAGTAATTTCTATGTTTTGTAGCAAGGTCTGAGGAGACTCTGCATGAAGCAGAAGATCGTCTAGGTAACCTAGAATCGATATACCTCTTTGGCGCAGAAGTGCCAACATTGGGGCCAACACTTTTGTGAAGACCCGCGGAGCCGTGGCGAGACCGAAAGGTAACGCCACAAACTGATAGTGGTTCTCCTCTACGGAAAAGCGTAGAAAACGCTGATGTCCTGCGAAAATGGGAATGTGAAGATAGGCGTCCTTGATGTCTATGGACGCTAGGACATCCCCTGGATGCAGGAAGGCTGCTACCGTGCGAATGGACTCCATTCTGAATCTTCTTATGTTGACGAAAGAATTGAGTGCTCTTAAGTCCAGAATTGGACGCACTTTGCCCTCTTTCCTGGGTATTGTAAACAGGTTTGAATAAAACCCTTGAAACCGTTCTGTCCAAGGAACGTGGACTACCACTCCTTGTTGTAGTAGATCTGTGACTGCTCTCCGCAGATCTTCTAGACGATCCGGAGATAGTCGGATATTGGAAGGGAAGAATCGCGCCGGTGGGAGAGATCGAAACTCGATCTTGTACCCTGACTTTATGACTTCGCAAACCCATTTGTCCGGGATTCTGGAAAGCCATGGATCCGGGAACCGGCGAAGACGTCCCCCCACCCCAGTTATGGGTGGGGGCGCACCTTCAGGCTTTGGATGGTTTATCTTCAGGTCTGGAGGGGGCGGGCTTTTGCTTGCCCGACCAACGACCCCTGACGCCTCCTGTAGGAACCTTGGAGGACTTCGTTTTTTCACCCGCTGGACGAAAAAACCTCTTGTGAGCAGAAAAAGAAGGCCCTCGTCTTTGACGAGTTCCTCTACCTTTAAAATTTTGCGGTAAAAAGGTGCTTTTTCCACCGGTGAGATCCTTAATGATCTCATCTAAGTTGGCTCCAAATAGACGTTCTCCTGAAAAGGGGATATTAGCCAATGCTTTTTTGGAACCTTGGTCGGCTATCCAACCTTTTAGCCACAGTGTACGCCTGAGAACCACTGCTGAGACTGATGCTCGCGCCATTAATGGAGTGGCGTCTAACGCCGCATCACATACAAACTGTAACCCCTGTATCATTTGTTCCAACAAATCTGATACCGCCTGAGGGACTTCTTCTAAGTCCCGGCGTAACCACTTGGTCCATTCAGTTACAGCCTGCGAAACCAGACCAATAGCAATTATTGGCCTGAAAGCTGATCCAATCAAGGAAAACATGGTGCGAGACATAGCTTCTATCTTGCGATCCACTGGATCTTTAAAAGACGGAGCGTCTTCTAAAGGAATAACCGTGGCTTTATTCAATCTAGCAATTGGTGAATCCACCACAGGTGGTTCTGTCCATTTCTTAATAAGGGTTTCCTCAAACGGATAACGCCTGTCAATGCGTTTGGAAATATTAAAAGTGCGTTTTGGCAGACGCCATTCTTCATCGATTGGATTGCCAAAACATTTGGGCAATGGAAAAACCTTTGCCACTTTGATGCGCTTTTTAGTCCCAAAAGGGATCTCAGTTTCAGCTATTTCTGATGGAATACCCTGTAACCTTAAAGTCTCTTGAACAGATACAATGAGTGCGTTTACCAACGCTTCCTCTCGGGCTATGGCAGATGCCGAAACATCCTCCTCACTGTCTGAAGAGACAGGACCCGAGACACCAATACCAGATGAAGTACCTGCAACTGCAGAAATAGGCTCAGAGTCTGAATCCGAGGTTTCAGATAATAAGGGGTTAGGCGGGGGTCGCTTTCTTGCGCCCTGTCCCTGACAAGCCACTTCCACCCGGGACACAAAAGTTTCCATAATGGCTGACAAAGATTCAATTGTCAATGGGGTGCTGGAGGATCCCGCAGACCCCTCGAGGGGATCCGGAGGAGATACATGAGTGGCAGGGTCCATGTTAATACAGGACACTTTTTGCCAGCAATAAACAAAAAAACTCTTTTTTTTTTTTTTTTTTGTGTGTCTCCCCCTAGCGCAATAGCGCCCCTCAGAGTACCTGCTTCTCGATCCCAGAGAGAGAGAGAGGGACCCCCAAGGCTCACCAACCGATGCAGTGCAGTTTCCAACAAACTGCAGCCAGCGTCTGTCTTACACAGACTGGAAGGAGCTGTTTGCTTTTTCCCGGGCAGAAGGCGTGGCTCCGCCCCCTGTGTACGCCTTCGGGCGTTCCCAGCCCTCCACGAGGAAGCTGGGCTCACAAAACATGGCCGCCCCCATAGAAGAGACATAAGACTCCAAAAACATGGCGGCCGGCGTGACCTGAGGACATACATACATTCGGTCTACGGCAAAATGGCGGCGGACCGCCGATATCGTCTTCCCAGCACATCCACCTGCACTCTGCTGAGAGGTGACATATGGATCTACAGAGATACACTGCACATAAGGTAGGATTATACCTCCTATGTTTGCTGTAATGTTACAGTCTGCTGGGTAGAGTGTTAGCTCTTGAACCAAGTCCACTTCCCACAAACACATGCTGTATTACAAGGGGGACTTGTAAGTGTCAGATATATACTGATCATATATGGAGGGGCCCATAATATATACTGCCTCATAAATGAGGAAAAAAAGGGAACGTTTTACTCACCATACCGAACCGACAGGCACCCTCTCTTCATAATACCCTCTCCACCGAGGTGGGGGTTTGTGGACGCCTCGACTCTCTGGTCCTGGCGTCCAAGCGAGCTTTTAACTCGCAAAGTCAGTCCCTTTACTGGGACTCCGTCGCGGCCGACTCAGCGCACTGGTCTGCACGCGTTTTTAGGCAGAAACCGGGGTGACCACTGGATCTCACATCCAGCCCGTCGCCCGGCCCCGCATACTTACTTGAATATGTCGCGGCCGACCAAGCGCAATGCCTGGTCTGCACGCGCTCGTAGGCCGGCTGGGGTGACCACAAGTGTCGCCCAGTCCGGCATTTTTGCTTGAAGATCTCACAGGAAAAAAACACTGGAGAAAACTACCTAAAAAATGTCTTTTTCTTAAAGAAAAAAAGTCTTGCCAGGACCAAAAGATCCCAGCAAGGAACTTAGGTCCTTACTCCTGACTAGACAGAAAAAAACTGATTCCCTGTAGCAGAGAGAGGGAGGATATACCCTCAGGGACTGCCCCCTAGGGTGGAGCCAGAACGTTTTGTCATTCTGCCTAGTCCTACTCCTGCGGAGACAACATAACCCAGCTCTTGAGAATCAAGAAGACTACGTCTGTCAATGAGCGATAGAGAAAAAATTGCTATCTCACAGCTTTGTTACCTCCAAACAATAGTAAGCAAAAGCCTGGAAAAAGACAAATGCACCTTTCCACAAAGCATGATGAAAAGCTAACCAGCATTCTGTGTGACACTAATTTTTTATGCAAATGGCAATCTTGGATAACCTACGCTTATCCAAAAGTGGAAATAAATCTCTTGATCAACCTATGGATTATCATTTGGGTTCTGGTCCCAGGGCAGCAATATTACCCCTGCCCCCATTTAATCTTTCTTCTATTTCCACCTTTTCCCTAGCCCCGTCATAAACATTACAAAGAAAGGTAGAGCCAAGTAGCATTTCTTTCAGTTTTGGAATTTTCAGAAAAGAGCATGTAAAAGACTAATCAATAATTCAAGTCAATATATTTTTTTTTTAAACGTTACTAAACCCAGGACCCTGCATTCACTATATCTGGTCTCCCACAGTACACAGAACATTAAAATGTACTTATTTTAGTAAATATAAACTGCTAAAACCTTTTCTCATCAGCATTATATAGCAATCTTGTGACTTCTATCAGTGTCTGGTTAAAGCTTGTAAGAGGAGTTTTCATTCTCCTCTGACTGTCTTATGAGGCTGCAGGACCCCTGGCCCTCTGTCTGGACAGTGCTGATTGGCCCTGTACTGATCACATGCACCCTCCCCAACAGAAAAAAAAAAACTCTCTAGCAACACACCAAACTGAGCATGTGCAGAGTGACTCCAAAGGTTCTGTCCTAACAGCAAATGAATTGGGGACCGTGGAAGAAGGGAAGGATCAGAGAAGACAGGATCAAACAGCCTTCTTACACAATGCAGAGAATTAACCCCTTAGGTTCCACACTAAGTATAATAAGCATTCTTTATTGCATATACAAACTGATTTTACTGTTTTGGGTTTAGTAACACTTTAAGGTTATGCTGTGTGAATGGGAACACATAACAAATATAAAGTAGGTGTAATCCCAATACAGTACAGTATAGATAAACAACAGTTCCCTAGTTTCTCACCTGCACTTGCCATATGGGATTCTGCGGACAAATGGGAAGAGACAACTGTATAGACCGATGGATGCAGCCAAACAGAAAATTGCAATGATAACATAAACTGCAAAAAGAAAAAAAAAAAAAGGATGCATATGCACTTTTTTACTACACATGTTTAAATACTGTTGAAAACAATCATAGCAAAATATTTCTGGGGCTAAGAAACATGTGATGGCCTAGATATAAATTTTGCTTAATGTGAATTGATTTTCTGCCAAGACCAGTTGTATCTTTGTGAATAATTTCATTCATTGATTCATTTACATCAAATCCTCCTGTTAATGCAATCAGTTTCTGAAAGGTATGCATTTCCTTGAATAGGAACATAATATTACAATTTTTTTATTGTTACGCATATGGCCAGAATAAAGGATTTAATGTATGAGCTAGCTGAAGATAAAACATCTACTAACCATCCATCCAGTAAAATAAAATGCAGTTCAAGCAGTATACTTCCTCAGAGGGAAGACTAACATATACAGGGGAACATCACACTACCATGCATATACAGGGGAACATCACACTACCATGCATATACAGGGGAACATCACACTACCATAGGCCTATACCATGCCAGATTTAATCCAGTGATACAAAAACAGTGCGCTACTTGAAGAATTGAAACGGAGAACAGAGGGTAGGTATGTGATCACTTATAAAAAAAGGAAAGAAAAAAGGTATTTTTAATTTTATATATATATATATATATATATATATATATATATATATATATATATATATATATATATATATACACATACATACATACATACACAGTGCCTTGCGAAAGTATTCGGCCCCCCTTGAACTTTGCGACCTTTTGCCACATTTCAGGCTTCAAACATAAAGATATAAAACTGTAATTTTTTGTGAAGAATCAACAACAAGTGGGACACAATCATGGAGTGGAACGAATTTTATTGGATATTTCAAGCTTTGCTAACAAATAAAAAACTGAAAAATTGGGCGTGCAAAATTATTCAGCCCCTTTACTTTCAGTGCAGCAAACTCTCTCCAGAAGTTCAGTGAGGATCTCTGAATGATCCAATGTTGACCTAAATGACTAATGTTGATAAATAGAATCCACCTGTGTGTAATCAAGTCTCCGTATAAATACACCTGTACTGTGATAGTCTCAGAGGTCCGTTTAAAGCGCAGAGAGCATCATGAAAAACAAGGAACACACCAGGCAGGTCCGAGATACTGTTGTGGAGAAGTTTAAAGCCGGATTTGGATACAAAAAGATTTCCAAAGCTTTAAACATTCCAAGGAGCACTGTGCAAGCGATAATATTGAAATGGGAGTATCAGACCACTGCAAATCTACGAAGACCTGGCCGTCCCTCTAAACTTTCAGCTCATACAAGGAGAAGACTGATCAGAGATGCAGCCAAGAGGCCCATGATCACTCTGGATGAACTGCAGAGATCTACAGCTGAGGTGGGAGACTCTGTCCATAGGACAACAATCAGTTGTATACTGCACAAATCTGTCCTTTATGGAAGAGTGGCAAGAAGAAAGCCATTTCTTAAAGATATCCATAAAAAGTGTTGTTTAAAGTTTGCCACAAGCCACCTGGGAGACACACCAAACATGTGGAAGAAGGTGCTCTGGTCAGATGAAACCAAAATCAAACTTTTTGGCAGCAATGCAAAACGTTATGTTTGGCGTAAAAGCAACACAGCTCATCACCCTGAACACACCATCCCCACTGTCAAACATGGTGGTGGCAGCATCATGGTTCGGGCCTGCTTTTCTTTAGCAGGGACAGGGAAGATGGTTAAAATTGATGGGAATATGGATGGAGCCAAATACAGGACCATTCTGGAAGAAAACCTGATGGAGTCTGCAAAAGACCTGAGACTGGGACGGAGATTTGTCTTCCAACAAGACAATGATCCAAAACATAGAGCAAAATCTACAATGGAATGGTTCACAAATAAACATATCCAGGTGTTAGAATGTAAGTCAAAGTCCAGACCTGAATCCAATCGAGAATCTGTGGAAAGAACTGAAAACTGCTGTTCACAAACGCCCTTCATCCAACCTCACTGAGCTCGAGCTGTTTTGCAAGGAGGGAATGGGCAAAAATTTCAGTCTCTCGATGTGCAAAACTGATAGAGACATACCCCAAGCGACTTACAGCTGTAATCGCAGCAAAAGATGGCGCTACAAAGTATTAACTTAAGGGGGCTGAATAATTTTGCACGCCCAATTTTTCAGTTTTTTATTTGTTAAAAAAGTTTGAAATATCCAATAAATTTCGTTCCACTTCATGATTGTGTCCCACTTGTTGTTGATTCTTCACAAAAAATTACAGTTTTATATCTTTATGTTTGAGGCCTAAATGTGGCAAAAGGTCGCCAAGTTCAAGGGGGCCGAATACTTTCGCAAGGCACTGTATATACACAAATGTTTTGAATTTAATTTTTTATTATAAACTGAATGGGTTGTTTTACAAGGTGAGGGTTCACTTCATATAGTGTATACGTTAATGTTTATGGGACACTTACAGACACTGCTGACTCATTAGGAATAGTGGTGATTGGACAGGTAAATGTTTTTCAAATGCTACCATTTTGATAAGCTGGTGCTGGGAGTGTCTGCAACCAGTCTCTTCTACTTTGTTCCACATGCCTACAAATGATCACCATAAGCAGACCACTCTATAGAATGTATGGCCAGCTTGAGAGCAGCTTAAATAAATAACACTAAAATCATCTCAGGTGGCAGAATTTTTTTAATGTGCAAATTAATGCACAGTTCAAAAAAAATGTACACTGAGAAAGAAAGCAATGCAAGTCGCACCAATTTGTAGTGGGCTTCTTCTTCCTAAGTATCATCTAATGTGAGAATTGTGTAGAGAATGTTTGGTAAGTATGAAAAGAACAAGTAGGAGAAATATCCAGCCACTGTTTCTTCACCTAAGCGATCATAGAATTGGTAGAGAAGAATCAACATTGAGCAGCACATGACCACAAACACGCAGATCATGACAGGAGTAACATCCACAGTCTCATCATCATGTTTCTTATCAGATCCATCATCCCTCTTATGCTTCATGTATCGCCTGCAAATAAAAGAAAGAAAAACAATTGTTACTCTTATCTTTGCTTACAAACAGATTTCATTTTTTTCTTATAATAAAGTACGACTAAAGGAAAAACTTTTTTTTTTAATTTTAGATAGAGTAGGAAGAGGGATTAGAACACCTGTCAATAGACTTGACACTCTATTTGTTCCATTTACCATTATCATTGAAAGTAAAAGAATATCCCACATTTTGGGTTGTCCCAAGAAACGTAATAGAGGGGACGGTAGTTTCCAGTGACCTGGGGGTCCCCAAGGGATTCCCTTAATTTGCAGGGATTTCCTCTCTCTTCCTTTTTTGGCTTTGGGACAGGAAGTTAAGGGAAATGTCCAAAATGGGACACAGTTGGCAAAAAACTGGCAGGGGTTATGACACTCTAGGGATGGGCCACCTCCAGGCTCACCTGCCCCCTATCTATCCATTAGCTTGCATGTGCTTCCACTGTGAAGACTCTCATCAATTTACTAGAGTTAGGACTGCAGGTAATACAGGGTGCCATGGAGTGGCCCTGCAGCTTACACATGCGTTTGCAAATGTGTGCTAACTAAACCCCTGTTTTGACGCAAACTGTTAGACAGGTTAATTTGGTTGGTAAGTAAACTGGTTAGCAAATTGAACTGGGAATTGAACTGGGAATTTTTATTTTTTTTGTCTCATGTGCGTTGCCCTTCCATGTGTTCTTTGCTATGAAGGCCAGTTATAGGTGGGGGCAGAGGCCATTTTCTTTGTTGTTATGACACTCTATCCGAAGTGAAAAAAAAAAGTTTTGCCCACAGTTCTACTTCAATGTTGAGAAAGGTTTCAAAAGAAATTAAGTATTACTAAGATTCTCAGAATTTAAAATTAGGCCTAAACTATATGAGTGACCTGGATCTGAGGGATTTAACGTCTTCTGGCCAATCGCCTCATTTGCAACATATCAATGTCAATCTGTTGCAAATGAGGTGATATCACAGGTAAGAATGTGGGAACACTACCTCACTGTTAATTTTTACATCAAATTTCAATTTAGTTTTAGTCAGTCTTTTGACTAAAATGCCATGCTAAAATCAATTGTTTTAGTCGTATTTTAAATGACTAAAAACTCCAGTACATTTTGGTTGACTAAAATCTCCAGTATTCACCTGAACTTCCGCTTTCCTCGTAGCTCTGCCTGCCTGTTAAAGCCCCATCCCCCTGACTCTATTGGCAAGCTGTATTGACTGAAAGAACCAGGCTCTCTCTGTCTGCCTGCTGCCTGGGAGTTCTGGAACAATGCTCTGCAGACCACGGAAGAGGAACTCCTCCGTCCAATTTGTGTCTGTCTGAATATGACGTGGTAAGCGTTTCCCCTTCCAGCAAGGTAGCAGTGCTTAGCACTGTGTAAAAGAACAGCCTCCCCAGGCCATCCAGTTTTCTGTCCTGTGCACTCCCTAACTCTCATTTACTTTCCCATCCCTACTTGCAGGTCACCTATTTTCGGCAATGAAATGAACACTGCACTGCCCCCATCAAACAGAAATATTGTGTAAATGATGACAAAGTAGAACTATAGCAATTTAGAAACACTAACTGTAAATCCTAAAGCTATTTTTCATTTCATTTGGAATCTTGTCTAACTGTACACAATTTTTTCTAGTAGATTATTTAATGTAAATCTTTTTGCAAATTCACCCAACTGGAGATCCTGTTAGTAGCAGCCCTTAAAGCGGAGTTCCACCCAAAAGTGGAACTTCCGCTCATTTGCTTCCTCCCCCCCCTCCGGTGCCACATTTGGCACCTTTCAGGGGGAAGGGGGGAACGGGTACCTGTTTTTTGACAGGTACCCTTCCCCACTTCCGGGAGACGGCACCGCGGTGCTGTCCCTCGAAAGTTTGGCCCCCTCCTCCTTCCCGCGCCGCCGAGCCAATCCGAATGTGCAGCGCGCTTTGCACATGCGCAGTAGGGACCCGTCTGTGAAGCCGCAAGGCTTCACTGCCGGGTTCCCTTACTGACAATGGCAGAGGCAGCACCCGAGAGCCGATGGAAACATCGGCTGTTGTTCCGACATCGCTGGACTCCAGGACAGGTAAGTGACCTAATATTAAAAGTCAGCAGCTACATTATGTGTAGCTGCTGACTTTTAATTTTTGGAGAGGGAGGCAGAACTCTGCTTTAATGTTGCAGCATGACAGCATTTTTGCACTTATCGAACAGATATATTAAAAAAAAACAAAAAAAACTTTTAATTGCAAAACCAAAAGATTCTCAACACCAATTTGGCATTAGTGTCCTGGACTTTGCTAGCTACTATCAACATGCTCTTTTATATAAAACAGTGTTTGTTTGCTGCCTTGTCTGAATAAAAGCGCAGGGCAAACCTGCTTCAACTGTTCCTAGGTATCCCTGTCTCATGTATGGTTTACCACTGCTAATACCGATTGAGCATGCCCCCCTTACAAAAATGTACATACACCAATCAGCCATAACTTTTTGACCACTGAGCAGTTAAATAAATAACATTGATTATCTCCTTACAATAACATGTGAACGTTCGTGAGATATATTAAGCAGGAAGTGAACATGCTGCCCCTAAACTTTGATGTGTTGAAAGCAGAAAAAATGGCCAAGTGTAAAGTGGATCAGAGCATCTCTAAGGCTCCATGTACACGGGACGTTGTTAAAAGTCCCTTTGAATGCTGGAATTTTTAGGATGTTTGAAACGTCCGTTCGGTTGCGTTTGTACCCGCGTTTAGCGGGCGTTTAGCAGCGTTTGCGGGCGTTTGCGCTTAGAAGCGTTCCTAGAGGTCAAAAAAATTATTCCCCTTTAAAATGGAAAAACGCGAACGCTAAACGCGGGTCATCGCGTTCGGACGCGTTTAGACGCGTTCGGACGCGTTTGTGCGTTTGAAACGCCGGGAAACACACGTTCGAACGCAAATAATTGCGTTCTAAAAACAGTCCCTGAACGCAACTGCCTGCAAATGACTGTAAACGACCTGGTGTACATGGAAAGATAAGATAAAATGTAGATGGGTTCAGGGGCTTCTGAAAAAAAACGCCCAACTGCTCCTAAACGGCCATTTCCAGCGTCCCGTGTACATGGAGCCTAAAGCCCCGTACACACGTACCGATGGTCGGCATACAAATGTTCCTCTTTTCTCCCCGGGATGTCGGTGTCTGCTGAAAAGTGCAAAGACAGCACAAGGACAGCACAAGAATTTTGTCCGCCGACTGCAGAAGTGATGTCATGTAATGGTTAACTTTCCCTGTGTTTTCTATTTTCTGAGCATGCCCAGTCTTGCAAATCTGCGGTCTGTCGGCCGAATTGTGTACTGACAGGCGAACAATCGTCCGTTCTGGTGTCGGCATACAAAAATTTTCATGTTTGCAAGAAAGACTTTTGTCCGCGGATTGTGCGCAGACATCTGTCGGAGGCACCATACTAACACGCGTACAATCGGCAGATCCTTCGTCCACCGACGTTTGTATGCCGACGATCGGTACGTGTGTACGGGCCTTAAAACTGCAGCCCATGTGTAAGGTTCCCAGTCTGCAGTTGTAACAACTTACCAAAAGTGGTTCAAGGGAGGAACACCAGTGAACCCGCAACAGGGTCATGTGTTGCTAAGATTTACTGATGCACGTGGGAGGGAAGGCTGGTCTGTGTAGTCTGATCCAAAAGAAGAGCTACTGCAGCTCAAATTGCTGAGAAAATGAAAGGATAACTAAATGCAACACTGTTTTTTTAGTTTTGGAAAGAGTAAAGAGGGATTAGAACGCCTGTCAGTTTTTATTGCTGTCTGTGTCCCCGGTAAAGAGATTCACCCTCTCTATTTGCCCTCTATACCATTATCATTGAAAGTGAAAGAAAATCCCAAATTTTGGGGTGTCCCCAGAAAAGTAACATGAGTTCTTTCATCGGGGTGACCTGGGGGTCCCCAAAGAATTTCCTGAATTTGCAGTGATTTCCTCTCACTTCCTGTTTGGCTATGGTGCAGGAAGTGAAGAAAAAATGTCTGCAATGAGACACAAATGGTGAAAAAAAATCTGACAGGGTTTATAACTCTCACTTGGTCTATCCAAAATTAAAAAGAAAATTGCCTACAGTTCTACTTTAGCCACTTTAAGACCGGAAGGATTTGCCCCCTTAATGACCAGGCCCTATTTTGCGATTCGGCACTGCGTTATTTTAACAGACAATTGCACGGTCATGCGACACTGTACAAAAATAAAATTGATGTCCTTTTTTTCTCACTAATAGAGCTTTCTTTTGGTGGTATTTGATCACCTCTGCGATTTTTATTTTTTGCGCTATGAACAAAAAAAGAGCGACAATCCTGGAAAAAAAAAAACAATATTTTTCACTTTCTACTATATAACATTCTAAAAAAAAAAAAAAAAAATTAAAAATCAGAATTTTTTAACATTTTAGGCCAATTTGTTTTCTGCTACATATTTTTGGTAAAATCGCAATAAGCGTATTTTGATTGGTTTGCGCAAGTTATCATATCTACTAACTACAGGAAAGATTTATGTAATTTTTATTGTTTTTTTTTTACTAATAATGGCGGTGATCTGCGATTTTTTGCGGGACTGCGACATTGCGGAGGACAGATCGGACCCCTAACTGACATTTTTGACACTTTTGGGGGTACCAGTGACATTACTACAGTAATCAGTGTTAAAAATATGCACTGTTACTGTAATAATGCCATTGGCAGGGAAGGGGTTAACCTTGTGGGTGATCAAGGGGTTAAATGTGAGCCTAGGGGAGTGATTCTAACTGTGGGGGGGGGGGGGCGTGGCTTCTGAAATGACCATAGAGACATGTGATCCTATATAGAAGGATCACATGGGCTCTATGATCATTCTAGGGAGGAGAACGGTCAGCTGTGTTTACAACAGCTAACCGTTCTTCTCTCTCAGGGGGAGCGATCGCGGGTGTCAGGCGGCAATCGAAGTCGCCTGACCCATGCATCGGCTTCCCCGCTGCCCAGTGGGGGCGGCAGCGCGCCGCCGGTGGCCCGCGCGCGCGCCCCCTAGCTTCCCGCACACGACCGACGTAGGAGAGCCACCCTGCCGCAGTAAAAAGGCGGCGGGTAGTCGGGAAGCGGTTAATGCTGTTTCTGATAGAAAGGTACCAGAAAACATAATGCATTGCAGTTTGCTGCATATGGGACTGCGTAACTGCAGGCCGATTAGGGTGCCAATGCTGACCCATGTCCATAGCCAAAAGTGCCTCCAATGAACCACGGAGCAATGGAAGATGGGGGCCTGGTCTGATGAATCACATTTTTTCTTTTACATAATATGGGATGGCCTGGAGCATGTACATCACTTACTTAGGGAAGAGATGGCAACAGGATGCACTATGGGAAGAAGGCAAGCCGGCGTTGGCAGTGTGATGCTTTTTCTAGTGGTGTCCATGCCTTGATAGGTCAAGGCTGTTTTGACGGGGAAAAAGGGGGTCCTACTCAATATTAATGGGTGGGCATAATGTTATGGCTGATCGCTGTATATATAATCACTTATCTGTAAGTTAGCTTACAAATATATGTTAAACAACAGTGTCAATAGGGAAGAAAAGGTTTTTTTCTGCATAATGTAATGTTCTCGCTTTATTAAATAAGTACAATCATAACAATTTATTCTTTATTCCACCACAGCATTAACATTTTTGTGTAATAACACAAAAGCCTAATTTTTTAAAATAAATTCCCATTTTATTTTTATTATTCCCATATATCTCTTAAAATATACTTACTTTTTGACATCTCTGCTACCTGCCCAATAGCCACCAGTGGCTACAGTTCCAACAGCCATCACAAAAATGATGACCATGTTGTAATCCAGAACAGGTTCATTTGGTGCATACATGGCCACTTTCACTGAACGACCGAATGTCTAGCAAAATAAAAAAAAAAAATAAAAAAAGGTGAGAGTGTGGTCAGCTAACAATTAAGGAAACAAGATCCATTTCTTTAGTATAGAAATTATCAAATTAAAGATAATATTTAATCTTAAAATTGATCTTAATCAATTACCTTTAGAAATATAGAGTAAAGCATAGTAGGCAAGCAATCTAATAGGGTAAAATACATTATTCCATTGAAATATGATATAAAAAAATAAATAAATAACTTCAAAGGGGTCTGCCCCTTTGGTAGTCACTTGTTATTTAATAATATACCCTTAAGCAGTAATTTAAATAACCTATGTCTTCAATATTGAAGTGATTGGTTGCAAATGATTTGTGTCGCAAAGCTTGATAAAAAAAAAATGTATATTAAAAATATACAAAAATTGGTTGGGAAGGTGAACTAATCGTGCCATTCAGAAGGCTTTCAGATGTTAACCAAAAGCCACTAATTGACTGTTTAGGATACTTCAGCTTTTCAATGTATCAGCATTTTTTCCTTACCTTACTGATATCCAACATATCACTGTAACTAAGTAGAGCCACTGGAATATCAATCTCTTCATACTGACTACGATTACCGCCAGGAGGGACCTGAAAAGAATATAAATACAATCAATACTAGACAAAGGTATACATACATTTAATTATTTTCAGCATTCTTAGGCTAAAGAAACCATTAACACTCAATGATATTTGTATTGGAGATGCTTGTGGCTTTTTAAGGGCTTGCATACATGGAAATTTGTGTCAGAAATTGAAATGCAAAAGCAACTGAAAAAGTTAAACACTTCAAGGATAGACCATGAGCTGCCTGAATTGATCTTCACTGCCGCCTTTAAACTATTTCTGCCACTGCAGTTCTGCCACGGTGAAAGGCAAACCTGACCCTTGTTTAATATTATATATATACACACACACACACACGCACAGTATATAGGAAACGCAGTACGGCCCCTTTGACACAGGCAATCCGATCAGGTCCCCCTGTCAGTTTTTCAGGCGAACCTGATCGGACCCTCCAGTCTCTTCTATGGAGCGGGGGATGTGAGCAGACACATGTCCGCTGACACCCGCCGCCATCCGATCCTATCCGCCAAAAACAGATGGATGGGGGACCTATTCCCCATCTGTCTGGCGGATTGGATGGCATTGGATGGAAACTGACAGGCTGTCCGTTTACATTTGATTGCCCCATAGACGAGAGCAGGCTGTGTACCAGTCCTCTCTGCATAGACATCTGCCTGCTCAGTGTGGATCAGCGGAAATATCCCCCACTGAGCAAGCGGATCCAGCTTCATGGAGGCGCCCATGTGAAAGGGGCTAATTCCATCCAGGGCCTGATTGACAGATTCTTAAGCTGGGTACACACTATAAGGAAATTGAAAGAAAAATGGCATCCAAGAACAATCGACTGATTTTTTAATCGTTAGTATAGTGCTTTTGAAAGCGGATTCCGACCGTTCTTATGAAAAAAAAAAACAAAGTGGAAGCTAGAGAATTTTTATAACAGTGTCTGATATTCGCTCAGTGTGTACAGTAAAAATACAGAAATAATTTAATAGAGAAAAACATGCATGATCAGAAGCAAAGAAGGAGGAGGGCGCATTCATGCATGGGACCAAGCCCCTCCACCGCATCCAGGCTCATCGCTGCTGAAAATGGCCGCAGACGGGGACCCATCGCACTGATTTTGGCACCCACCACTTTCCCCACATCTTGGGCAGCTGCCTATGGTGAAGGGGAAGCCCAAAACTGCTCTCCTTCAGCACTCAATGGATCTGCAAGAATCCAAGATGGCCGCCGCTACTTCTCACTGCACACAGGCTGCCCAGGGAGAGACGGACCATGAGGACAGGCAGCTGGAGTTCTCTCCACAGGAGTCCGGTGAGCATCCTCTCCTCCCTCTATATTCTTTTTCTGGGAATAGGGGCAACTCTCCTAGGGGTGCTTTCTTGCATTCCACAGGGTCCTCCCATGGGCAAAGCTATGGGAGAGGTTATCGTGAGCCAGTGCAGTCACACAGCCAGCCCTGAGTATCCGACCTTATCCTCTCAAACCCCACCCCCAACCTAAGTACTCTGGTGATCCACTTATTTTGGCCCGTTTCTTAGCCTTGTTGGATCAGGGTCTAGAAAAAGCAGGCCAGCTCATAACCTCTGAGCTTAAACAGGAATTTAAATACCTGGGCGATCGCAATAAAACTATAGAAACCAAATCGGACTCTACAGTTGCCAGAACAAATTAAAATACTGATCAGATCAGTCAATTGCATGCTCAATTGGAAGAGGCCCTGGCCAAGATAGATGACCTTGAGAACAGGTGCGGCAGATACAACTTTCAGATCTGGGGCTCCCAGAATCCTACACCGACACGCATGCTGCAGTCTTGGAACTTATGCACTCTCTGCTTCCTGAGGAACCTGACCACAAGCTGGAATTGGATAGAGCCCATAGGGCTCTCACTGCTCCATGTCACAATGGTCCTCCCAGGGACAATATCATCAAACTCTATTTCTATGGATTCAAGGAAAAGGTTATGCAGAAAGCTAGAAAGGCCCCTGATATCCAAATCGGCGACCATGCTGTCCAGATCTTCACTGATATCTCACAGGCCACGGTCCAGAAGCAACGCTCTTTCAACACCTACTACAACCAGTGCAGGTTAAGGGTATTAAATACCGCTGGCAGTTCTCTTTCCAATTGCAATTCACATACTGTGGTAAGACTTATGCCCTTTCTACTTTCTCTGATGGAGAATCCCTCCTGCTCCAGTTGGGGTTGATCACCACCACCCCAATCGCCTCTGCGCCCATAACCGCACCCCACAGACAGGTGCCATCAGACCCCGCCTGCTCCCTTGTCCCCTCTATGGTACAACACCAGAAGCTGCACCAAGCAACAATCTGGACTGCCATGAGGACATGTTCTTCATTTTACTACCATTCTTTTTTTGTTTGTTGTTTTTCATCTTATGGTGCCTTCAGTGTATTTTTTCTTCACTTAGGGTTCCCGTCCCTAAGCATATTTAGGTTCTTGCATTGGCATAGTGGGATTTACTCGCTATGCCTCTTTTTTTTTTTTTTTTTGTGGTCCTGGCCTACTTCTGATGACTTTGAGCCTTTTGTCCCCGTTTTCAGGTTATGGTTTTCATAAAAGGACCTCATAAATGTGTAATGATTATCTAGTTAAGCGATGCTCAACGCAGGCCTGATGCGTGAGCATGGCTCCCCCCTGACTCCATCTAGGTCGGTTTAATATCTCGTCTGACATGGATTCAGACAAATCTCTATGTATATGGAGGTGAAGTTTTTTCATTTTGCTGGGTTTTTTTTACGTAACTTGGAGGCTGCTCCTGCCAGGATGCTTTAACTTCTGTCAATTTACTGTACTGTTTGAATGTATATGTTTTCTATGTCTTTTGTTTTTGCTTTGGGGATGCAGGGGACAATCCCACCTTCAGGGTGGGGCCAGTGGTGGCTGGTGCATATGGGGCGCCGGACGCATGGAGTTCAACGGGACTTTTTTCTTTTTTAACCATGTGACTAGAGCCAGAGGCTCTCACAGGCTAAAAAAAAGGGTGGGCTCGGGGCGCAGAGCCCACCCAGTTGTATGACAATAGCGAATAAAAATTCACACGAATCCTCCTCCTGGCCAATCAGGAAGCGGGTCTTGAGAGCCGTTTCCCGATTAGCCAAAAAAGAGAAGCCATGCCATTGGGCATGGTGAAGCTGCTGCAGACATCCAGGGCAGGGTGGGTGAGTGGGGGGTCCTGTCTCGCTGTGGTCCGGGGGGGTTATAGTGTGTGGCCTGGTGTGGTCCGGGGGGGGGGGGGTATGGTGTGGTCCGTCTGCTGCCCCCCGGCCCATGGAGCACCAGCCGCCACTGGGTGGGGCCCTTCTCTTTCTTTTCTACTTCTGGATCCCACTTCTTCCACCACTCTCCAAACACCCCAGGTAGCTTGCGTGTGGCTAACGCTGTCTCTTCTAAGGTAAATTTTATTTTTTCCTTGTACACATTAACCATGACTACATCCCCCCCCCCTCCTAAACCAACAACACACAGGGCCTAAATTTCTCTGCTAAGCCCTGTAAGGCTTTAAATTATTATCATTCTGTTGAGACTGAGGTGGTTCTCTTGCAAGAGACCCACTTTTCTAACCTCATACAAACCAACCTTCCTTCATAGTTACATAGTTGGTAAGGTTGAAAAAAGACACCAGTTCAACCTTTAGTGTGTGTGTGGGTGTATGTGTTTATGTCAATAGTACATTTTATATCCCTGTATGTTGTGATCCTTAAGGTGCCCATCTAATATTTTTTTTTAAACTATCGACGCTCCCTGCTAATACCACTGCTTGTGGAAGAGATTCCACATTCTTACCGCTCTGATAGTAAAGAATCCTCTATGCAGTTTAAGGTTAAACCGCTTCTTTTCCAATTTTAGTAAATGGCTACGTGTCTTTTTAAATTCTCTTTCACTGAAAAGTTTTTTCCCTATGCTAGCATCACCAGTATGGTATTTGTACATCGCTATCATATCCCCTCTCGAGTGTCTCCTCCCAATAGCGGAGATCCTCTAGTTCCTTTATTAGCTTTGTTGCCCTTCTCTGGACTCTCTCCAGTTCCAGCACATCCTTCCTGAGGACTGGTGCCCGGAATTGGATGGCATACTTAAGATGCTGCCGGACCAGAGTCTTGTAGAGTAGGAGAATCATTGTTTTGGCTCTAGAGTGAATCCCCTTTTTAATGCATGCCAATATTCAGTTGGCTTTGCTTGCAGCAGCTTGACATTGTATGCCATTGCTGAGCCTGTCGTCTACTACTAGGACTCCCAGGTCCTTTCCCATCCTAGATTCCCCCATAGGTTTTCTCCATAGCAAGTAACTTGTGTTTGTACTTTTAGCACCCAAATGCATTACTTTACATTTTTCAACATTTAACCTCATTTGCCATGTAGTTGCCTACCCCATTATTTTATTTAGGTCTCCTTGTAAGATTTCCACATCCTGCACTGAAGTTATTGCTCTGCTTAACTTTGTATCATCACCAAATATTGAGCTGTTTATCCCATGCTCTATATCATTTATGAATAAATTAAACAGAATAGGTCCCAGGACAGATCCTTGGGGAACCCCACTTACCACACTGGACAATTCAGAGTACTCACTATTTAGAATTACCCTTTGGACCCGCCCCTGTAGGCAGTTTTCAATCCAGGTATTCACCCTATAGTCCATGCTGATAGATTTCAGTTTGTATTGTAAAGGTTTGGGGGGGAACTGTATCAAATGCCTTTAGAAAATCCAGATACACCACATCCACAGGCCTTCTTTTATCTAGATGGCAGCTCACTTCTTCACAGAACGTTAATAGATTTGTCTGGCAAAAACCATTCTTCATGAATCCGTGCTGATTACCACTATTACCATTTTTATTAGTAAAATCTTGGATACAGTCACTTATCATCCCCTCTATTCCAGTCAGTAAACTGTGCATAAAAATTAGGAACAATGGTCAAGCTATCACCTGACTGAGTTCCATAAGGACCCACGGGTGTTAACCATCTGGTCCTGGTGATTTATTTATGTTAAGCTTTTCAAGTCTATTTCTGATACTGACCTCAGTTTGCCATGAGGGGGCATTCTGTGACGTGGTATTAATATTACAGTCTTGGTTACTGTATAACCTTGTTTCCTTTGTGAAAACTGAGAAGAAGAATGCATTTAAAACCTTTGCCTTCTCTTGGTCTTTTGTAACCAAATTCCCTTCATCATCCTTTATGGGGCCAATATGTTCTGCCCTCACTTTCTTACTGTTTATTCCTTTGTAGGAATGAGTTTTTTTTACTCTCCTCCGCTATGTGCCTTTCGTGGTCTATTTGAGCTGCCCTAAATGCGCTCTTACATTTCTTATTGTATTCTTTGTATTGTTGGAATGTTGACATTGCCCTGTAGCCTTGTATTTTTTTTAAAAGACCTTTTCTTTTGCTTTCATATGCATTTTTCTGTGAGAGTTTAGCCACCCAAGATTATTTTAGCTCTTTAAATTTATTTCCCATTGGAATACACTGGCCAATACCTTTAATATGGGATATGGGGCAAATATGGGATATGGGGCATTTTAAAGAAGTTGGCTCATTTGAAATTCAGTGTCCTTGTATTACCCTTGTGCTTCTTATTTCTGTGATTTATACTGAAACTAATTGAGCTGTGGTTGCGGTTTCCTATGTTGCCCTGTATTTCAACATCTGCAATTAGATCTGTATTGCTTGTAATCAGTAGGTCTAGTAATGCGTTCTCTCTTCACGGATACCCCCAATTTTTTACCTGACAAGATGCGTGGAGTGGCGATCCGCATTTCTAAAGCCCTTTCTTTCCCGCTGCTCAATGTGATCAAGAACCCCAACAGAAGATATCTTTTAGTGAAGGGTGAGATTGAGGGAGCTGAGATTTACTTTTGTTTCCTCCTATGCTCCTAACTGACCAATTGTCCTTACAATCTCTCTTTCAGATGCTGTTCAGATGCTGGCCCATATTTTTGACGGGTCCGTTTTCCTGGTTGTGGATTCTAACTTGGTCCTAGATTCTGTTTTGGACAAATCTAGACTCCCAGGTTCCCAGATTTTACACCCCTCAACAGTGGGCACTAAATATGTGCAGTTATTAGACCAATATGATCTGATAGACGCATGGAGAGAATTTAATCCAACTAAACAAGATATTACCCATTATTCTCATGCACACTTAAAGTACTCTAAAGTACACTGCATAGAAAGGCTTTTGGTCATAGTCACCAGGCTATAGACCTTATTTTAATCCTTCAGGGGGTTGCCACAGAAGGGACTACTGCTTTCTTTGGATATCAGGAAAGCCTTCGTCACTTTATTGTAGTCAAAGCTGTTCAGAATTGTATCTAAAATGGTCCCAAGTTTCTGTCCTTTCTAGAGACTTTGTACAATAACCCCTCAACCCAGATTCGAGTTAGAGGCTATACCTCAGCCTCCCTCCTGATTGCTTCCGATACGTGCCAGGGCTGCCCTCTCCCCCCACTCCTTTTTATTATTGCTATAAAAACTTTGGCTTTTGCCATTTGGTGAACTGGGCGAAGACAGAGGCACTCAATGTTAATCTGGATGGGATTTTCTGCCAAGCCTGGAAAGTCAGTTTGACTTTTTCTGGCAATCGCACTCCCTCCCCTACCTGAGGAATTAAATTGACCCCTTCTATACCGTCTCTTTATAAAACCAATTATTCAACCTGGTTTCCCAGATTGCTACGGGAGGTGGAGGTGTGGTCATCTTTGAGTCACTTATCCTGGATGGGTAGAATTGCAGCTCTTAAATTGGATCTTTTACCCAGAATTTTATATTATTTCTGCTCTTTACCTGTGGCAGTCCCGACTGCTAATCTACGGCGGTTCCAAAGTTAACTTTTACATTTTATTTGGCACCCTCCGGGCCATAGACTATCACGGCATACACTTTATACTGATGCATGATTGTGCCTTTAATGCACCTTTGCTAATGCATGATGCATGTGCTCATTTGCCCACGCCAAAACAATTGGGGGGGGGGCGGATGGGCTGAAGGTGATAAAAACACGGCTCAACTGCCTGTGTTTACAGCCACCTCTACCCAACTGCAAGTGTAACCAATGTCAGTGTCCTAGCCAGAAATATCCAAAACACCAGCATAGGTAACACTGCACACAACCAGCATGCCTCAGTTTTGTAGCGGTAGTAGTACAGAGAGAATGAATATAAACAGATAGGGCTGGGACCTGTGTGAGCCACCTTGAGATGGTGAAACAAGAAGCCTGGACACCTTTCCAGGGTGCATCCGAGATGACAAAACGTATCAGTATTTTGAAAGTGATCTGGAGTGAACTTAACCAGCAATGAGGGATGGAAGAACAATGACTGGGTTGAGGCTGATGACAGAGTCCTAGGCCTCAACAATACTGTGTCCATAGGATAAAGCCGCTAGTTTAGACACCTACCTCTCAGAGGTGATGGCTACAAAGTGTACCAACCTTATGGGTAAGAAAAGAGAAATAAATGTCCTTAGTGGGTTCAAACAGCAGTTTCTGAAGGGCAAACAGCATTCCTAGCTTTTATCATTGTAGAAATCAAAGATGAAGAAATGCCCATGGGGCTGCAATAAACCAGGTTATACAGCCAGTGACCACAAAGCCGAATGGTAAATCGGTCTTTAAAATAGAAGATCCTGACATTCTAAAAAAGCTCAAGGAGCAACTTCCAGGAATCTTACCATTTTAAAGTACCACCATTCCAGTACAATGAGAATCACTGGAATGCCTTTTATCTTAAACCTGCAAAGCAGATGAGAAAGAAGCTTCAGGGGAGGAAAGATAGATTCCACAGAGTCACCAGAACATCCACTGACTAGATGACACTTGACATAGAAAATCTACCAAATGAAGGAACCGCGCATTCAGCCAAGGCTCAGCAGTCCCTAAATGTTTTGCAGGACAATTTCATGGGTCAGATGGTGAATGCACCGACAAGAAACAATGCGGTACTTGACCTACTGATTACCAACAATACAGACCTGCTCACGGATATAGAAATACGGAGCAACTTAGGAAACAGTGACCATAGGTCAATTAGTTTCAGTATTAATCATAGTAATAGGAAACATAAGGACACTGAATTTCAAAAGAGCCAATTTCCCAAAACTTCGCTCTATGCTAGAAAATATCAAATGGGATAGAACCCTGGGAACAAAGAACACGGAGGAAAAATGGGAGTGCTTCAAGAGAATACTAAACAAAGGGATTGACCAGTGCATTCCAAAGGGAAATAAATTTAAAAGAGCAATACTAAACTCTGGGTGGCTAAACTCCAACTTAAAAATGCATATTAATGCTAAAGAAAAGGCCTTCAAAAAATACAAGACTGAGGGGTCATTGGCAGCATTCAAACATTACAAAGAGTGTAATAAAAAATGTAAAGACGAAATCAGGGTGGCTAAAATAGAACACGAGAGACATATAGCGGAAGAGAGTAAAAAGAACCCCAAGGAATTCTTTAAGTATATAAATAGTAAGAAAGCGAGGCCAGAACACATTGGTCCCATAAAAGACGATAAGAGAGATTTGGCCACCGAGGACAGGGAAAAGGTGGTAGTGTTAAATAATTTCTTCTCTTCAGTCTTCACAAAAGAATTGGGGGGCAACACTAACCCAGCTTGTAGGGCCAAACTAAACAACACACCTCAGGAAGTACCGCCATGGCTAACAGAAGATAGACTTAGAACTAAACTAGAGAAACTTAACATAAATAAATCACCGGGACCGGATGGCTTGCACCTGAGGGTTCTTAAAGAGCTCAGCCAGGTGATTGCCAGACCATTATTCATGATTTTTAAGGATAGTTTACAGACGGGTATGGTGCCAGCTGATTGGAAAAAAGCCAACGTGATACCAATATTTAAAAAAGGGCCGAGATATATCCCGGGTAACTATAGGCCGGTCAGCCTAACATCAGTAGTCTGCAAGATTTTGGAGCGGATGTTAAGGGACCACATACAAGACTTTAGTAATGAAAATTGTATTATTAGTAGTAATCAGCATGGATTCATGAAAAATCATTCTTGCCAAACCAATCTATTAACCTTCTATGATGAAGTGAGCTACCACCTAGATAAAGGTAAGCCTGTGGATATGGTGTATCTGGACTTTGCAAAGGCCTTTGACACAGTTCCCCACAAACGCTTACTGTTCAAACTAAGGAAGGTAGGTATGGACCATAAGGTGAGAACTGGCTCCAGGGGAGAGTGCAAAGGGTGGTGACTAATGGGGAGTACTCGGATTGGGCGGGTGTGGAAAGTGGGGTCCCCCAGGGTTCTGTCCTGGGACCAATCCTGTTTAATTTATTCATAAATGATCTAGAGGAGGGGATAGCTAGTACAATCTCAGTATTTGCGGATGATACTAAACTAAGCATGCCAATATCTTCTATGCAGGATGTGGAAACCTTACAAGCGGACCTGAACAAAATAATGGGGTGGGCAACTACATGGCAGATGAGGTTTAATGTTGAAAAATGTAAAGTAATGCACTTGGGTGCCAGAAACCAGAAAGCAAGCTACTCACTAGGGGGGAACCTCTGGTTGAATCTAACATGGAAAAGGACCAGGGGGTACTGGTAGACAACAGGCTTGACAGTGGCATGCAATGCCAAGCCGCAGCAAGCAAAGCCAACAGAATACTGGGATGTATAAAAAAGGGGATTCACTCTAGAAATAAAGAGATTATTCTCCCTCTCTACAAGACTCTGGTCCGGCCACATCTGGAGTATGCTGTCCAATTCTGGGCACCGGTCCTCAGGAAGGATGTGCTGGAACTGGAAAGAGTCCAGAAAAGGGCAACAAAAATAATTAGGGGAATGGAGGACATCAGCTATGAGGAAAGACTACAAGCACTGAACTTATTCTCTCTGGAGAAGAGACGATTAAGGGGGGATATGATATCAATGTACAAATACTGTACTGGCGACCCTAGCATAAGGAACAAACTATTCAGAGAAAGGGAATACAATAAGACACATGGCCACTTACTAAAACTAGAGGAAAGGCAGTTTAACCTTAAAGTACGTAGGGGGTTCTTTACTGTCAGAGCAGTAAGGATGTGGAATTCTCTTCCGTCGTAACAACAGGGAGCATCGATAGTAGGGCTGCGCATCTTCACTTACCTCACAATTCGATTCGAATACGATTATTAGGGTCACGATTCGATACGTTTCGATTCCGCGATGCATCACGATGCATCACGATTAATGCCCATGGTTATTTTATCTGTTCTTAAAACAAACAAAAAAAAACTCCCTGCATGTAGCAAAGTCCAAACACAGCAGACAACAACGTAAAAAGCTCAAGGCTCCCCCCTAAACACTACAGGAGAGGGTCAGAGACCGCAGACACACTACAGGAGAGGGTCAGAGACCGCAGAAACACTACAGGAGAGGGTCAGAGACCGCAGACACACTACAGGAGAGGGTCAGAGACTGCAGACACACTACAGGAGAGGGTCAGAGACTGCAGACATGATACAGGAGAAGGTCAGAGACTGCAGACATGATACAGGAGAAGGTCAGAGACTGCAGACATGAGACAGGAGATGGTCAGAGACTGCAGACATGATACCGGAGACGGTTAGAGACTGCAGACATGGTACAGGAGATGGTATCAAGAGCAAGTATTTGGCTCTAAACAAGTAGTTAATTTTCCGGCTAATTTGGAGAACATATCCCCTACACCTAAGAGATCAACTCAGGCATAGCAGTCTCTAGCTCATAATCCAATGTACTTTTCCTTGATTCTAGACATCCATGTAAAGTACTCCACTAGTAATAGACTTAGTTTGGTAATGGATGTAGTCCCAGAAGTAATCAACAAAGCTGCAAGGCAATCTAATCTAGTTACAAGTAGAAACTTTGCAAATTTCCCCAATTAAATCACAAGAATTCTGAAAGGTTTAAACAGGTTGCCTTTCATGATATAGGTTTCATACTCAGTTACTTGGACACCACATAGCAGCAGTGCACTCCTAATTCAAGTTGTCAGAAGAATTCCAATGACAGAATTCAGCCATAAATTGCAGATTACTCAGGGATGGTAATAGGGCTGCAACTAACGATTAATTTGTCTGTCGACTAATCTATTGATTATTTTTACGATTAGTCGACTAATCTAACGATTATTTAAATTTTTTCTTTTTTTGCTTAATTGTTTCTTTGATTAGCTAATTAATCCTGTAAATAATACAGACCCCCTCAGTAAGCCCCCCTCCCAGTACAGACCCCATAGTAAGCCCTCCCACCTAGTACAGACCACTTAGTAAGCCCCCCCTCCCAGTGCAGACCCCTCAGTAAGCCCTCCCACCTAGTACAGACCACTTAGTAACCCCCCCCTCCCATTGCAGACCCCTCAGTAAGCCCTCCCACCTAGTACAGACCACTTAGTAAGCCCCCCCTCCCAGTGCAGACCCCTCAGTAAGCCCTCCCACCTTGTACAGACCACTTAGTAAGCCCCCCTCCCATTGCAGACCCCTCAGTAAGCCCTCCCACCTAGTACAGCTGGCAGACCCCATGAACCCCAATAACAGATCCTATACACCCCCAGCTGGCAGACCCCATGTACCCCAATGACAGATCCCATGTACCACCAGCTAGCGGACCCCATGAACCCCAATCAATGACAGACCCCATGTACCCCAATGACAGATCCCATGTACCACCAGCTAGCAGACCCCATGAACCCCAATGACAGACCCCATGTACCCCAATGACAGATCCCATGTACCACCAGCTAGCAGACGCCATGAACCCCAATCAATGACAGACCCCATGTACCCCAATGACAGATCCCATGTACCACCAGCTAGCAGACCCCATGAACCCCAATGACAGATCCTATACACCCCCAGCAGGCAGACTCCATGAATCCCCAACAACAGATCCCACACACCCCCCAGCTGGCAGACCCCCATGTACCCCCCACTGACAGGTCCAATAGACTCTAATGACAGGTCCCATGTCCCCCCAGTATTAGATCCCATGTCTCCCATGCACCCCAATTCCAATCCCAGCACATGACTCCGGACACTCACTTAGTAAATGCCTCTCCCAGGTCTATGACCACCGCGGTCTTCTCTCCCTGCGGTCTTCTCTCCCCCCGCCCCCAGCCCCTCGTACGGCGGCATCTCCTCCTCCCCGGGCCCGGTGTTCTGCTGCGGCGCACTGATTTCTCCCGGTCGGAAGCGGCGCTGCGGCCGGCCAGGGGGCGTGTGACGTCACACGTTGACGCGTCGACGCCTTTCACGCACGTCAACGTTTTTTTGTAGTCGACGTAGTCGACTACGTCGACGCGTCGTGGCAGCCCTAGATGGTAATAGCAATGCACTCCTATTCCAGCTGTCAGGGAAATTCCACTGACACAAAATCCAGCCATAAAATGCAGTTTGCTCAGAGAGTTGAGGCAGTCTCTTTGGAGTAGGGTTCAATGTGTAAATCAGCCTTACATATTGTTAGTGGGTTTCCCCATCAGCTAAGCAAGAGTCCTTTTAGGCTTTAAAATGAATTCCTTCCACCCATCAATAGATTCCCCAAAGAGCGATCGTCCCATCAGCTAAGCAAGAGCCCTTTTAGGCTTTAAAATAAATTCCTTCCACCCATCAATAGCTTCCCCAAAGAGTGATCGTCCCATCAGCTAAGCAAGAGCCCTTTTAGGCTTTAAAATTAACTCCTTACCCCCATCAGTAGTTTCCTCAAAGAGCGATCGTCGGTCAGCTTTCTAAGGGATTTTTTTCAAAGGGAGCGCTTCACCGCTGCGGGAGGAGCCTTTCCCGCCATTTGCATGGCGTCCGGAACTTGGTGGTTGTACCCGGAAGCAAGCAGAGCTGTTGCGCGGGAGAGCTAGGCGGGAAGCAGACGCCTACATGCGTCTTCTCCAGCAATGACAGAAGAGGGAGGGAGGAGCCAGAAGAGGGAGGGGGAGGAGCCAGAAATCGATTATTGGGGGGGTCCGCATCGATGCAGAATCGCGGGTGGCCGCATCGCGATGCATCGATGCAACGATTATTTTCAACAGCCCTAATCGATAGTTTCAAAAAACTATTAGATGGGCACCTTAAAGACCACAACATACAGGGGTATACAATGTACGGTTAACAGCAAACACGCACACACATCATAGGTTGAACTGGATGGACTGATGTCTTTTTTCAACCTCACTAACTATGTAACTATGTAACTATGAACAAACGAACAGCAAAGCTGAAGAAAACATGTCTGCTCTCCAGAGGACACCAGCAAAAAACAGAGGCAACAGAGGTTGTAGGCGGAGTTATCCTGTACAGGCTTTTTTGTTGCTAGTGTCCATTTCTCCTGTACGCAGGAGCACAACCCAACAATTTAAGAATTTCTGCGTCCCTCAATGGACAAGAAAACAATAAAGATACTTTTCCTTCTGAAATCTTAGAATCTCGAGCCCAAATCTGTATCATTAAATTGCTGGAATTTTATAATGACAAGATCATGCAGAAAGAAATGCTTAACTGATAGTAACCAGTATCTGCAAAAAACAGATTTTAGCAATGGGGACCACTTGTCTTCCCTCATTTCAAACCTGTGTTTGTGTTGGAGGGAATACCTACAACTTTTTTTTTAAGCAAAACATTTAGGCAACTACTACAAAGTATGTCCTCAGAAAAATGTGATCATGCAAAAGATCAATAATATCCTTCTACTCACCAGCCGCTCCCGACTAACGATCAGTAGCCCACGTGCTCCATTGATTTGCGCCAGACGCACCTTCTCATAAAAAGTGCAATTTCCTCTCATTACCATAGGGATACGATTACTGAAGCCACCATCTGGGACATCCGCAGGGGAACAAAGAACAGACGCAGTCTGATCTTGAAGATGGAGCAAGGCCTACGTTTAGGAGAAAATTAGAACATTTTTAATCTAACTGACATACAGGGAGTGCAGAATTATTAGGCAAATGAGTATTTTGACCACATCATCCTCTTTATGCATGTTGTCTTACTCCAAGCTGTATAGGCTCGAAAGCCTACTACCAATTAAGCATATTAGGTGATGTGCATCTCTGTAATGAGAAGGGGTGTGGTCTAATGACATCAACACCCTATATCAGGTGTGCATAATTATTAGGCAACTTCCTTTCCTTGGGCAAAATGGGTCAAAAGAAGGACTTGACAGGCTCAGAAAAGTAAAAAATAGTGAGATATCTTGCAGAGGGATGCAGCACTCTTAAAATTGCAAAGCTTCTGAAGCGTGATCATCGAACAATCAAGCATTTCATTCAAAATAGTCAACAGGGTCGCAAGAAGCGTGTGGAAAAACCAAGGTGCAAAATAACAGCCCATGAACTGAGAAAAGTCAAACGTGCAGCTGCCAAGATGCCACTTGCCACCAGTTTGGACATATTTCAGAGCTGCAACATCACTGGAGTGCCCAAAAGCACAAGGTGTGCAATACTCAGAGACATGGCCAAGGTAAGAAAGGCTGAAAGACGACCACCACTGAACAAGACACACAAGCTGAAACGTCAAGACTGGGCCAAGAAATATCTCAAGACTGATTTTTCAAAGGTTTTATGGACTGATGAAATGAGAGTGAGTCTTGATGGGCCAGATGGATGGGCCCGTGGCTGGATTGGTAAAGGGCAGAGAGCTCCAGTCCGACTCAGACGCCAGCAAGGGGGAGGTGGAGTACTGGTTTGGGCTGGTATCATCAAAGATGAGCTTGTGGGGCCTTTTTGGGTTGAGGATGGAGTCAAGCTCAACTCCCAGTCCTACTGCCAGTTTCTGGAAGACCCCTTCTTCAAGCAGTGGTACAGGAAGAAGCCTGCATCCTTCAAGAAAAACATGATTTTCATGCAAGACAATGCTCCATCACACGCGTCCAAGTACTCCACAGCGTGGCTGGCAAGAAAGGGAATAAAAGAAGAAAAGCTAATGACATGGCCTCCTTGTTCACCTGATCTGAACCCCATTGAGAACCTGTGGTCCATCATCAAATGTGAGATTTACAAGGAGGGAAAACAGTACACCTCTCTGAACAGTGTCTGGGAGGCTGTGGTTGCTGCTGCACGCAATGTTGATGGTGAACAGATCAAAACACTGACAGAATCCATGGATGGCAGGCTTTTGAGTGTCCTTGCAAAGAAAGGTGGCTATATTGGTCACTGATTTGTTTTTGTTTTGTTTTTGAATGTCAGAAATGTATATTTGTGAATGTTGAGATGTTATATTGGTTTCACTGGTAAAAATAAATAATTGAAATGGGTATACTGTATATTTGATTTTTGTTAAGTTGCCTAATAATTATGCACAGTAATAGTCACCTGCACACACAGATATCCCCCTAAAATAGCTAAAACTAAAAACAAACTAAAAACTACTTCCAAAAATAGTCAGCTTTGATATTAATGAGTTTTTTGGGTTCATTGAGAACAATGGTTGTTGTTCAATAATAAAATGAATCCTCAAAAATACTCATTTGTCTAATAATTCTGCACTCCCTGTATTATTTAATGGTTTACTGAGTACATAGAGCAATTGTCATTGGTCCCTACCTGCCAAAGGCACTTCTAACCTCAAGTCCCAAAAATGCTTCTTAGTTGCGGATTTAGAATACAGAATTGCACATACATGGCCATCTTTATAATGAGATTTTTCCTACTCACTTACTAGAATAGGAATTTTCTGTTTTCATAGCTGTCTGTATTCCCATCACTTCCTACATTGATGGCCACTGTCAGAATGGGCAGTCATAAGTAAATACCTGACAGAGGTTTCATTCTTCTATACTCTTTCCAAATATCCAATACCATAAAAGTTCTTACCATGTTATCCACTAAGAAAAATGCAAAAGAGAAAAAAAAACTGGGGCACCATAATGTTATCTCTTCACTCTACTCTTTGTTCCTGTGTCAGTGACCTTTGGGCTTGTGTCAATGGCATCAGTTTTTGACAGGTTTCTGAGATCATTCAGTCATTGTCAGGTGCAGTTGACCTCCTACAAGCAGGTTTTGCAGTCCTGTAGACCACAAACCGGCCCTTACTCCTTTTTAAATTTCACACAGTACATAGAGCAACACTTGTCCTTAGAGGACTGTAACCGAGTTGTGATGAATTACAAGCCTTCCCTTTATATTTTAGGGGAAATTGTATTTATTGAAAATTTGGAGATTCACATTATTTCCAATCTGTAAAGTACTGTCCTTGTAAATTACTTCCAAAGCAAAACTTTCAATATGGATTATATTTTTAAAGTCCTGTAAGAAAAACATAGAAGGTTAAGTGATGGATGGCCCTTGTATGATGAATGGCTGCACAAACTATACTTTGTTTTTTTCATTTGAAAAGGATTTTTTTTATCTACTAGGCAGGTTTGTCAGTGACCCTGGAGGTTTTTATTGATACCTTATGGGCTCTTTCACACGGCCGCTCCGTGTGTCCGCAAATCATCCTATTTTTTTGCGGATGATTTGCGGACATAATGTAAGTCTATGGCATTGCGGATGTCAGCGGAATACCATCCGCTGACATCCGATTTTCTTCCTTTCAGTTCTGTTCCGTTTTTTGGAACGGAACAGAACCCTATTTTTTCTCTTCGTTCAAAAAACGGAAAGGAAGGAAAATCGGATGTCAGCGGTGTCACCTGCTGACATCCGCAATCCCCATAGACTTACATTATGTCCGCATATCATCCGCAAACGGATGGGATGATATGCGGACATACGGAGCGGATGACACAAATGTCATCCGTTTCGTGAAAAAAAAAAAGTCCCGCAGCGGAGCTTTCACATGGAGCGGCCGTGTGAAAGAGCCCTAATGGGCCATACACACTATAAGATTTTCTGAAGACTTTTTCCTTTAGACTTACCAAAACCATATAATATAAGGTCAAACCTAAACACTTTCAATTTGTATGCAATCTGGCAGGCCCTTGCACTACATAGAAAAGGTAAATCTGAAGGAAATCTACCAACAAAAGTTGGATAGTGTGTATGCAGCTTTAGTTTGAACTTGTGTGTGTGTGTGTGTTTAGTTGGCTACTTACATAGTAATGTTGCAATTATATGCAACATATAGAACATGTGCATTTTGACTGCAAGAAGAAGACAATCTGGGGTTGATTTACTAAAACTTTAGAGTGAAAAATCTGGTGCAGCTATGCATGGTAGCCAATCAGTTTCTAACTTCAGCTTGTTCAATTAAGCTTTGACAGAAAAACCTGGAAGCTAATTGGTTTCTATGCAGAGCTGCACCAGATTAACACTCTCCAGTTTTAGTAAATCTCCCCCTCTGTAACAACGTCAATGGGGAATGCATTCTCATGCTGTCAGACTCCTACTGCATTACAAACCTTTCACTACATACTTTTAGTGTAGCTGGACTACCTGACTGCAAGAACTTGTTTCTAGTACTGTAGATCAATCCAAAAGCAGATTTAGTCGTGGTTCACACCAGTGCAGATTTGAAATTACGCTACTTCAGCGTGGTTTCAAAGCCACAGATCAGTGCGATTTGGATCTCCGATTTTATTGCGGCTGGAGACTTAATTTAACAGAAATCAATGCAAGTCGCAATGAAATCGCAGAACAGTAGTGCAGGAACCTTTTTCAATGTTGCTGCGACTTGAGTCGTAATGATTTAAACGGTTCTATTGCCGAAAATAGGGTGCAACGTCATGGGATTTCGAACTGTCAAATCACATGACAAATTACTTTGGTGTGAACGAGGGATTTACCCCATGTCATACATTTTTCCACACATATTTCTAATGATAATATAACTAATTAGCAATGAAAAACAAACAGTATTCTGAGAACCTTCTATATAAACCAATTATGTGGCAAATGATATATGGAATTAGGAGCTTGATACGGTTTTGTGCCAACACTGCAGATAGAAAATTAAAAGTTTAATGCTCCCGTGTCATTACTGTCAAAGTAGACATCTCACAAATGTGGAAAATTCAGAGTTTGTGATGAAAACATTGTAAGGGACCTATCACACTGGCTTTCCGCCTGGCGGACTCCGTTTTGCTCAGCGGGGATGGATCCACCCATCCCCGCTGAACAGGCGGATGACAGCTCAGTCTCCGCTTACTTTGCAGAGACAGAGCCAGGGCCAGACAGGGTTTGAAAACCAGCCCTGGAAAAAATTACATACCAGCTCCATAGCATTGCGTCGTCATACCAGCATGTCATCAAGTATTCATATATGAAACATAATTTAACCACTTCTGCACTGGCCCTTTTTCTGACACGTTGTTTACAATTTCAAATCTTTTTTTTTTTGGCTGCAAAATTACTTAGAACCCCCAGACATTTTAGATTTTCTTTTAGCAGAGACCCTAGAGAATAAAATGGAGATCGTTGCAATATTTATCACACCGAATTTGTGCAGCGGTCTCACAAACGCAATTTTTTTGGGAAATTAAAACTTTTTTTTAATTAAAAATAAGAAAACAGTAAAGTTAGCCCAATTATTTTCTATAATGTGAAAGATAATGTTACGCCAAGTATATAGATTCCCAACATGTCATGCTTCAAAATTGTGCACGCTCGTGGAATGGTGACAAACATTGGTACCTTAAAATCCCCATCGGCGACACTTTAAAAATTTCTACAAGTTACCAGTTTAGAGTTACAATTCCCCCTAATACAATGCTGTCCCCCTCCCCCTAACACAATGCTGTTCCCCCCCCCTATACAATGCTGATCCCCCCCACCCTAATACAATGTTGACTCCCCCTGCCCCTAATACAATGCCTGCTCCCCCCCCACCCCCGGCCTCCTCCCCCTAATACAAAGCTGTTTGAGGGGGGATCAGCATTGTATTAGGGGGAGGGGGCCGGGGGGAACAGCATTGAATTAGGGGAGAGGGGGGATCAGCATTGTATTAGGGGCCCTAATACAATTCTAATCCCCTTTCCCCCTAAAACAATGCAGTCCCCCCTCCAGCCTCCTCCTCCTAATACAATGCTGACCCCGCCTCCCCTTAATAAAATGCTGACCCCCCTGGCCCCCTCCCCCTAATACAAGGCTGATCCCCCCATCCCCCTAATACAAGGCTGATCCCCCTCCCCTTAATACACTGCTGATCCCCCCTCCCCCTAATACAATGCTGTTCCCCCTAGCCCACTCCCCCTAATACAATGCTGATCCCCCCTCCCCCTAAATTTCCTTGTATGGGAGATCGGATAAAAACAGACCGCCTTTTTATCCGATCTAATCCTCCAGATGGATGGAAAATAGGGTTTCCATCCGTCTGGATTTCACGTACTGGACAGGATCAGATCGGAGAGCAGCAGGTGTCAGCGGAGATGTCTTCGCTGACACCTGCTTCTCCATAGGGCTGCATGTAGCATCCGATCAGGCTTGCCTGAAAAACTGACAGGCGGTTCTGATCAGAAAGCCCATGTGAAAGGGGCCCAAGAAGTAAGGATGAGTGAAAACCACATGTTAGAACAGCTGGTAGTGCTAGAGATACACTATGGGGATGATTTACTAAAGGCAAATATACTGTACATTGCAAGTTCAGTTGCTCCAGAGCTTAGTAAATGAGGTAAAGGCAAAGAATACCCAATCACATGCAAAGAAAATAAAGACAGCATTTTTGCTTGAACATGATTGGATGATAGAAATCAGCAGAGCTTCACCTCATTTCAGAGCTAGTTCTACAGCAACTGCAATTGAAATGCACAGTATATTTGCCTTTAGTAAATCAACCTCAATATCTCCATGGAGAGAAATTCAATAAAGTTAGATAAACAGCTACAGTTACACAGTTATGAAATGTAAGGAGAGAAGGCTTACTCACAGCTTTGGCCAGGTCATGAGGCAAATGAGCCCATTCTGAATTAAAAAGAATACAGTAATCTTTGGCACTGCCACCACTTCTCTCCGATGTTACATGAACCATTCCATATTCACACAGTACCTGAAAGAGATCAAAGACACAGCTTAATATTCTCTCCAATTTTACAAAGCAAATTATTTTAAAAGAACATCCTGATTAAACATTTATTTAAATAGAAGTATCAAAAGACCAATGTTACAGATTTTTTTTTTTTTTTTTTAAGATTTGAATATACTTGGTAAGAGCAAATACTTCTGCCTAGTCTTTTTTGTTCTCTGTGATACCAGGAGAGATTTTCCCATCTTCCTGTATCGGTGATCCAGCATGTTGGTCATAGAATGTGTACACATGTTGTGCGCAGGGTGGATAAAAATCGATGATTTAACAAAAAAAAAAAAATTGGATTTTCATTAAATGTATTTTAATAAAATGCTTTTGGAGTAAAAATCTATCTAAATATAGTTTTCTATTTAAGATACATTAATGATTTAGTTTATTCAGCATTAAATGGAGCTTAGATATGTAGCATGAGGCTGTATATTCCGCAATATTTACGGTACTTTTTTGGTAAACTCATTCAATGAATCCAAGCTCTGCAACTGCATTCACACATTTTTACACTAACTACCAGCAAGAATGAGTCCTTACATTTAAAGAGAACCTGTCATTTCAGATCCATCATGGCAGCGCCTGTTAGCGGGCATCCACACACCTGCTGCCACCACGTCCCTCACTTTGTTGTGTCACTGCCACATCACCAGTCATCCCAATAAAGTGAATGGGACCGTCAGTGAATCAACAGCGGGTCACAAGAGGAGCCACTTTGGGGCAGAGATGACAGTTGCTCTATAAAATTATGATTTAAATCGGGTTATTTTAAATCAAACCTTTTTACTAGTGATTTAAATCGACTTGATTTAAATTAAATCCACCCTGGATGTGTACAGCTTCT
Source organism: Pelophylax lessonae (assembly GCF_965119305.1). NCBI lineage: Eukaryota > Metazoa > Chordata > Amphibia > Anura > Ranidae > Pelophylax > Pelophylax lessonae. Next base: position 552,804,110 of record NC_138768.1, on the reverse strand, counting down.
ATCCTCCCACACACCTCACACATAACACATAACTGAAGTCTCACAAGAGCTTTAAGACCTTTCATGTTTTCCAGGTTCTGTCAAAAAAAAAAAAAAAAAAAATTCCAGTTTTCAGTTTCAATAGATGAAGCCGAAATTTACAGACATGAATGAATTGCAGGAGTAACTTCTTTCCATCTGTGGCCCATAGTAAGGCACAGTCAGCAACAAAAATGGTATTAGATCTAACTCCTCTCCACTTTACTAAATATCTTTTGCCTTTGAAGATATTTCTCATCACTTCCTGTTGTGACCAGAATTAAAGGGGAAACACATGGCAATAAAAAAAAAAGAAAAAAAAAAAATGAAAATAAAATGGGCTTTAACCACTTTACCACCGCAGGATTTTCCTGCTTTACGTCCAGGCCACTTTTTGCGATTCAGCACTGTGCGACTTTTATTTATTTTAAGCACAATATATTTATTTAATCCTATATATTTGGTTATAAGAAATATATGATTTTATAATTTTGTAATTTTATGACAATTATGAGTATGTGATCGGTAGTAGATTTCATTACTTGTATTTATCTATATTTACACACTTTTAAGCAGCGCTGCATTCACATTTCCACATTTTAAAGAGCACTTGCACTTTTTTTTGCAGCTAGCAGCTTTACTAAAACACTTATTTATAGCACTAAGTAATTAATAATTTTTTCTAAAATCCATAAGCGCAGGGTCCCACAGTTCACACTGTGCGACTTTAACTGACAATTGCGCGGTCATGCAACGCCGTATCCAAACGAAATTTGCGTCCTTTTTTTCCCACAAACAGAGCTTTCTTTTGGTGGTATTTGATCACCTCTGCGCTTTTAATTTTTTTGCGATATTATTAAAAAAATGCAACAATTTTGAAAAAATAACAATATTTTTCTACTTTGACAGTTAAAAAAATATCCGATATATTCAATTGTTGTCATATATTTAGGCCACAATGTATTTAGCTACATTTCTTTGACAAAAAAATTCTCAATGAGCGTATTTTTAACCGCTTTAAGACCGGAAGATTTTACCCCATTCCTGACCAGGCCATATTTTGCGAGCCTCCGACGTAGACCTACGTCGCTGGATGATAACGAACCACTTTGCCGCAGTACGCTCAATGTGAGCGGTCAGCAAGTGGTTACACTTTAAAATTGACCAAACTCATTACAAATTTCTATAAAATGCTGTGATCACAGGGAAAGCAAACCATATTGCAGACTAAACAGTGGAACTCTGGTATGCATGTTAAAGGCAATATTATTTACAAAATTTGAGGTCCTCTGATGTTGTGTTGAGGTGTTCTAGTCAAGTAATCACAGTCCTTTTTCAGATTCTAAAAGGAACATCACAATGCAAGTTTTTTTTTTTTTATATAAAACGACAATGAAAAATTTCTGATGGAAGTATTAAGTATTCTTGGTTGAACCAGAAGGACTTGTGTCTTTTTTCAACCTGACTATGTAATCCATATAATCCACTGTCCTTGCATTTTTGATGCAGAAAAAAAAAAAAACTGTACTGCATCTGGTGTGAACCAGTCCTTAGACTGCTCTTACACTGCTTTGTAGCAAAATCTTGGTAAAAACGCATATGCGTTTTTGCCACATTTCTGGTGTGGCATCTGGTTGCCTGCACCTGTGAAAAATAGACATGTGACTGAAAAAAAAAACACAAAAACGTACTATAAAAACGACGGTTAGACTTACCATTAAAGCCCTGTACACACGCGTCGAAAATTGGCAGGGAATTTTTGGCCAACGTCCGATCTGCCGATTTTCGGCTTGTTAGTATGATGCTTCCGACAACCGACTCCGACTTTTCGGCCGAAAAAAATCTGGTGTGCAGACTATAAAATTTTTCGTGCAGTCAGTACAGATTTCGACAGGGAAAAATCTGATGAGCAAGTCTGGGCATGCTCAGAGAAGAAAAAACACAAAGTAAGCAAACTAACACATGACATCACTTCTGAAGTAGATTTTTGTTGGGCGAGAAAATTCGTGTGCAGTCTAGGCACATTCCAACCAACAAAAACCACTCTGGACAAAAGTCGGAAGATCGGTCGGCCGATATTCGTTGCGTGTGTGCAGGGCTTAACAGTGTTTCTACGAACCTTCCAGGACGGCAACACATGAGAGATGAGAGGCTCCACCCTACAGGAAACACAATCAGTTCACAGCTGCTTAAAAGGCCCCACCATTCCCCTTGTCCCTCAGTTGTAAAAAAAAGTACTGTATTTTCTGGCGTATAAGACTACTTTTGAACCTCAAAAAAATCCCCCAAAAATGGGGGGTCGTCTTATACGCCGAGTATAATATCTCCAAGGTAACCTAAGTATAAGTATTACCGGTAGATCATGTAATAGGGGGGTCGTCTTATACGCCCAGTCGTCTTATACGCCGGAAAATACGGTAATTCTCCCAACCGATCCACAAGGGGTATAAATTCACTTAGGTACTCCCCACCTGTTGTCTACACCCTCCCCCCCCCCCTTAACTGGGCAGGAAGTAGGCCTGCCATCCTGGAAGGTTCGTAGAAATAGTTTCCGGTAAGTCTAACCGTCGGCTTTCTCCTTTCACCTTCCAGGACGGCAACACATGAGAGGATAATCAAGCAACCGCAGGCCTACCTTAGGGTGGGACCACCGCCTGTAACACCTTTCTACCGAAGGCTAGGTCTTGCTGAGACAGCACCTCAACTCAGTAGTGGTTCAGGAAGGTGTCTTGGCTGGACCAGGTGGCTGCGCTGCAAATCTGTTCCAAGGATGCTCTTGCTTTCTCAGCCCAGGAGGTCGCCAGGGCTCTGGTTGAGTGTGCTTTCAGCTTTGCTGGTGCAGTAATACATGCAATCTCTTATGACACAGTAATGGCTTGACCAAGAGACTGAAGGCTTAGATGCTTGAAGTCCCTTCCTTGGTCCAGAGTAGAAGACCAAAAGATGATTAGATCTCCTAAACTCTTTGGTACTCTGTAAATAAGTGAGGAGGCACCGCCTTACATCTAAACAATTTAATTTATTTTCCCCCTTATTCTTAGGGTTATGTAATGTTCCGGTACCTTTGGTACCCTAAATTACACTTTCCACAAGTGTATGCGCCCCACCATTTACTTTTGGAAAGGTGCGCATAACACCTTTAAGACTGGAGCTGTCATCACCCAGCGCCGGACTAGATGGCTATTTAAAGCGCCGGTTCTCACTCACATGTGTTCGTTCAAACACCCTTACCTGGATGCTAACCTTGCTTGAAGCTTCCATGCTTGCAAGCTTACTTCGCTGACGGAACCTCGCTGCGCTGATTCCTGTATCCCGCTACTGGATCATCCGCCTTTCCTGAACCACCCTTCGGCTGTATCGCTAATAGTGCTAAGTACCCCGCAGGGGAATTCTCTATAAACTTATACTAAGCTTACACTATCTAGCTCTGCATAGTAAAGACTGTTTATCACATCTGCATAACCTAGATTGCTAGCTCTTGAGACTACTGCTACTTTTCTGCACTGGGTTGATCTCTTTTGTATGTCCACCTGCTATTCTATCATCTGCTATCATACAACATTGCTAAACCTTCCTGCATCCATCTGCTACTGTCTCACCTTCAAGTGTCTATCACCTACCACCTCCTCTCAACCTATCCCTCAACCTTCATCATTGTGTTACCACATATATAAAGTCACTCTAGGAACCAGCTTGCTAATTGTGTGTATTTACTGGCTGAAATAAGACCTTCCACACATTATGAGTCATTGAGGTTGGGAATGGTATCTCAGCATATCTCTTACATGACTACTGACGTGGGACTATTTCTGCAGCTGAAAATCCACACCATATAAGAAACGCAGGAGCGTTAGAGGTTATCACAAAAGGATGGTAAGGTTATCTCTTGTGTTGGATGAAAGGATGATGCTATGTTGGGCAGATATAGAGGATCTGGCCTGAGGATAATCCTATCTGGAAGGATCAACAAAAATGGTTATTTAATAGAAAGACCTTGTAAGTCCCCTACCCTTCTAGCTGTTGTGATAGCTAATAGGAAGGCTAATTTTCAAAAACGTAAAGGAAACCTCTTCAATAGGTTCAAAAGGGTTTCTAGATAATGCCTCTAGAACCCTAGTCAGGTCCCAAGGTGGGAACCTATCTCTTGTGCGGGGATAGCTCTATCCCTGGTCGTCAAAAATCTTTTAACTAAAAGGTTCTTTCACTAGTCTTGCATCTTAAAAAACTGGGAGAGCTGCTATTTGTACCCGAAGAGTGTTGACCACCACACCCTTCTCTACCCCATCTTGTAGGAAATCTAAGATTTTGGGGACAGAGGTGGAAGAAATCTGCTGCTGCCTACGCCAAGTACAAAACGTTTTCCAAACCTTAGAGTATAACTTCCTCGTAACTGGTTCCCTGCTCAAGAGGAGTGTGTCTATTACTCTGTCTGAACAGCCCTTTATACTAAGGATCTGGCGCACACTAACCAAGCCATGAGTGGGAAGAACTCCAGCCTGATGTGCAATACTGGACCCAGAGAGAGTAGGTCTAGAAGGTTCGGAAAGCTCCCAAGGAGGTGCCACTGATAGCGCCTTCAAGGTCACAAACCATGCCCTCCTTGGCCAGCATGGCACAATCAGGTGGAGGGGGAGACCTGAGGAATGACTGAGTTTCTGTATGACTCGAGGGATTAGACTTAGAGGGGGAAAGGCGTAAGCCAACTTGAACTGCCAGATCTGGGCTAGAGCATCCAGGCCCTCCGAATCCCTTTCCCGCGAGTGGGAGAAGAATCTTCTTGCCTTCTTGAAGCTGGCAAATAGATCTATTTCTGGGCAGCCAAACCTCTGCACTAGCATCTGAAACACCTTCGGATACAGCTCCCATTCGCCCTCTCTTATTGGTTGACAGCTGAGGAAGTCTGCTTCCCAATTGCTTTCCCCTTTTATGTGAATTGCCAACAACGAGACCACCCTTTCTTCGGCCCAGCCTAAGATTTCCTTGGCTAGGTCTAGGAGGAGTGTGGACCTGGTTCCTCCTTGGTGAGCTACTTCCTTGTTCCAGGTGCCTTAGGCTTTGGCTTTCTCTAGGCGGGCCCCCCATCCCCAGGTGCTTGCGTCTGTGCTGACTTTCAGAGGATCCCACTGACCCCATGGCCTTTCCTTCTCCAGATTGCTTGGTAATGACCACCATTTTAGGGAAGATTTTACCTGAGGAGTGAGGATTAAAACTGTCGTCAAGAGACTCAACCCTTTTGTCCCAGGAGGAAAGAAGGATTGAAGGTCTCTTCAGTGTAGTTGCGCCCAAACAACTGCTGGGATGCTGGCTGACATGAGCCCCAAAACTCTCAGGATCTTTCCCCTGTAGCACAAGGGGGTTCCTATCAGTCGTTGTACCGATGAGACCACTTTCTCCACCTTTACCCTTGGAAGGAAAAGTTTTTGTACCCGTGAGTCTATCCGGTAACACAGATAGGTCTGAACCTGAGATGGCTCCAGGGACGACTTTTCCATGCTGACCAACCAGCCCAGCGTCTGCAGGACTGTTATCACCTTCTGGGTGTTTGATCTCACCTGGATTGCTAAAGGGCTGAAGATCAGTAGATTGTCCAGGTAAGGAATCAAAGCTATTCCCTGGAGATGGAGATGGGCTACCGCCTCTGCCAAGATCTTTGTGAAGACCCGTTAACTGGCCACTAGACCAAATTGGAGTGCCCTGAATTGCCAATGAGAGACACCATTCTCGGTTACTACCGCAAATTTCAGAAATGTCTGATGTTCCGGATGAATCGGAACATGCAAGTAGGCATCCTTAAGATCCAGAGCAGTCATAAACACATCTTTTAACAGGTTTTTGCATACTGCATAGATATTTTCCATGGAAAACATTTTGTACTCTAGGAACTTGTTTAAGTTCTTGGGGTTTATGATAAGAGGGTATTTCCCTGAGGGCTTGGGTACCACAAACACATGGGAGTAAAAACCTTGGTAAAGCAGACTTTCTGGCACTGGCACTACCACTTGCTGTTTCAGCAGTTTCTGGATCCCTTTAATAGGGCTCTCTTTTTTAATACATCCTTGGGTGGAAGTGTTAGCGTAACTTTTTGTAGGGGTTTGGACAAGAATTCTAGGTCGCCAACCTTCTCGATTGAGATGAAAAATGTATGGACTGACTGAGATTTCCTCTACTGGGAGATGAAATGAGTCAGCCCCCCCCCCCCACACACACACACACTAATTTGACTTTGGCATCACTTAGTATCTTTGGTGGTTGAACATGGAGAAGGGAAGAGCAAATTACTTCTTTGCCTACCTCTACCAAACTCCACTTCCTATTGGGTTCCTTTTTGGTTCTTTGTTGATTTTGCCCTGGGGGGGGGGGGGGCATGAAAAATGTTCCTATATCTTTCCCTTTTGGGTTTGATAGGAAACTTCTTCCCCCTTCTCAGAGGATCTGAACAAAACTTTATCCAGGCCTGGGCCAAACAGCAAGGACCCTTCAAAAGGAAGACCACACAGTTTTGCCTTTGAAGCAAAATGGCCTTCCCATGCTTTAACCCAAATGGCCCTACTAACTGAATTAATAAGGACCCCGGTTTTAGCTGAGGCTTTAACCGTCTCGACTGCAGCATCAGCCAGGTAGGCGAGAGCTTTCCCTATAACTGAAAGGGAATTTATAACTTCCTGAGACTTATTTTCCAGTGAAAGGTGCTTAGTAAGTCTTTCTATCCAGAAATCCACATTCCTGGCAACGCAGGTTGCTGCCAGCGCTGGGGCCATAGTGGATGTATTGGCATCCCACGCTTTCTTTAGCAGGTACTCTGACTTACGGTCCATGGCATCTTTGATGTTCCCTGTATCCTCAAAAGAGAGGTCAGATCTTTTAGTCACCTGGGATAGGGAGGCATCCAGTGTAGGAATTTTGGGGAATTTTTCCACCTCTTCCTCCTTAAAGGGGAATCTTCTTTTCCACGCTTTTGGACTGACCAAACTCCTTTCAGGAACATCCCACTCTTGAAGAATTAAATTCTTCAAGAACTGGTGTACAGGGAATACCTTGGACTGGTTTTTAACAAACCCCCTATACATATTCTCCTGTGCTGAGGTCTCCTTGGGAGGTTCAGGGATTTCTTCTATGGCATAGATAGCTTGAAGGAGTCCCTCTAAGTCCTCCAGACCAAACAGATGTCTGTTTAACTTGGCCTCCTCTGGCTCACTATCTGGATCCAGATCAACCTTTTCTCCAGAGCTGGGCTCAGATTTTGCCTGACTTTCTGCCTCTCCTAAGTCTTCCTCCTCCCTAGCTTGAGCAGACAGAAGTCCCTGTGAAACAGGCAGAAAGGCACTTAGAAAGTAAACTCTGCTGAGAAGTGTTGCCCTCCTTAGGGGTTAGCTCTTCCGGGTCTGCTACCAGGGGTGAAGCTACAGAGGTGCAAAAGGAATGGAGAGTGGCTAACATTTCCTCCTGAACAGACTTAAGGAAATCCTTCATTAACCCTGAGGCCTCCTTACCAGCCAGCTTGTTAATACACCTATAACAAAATGGCTTAGAGTGAGATTTGGACAATCTTTCCACACAATTACCACATTTTTTAGAGGAGCTAGTGCTACCAGATGTAGGGGGTCATTTGCCAGAGGCATCCTGGGTCCCACTTGGGGATTCTGCAAGAGAAGAGGAAAACAAGTAATGGTCACTCTTCCTGCCCCCCTTTTACTTGGCCACAGGTTCCCCCCCCCCAGGAGGGGAGAGCACATGGTCTACCAGGGACTGACTCTGGTATTACCCCCAGGTAAGGAAAGGCACTTACTGGGCCCTGACTTGCACTTGCATGCAACCACCTGTGCTGTCTTTCCATCCTACTTCTCCATGAGGTGGATCCAGCCAGGCTTCGCACTCCTTGTAGCTCTCTGGCTCTTGGTAGCTGAAGAGCCTGTCGCCACGTGGGTCCAGCGTCTCCTCTGCACCTTATTCCCTCTTCTGGGTTGCGCTGTGCATACTCCGCATCTTCCGTTTGGCCAGAATTTCTGGTTTCAGAATGAGGCTTGGAGAGCACTAAGTGTTTCCCTTAGTTGCTTAATAAGTTTGGCCGGCCCTAGCAACATGGCGCCCGTTACATACAGGGGAAGACAGGAGGAGACCCGTGCTGCTGAGTACAAAGGTGGGGAATCACCACATTGTGCCGAACCGCCTGTACAACAAAAATAGGTGACCTTTGAGAAGCTCGAAGCATGCAGGTTTGTGCAGCCTTCACCGACGTTCCTAAACCTGCCTTACAGGGGTACCATCCAACTCTCTAGATCTTCTGGTCTGAGAAAAAAGAAAAAACGTTTTGCTGTGGGAGAAACACAATCAATACTGAGGGACAAGGGGAAGGGTAGGGCCTTTTAAACAGCTGTGAACTGATTGTGTTTCCTGTAGGGTGGAGCCTCTCATCTCTCGTGTTTCTGTCCTGTAAGGTGAGAGGAGAAATGCATTTTTGGTGTGTTTTTGCTACATTTTTTATTAATTTCAAATGGGAGCTGTGTTTTTGGTGGAGTTTTGAAAACCGGCACAAAGATGCAGCATGCAGGACTTTTTAAAAAGCACTGTACCTGCAGCACACTGGTGTGAAGAGTCCCTAAGTATTAGGGGCAAATTAACATTATATGCAGTGACAGACGTTTTACTACATAGGCACCCTGACCAGTTTGTAGCTTTGCAATCCCATACACAACAAACTGCGCTGACCATTTTTTCTGCTTTCAGTACATCAAATTCAGGGACAACATCTTTTTTTTTGTTGCCTAATATATCCCACTGACTTTCATATGCCATTGTAACAAGATAATTAATGTTATTTTCTTTCAGTGATCACAAATCTTTGGCTGATCGGTGTATATGCGCTTGGGTTCCTGCATTTGCAAACCTGCTCTGGCCATTAGTCCACTATTTTGTTGGATTCTTTATGTATTTTGTATTAAGCAGAAGGCAATAGAAGGTGAAGGAAAACGCAAAGGTTGGTGGAAATACCAGCTCACTAAAGCAAAAACAGTATTGAGGAATTTATGGCAGAAAGATTATCCAAAACATGTAACACAAAATATCAGTTTTGGAGGAAGTAACCCACTATGCATGCAGCCATAAATAATTCTCTTAAGGACGTTGATGGTCTTAGTTCCAAGGTGATTTTTCCAGAATTCACTTCTACCGAAAAGCATTTCCTTAAGATTATACCCAGGTAAATTGTTAAAGCCCAACTCCAGCCAAACATATTTTTACACTGATATGGCTAAAGCAGGAAAGGGATAATCGCCTTCATCAGATTTTATTCTCATGTATTGGAGAAATTCCCCCTAATTAAAGCCATTTTTTTAAATGTTGGATGGAGTAGGACAGGGGTGCTCAACCTGTGGTCCTCAACTTCAAACCAGGGAAGCGTGATTCTACTATATCCTGCAGATTTAGTGCGCTTCCTGAAAACGCACCAAAACTCCTGAATGCAGTGGTTTGGTTTTGGTGCACTTTCAGAAAGGGCACCACACCCACAAGATATCTATGGCAAAGCACAGATAATCCACAGGAAAGCTGGAGGTACACTGTGCTGCACCCATGTTGCGGGTAAACCGCAGCACATCAATGTAAAAGCAGCCTTATAGGGAGCTCAAGGCTGCAAGGGCTTGTTTACATTTGCGGTTTGGGGGGTGATAAAACCCCATAGTTAAGATGTGTTTTTATCCCCCCCCCCACCCCAACCACTGGTGCAGCATTAGGGGTATTTAACATTTGGGCATATACAGGAACCAATCCTCTCCATTTTCCTCCTGCAACCTCTGAAAGTCGGTTTCTCCTCCCACCAGCATTTGGTGGCAGCAGGAGGAAAATGTTCATTATGCTATTTAAAATAAAAAATTCGAAATTCTGAACATTTCATTTTATTGTTGCCCCTGACTGGTTACCAAATCAGTGGCCCTCGCTCTTCAAAAGGTTGAGCACCCCTGGAGTAGATAATGGTTGAAACCCTTGTCAGTCCTATAGAGATAATACAGACAGGAAATATTTTGCTTTTCTCTTAGGGCTTGTTTACACATGCAACAAGGACTGCCACACCTCTAAAAAGTGATCTGTGGGTAATGACGCCCCCTCACTACCAGTTCTTAACCCCATAAATACCACACCAATGCGCAGCAACCATTCACTTGCATTGGTCAGGTTCAGCGGTGGTATTGGCTGCTGAATGCAGCAATGGGATAGTTAACCCCCCCCCCCCCCCCCCCCGTCTGCCAACTTTAAAGCTTAAGGGGGAGTGGTTGGGGGGTGCTAAAAAAAAAAACAACACAGCTAAACCACATGTTTTTTTTACCACCAATAAGTGTGAACAAGGCCTTAGATAGCTGTCATCTAAACAAGTGTCCCCAATGGAGAATTCACCTTCTATTTACTGTATGTTCTGTTGACAAGATTTCCCATCATTTTCAGTTCCAGTGACAATGGCCATCAGCTCAAATAGAAAGAGTTAATTCCCCCCCGCATAACAAAAGCCAGACAGCGATTCTGACTCCTCGCTACTCTATACAAAATAAAAAATAATTAAAAAAACCTCTGAATTGTCCTCTTGTAGCCACCTTTGAAGTGCCGTCTGTTCCCTATTTGCAGTTCCAAAGTTTTGGCAGCAGTATATATGCTGGAACAAGTCTGTGTCCCTATTTTAGCATCCAGCAATGGTACAGACTTCCAATTACTAACTATTAGATACAGCATAGCAGCAAACCCTAAATCATGGATAGGAAGGAGGGACAATATCATTAATCCACATCCATTAGAAGTGCGCAGCTTCTTGGGATTTAATTAATTAAATTTACTGCTTCCAGTTACAAGATGACTGGATGAGATGTCCTTCCTGGCCCAGATCATTCTGATATTTTTAAATTAAACATGTTTTTGTTACATGTTTTTGATAAAAAGAAGTGAAGAAAAGCCACTAATAGGCTAAATTAATCACTGTAGTTTTTACAAAGAATATATTCTAAAGGGGATTGCAGCAACAACTGATACATTTTCCTAAGGAAAATACCATTCTAATACTCTTGAAATTAATATATTCAGTTCACATATAAAAACCCAAACTCTATTAGAGTCGGTTCACACTATGGCGACACCACTTCGGGGCGACTTAATGCACCGCGACTTCGACGCGACTTGCACCGACTTCACATAATGGAAGTCAATGCAAGTCGCTCCGACTTTGTCCAAAAGTAGTGCAGGAACCTTTTTCTAAGTCGGAGCGACTTGATTCGCTCCTATTAGAATGGTTCCAATTGCACAGCACGGTCCGCGACTTGTCAGGCGAACAAGTCGCCTGACAAGTCGGAACAGTGTGAACCGGCACTTAGGGTTTGTATTTGTTACTGTGTGTATCTCACAGGAGAGTTGCAGCTCCTTAAGTGTAATACTATAAAATAATAGCGCAGTTTTTCCCTTGCTGTCACTTTCACATATACCTATGGACTTTAACACTCCAATCATCCCCCAACCCAAAAAAACTACACAACTCGTGTACAATATAAGGATTTACTAAATATACTGTGACAGCGCCGTGCCCTGCCACTGTGTAAAAAAAAAAGGTAAAGGGCACGAAGGGTAGAGTAGAGTTTAGAAAACATTTTGTTTCCGTCTCCCAAATTGGGTTCTGGAGTTCAGAGACTTTAAAGAGTCTTGGGAGGGACGAAGCCTCTGACCCTGTGCCAGGTCATACCAGCAACCAGCAGGCTGTGTGTGTGTGCAGGTGTGCGCACCTTTTATAGTCACAGGCTGGCCTTGGCTCAGGGCTCCACCTTGGAGACAGGAGGTCCCAAGCCAGGGTGTAGATCAGTGCAGCAGGGGGCCTGCGAGAGTGCAGAGTGAGCCCAGTGAGAGCAGCCGGAAATTGGAAGAGGTCAGGATAGAGGGACCAGCCAAAGATCAAAGCTTGAGGCCTAAGCAGCGGTGCTGCAAAAGAAGGCCAGGAGATCTAAAGAGGTTCTTAAGGCAGGTTTTTACCTTAATGCATTCTATGCATTATTGCATTCTATGCATTAAGATAAAAAAAACTTCTGTGTGCAGCAGCCCCCCTAATACTTACCTGAGCCTGATCTTCCTCCAGCGATGTGCACGAGAGCCTTGCCTGTCCGGGGACTCTCCCTCCTCCTTGGCTAAAACAGCAGTGAGCGCTATTGGTTTGCACTGCTGTCAAAGTCAGTGAGCCAATGAGAAGAGAGAGGGGGTGGGAGAAAGTCTGCTCAGGTGCCCCTATAACAAGCTGCTTGCTATGGGGCGCACTCGGCAGGAGGGAGGGGCTAGGAGCTCCAGCGAGGAACTTGAGAAGAGGAGGATCGGGGCTACTCTGTGCAAAACCACTGCACAGAGCAGGTAAGTATAACATGTTTGATAATTTTAAACAAAAAAAAAAAAAAAGAGACTTTAATATCACTTTAGGAAATATTTTTCTTTTGTGTTTTAATGTGAAGGTGGAAACTCCTGCGAAGGCAACCGTTTGTTTTCAGGAACTTTTATATTCTTTTCAAACAAAAGTGGGCCATCAAGGCAAAAAACATGACTACCTGGCTGGACTGAACTCATTGGTAAGCACTACCTCTTGAGTGAAACCTGCACCATAACACAAATACCTATTACTGGTCCATATACTCTAAAACAATACATTTATCCACTCTCTATATTTAAAACACGAACTATACAAAACGCCTCATTCAACATATTCTCTTGTGTAAGCAGTGAATTGTAAGAATGCAATATGTGTGGAGCCTTTTCTGAAAATATGACCACCTTCATCTTATGTCACAAGCAACTATGGATATCACATGTTCATTGCCTTACTTGGTTTGACATTTATTATGATTACATTTCTCTTAAGAGGCTATTTCACAATTGATGTTGCACCCTATGAAATAGTACATAAGATAAACATTTTACATAATAAGATAAGACATTTTTGACACTTTTGGGGGGACCAGTGATATTACTACAGTATTCAGCGCTAAAAACATGCACTGTTACTGCACTAAAGACACTGGCATGGAAGGGGTTAACACCAGGGGCGATCAAAGGGTTAAATGTCCCCCTAGGGGATGCTTTCTGTGTGGGGGATGGGCTCACTGGATGAACATAGAGACCTTTGTTCCTAAATAGGAGGAACACAAAATCCCTGTGTTCATCACTAACAGAACAGCGGTCTGCTGTGTTTACATCGGCAGAACGCCGTTCTTTCTCCACGGGGAGTGATCGCGGGTGTCCGGCGGACATCGCGGCTGCCGAACCTGCTGATTGGCTCCCCCTCTAGCCAATCGGCGCGTGCGCACGTTCAAACTAACTGCTACACCAGGCGATGTGCAGGTACGTCGTTTCGCATAACATAGTCAACTTGGTGCAGTATAACTACGGCGGCTGATCGGCAAGTGGTTAATAAAGGACCACAAATAAGAATTTCTGCTAGAAAAAAAAAAATATTATAAATGACAACCATCATAAATTCACAATAGACTGAAACTGTCAAAGAAGCCTAATTTACTTTTATAAGGAAGTAAACAAAAACAAAGTGGTGGCTGTGGATATTTTACACTTTACAATTAACCCCCCTGGCGGTAATCCCGAGCGTGACTTGGGGTGGATTTTTTAGTCCAGGATCGGTATCCCCGAGTCACGCTCGGGGTGAATGTGCAGAGAGCGCAGCGGTGTCTCTTACCTTCTCCTGGCGATCCAGCGATGATCTCTCATTGCTGTGACCGCCAGCAGAGAGTCCCGCCGCTCGTCTGTCGGTGTGATGACTTCCTAGTTCCGTTCCCTGCAGCAGCAATGCTGCATGGGAGCGGAACTAGGGAGGGAAATTCAAAAAACGTTGCACAAAACACAAACACATAACACATTTTATATTATATATATATATATATATATATATATATATATATATGCACACACACACACATATATATATATATATATATATATATACATATACCTATATACACACACGTGTATATATATATATATATATATATATATATATATATATATATATATATATATATATATATATATATATATGTATATATAAAAAATTATATTATTGATTTGATTATAATTATATATTTTATATATATATATATACACACACACACACACACACACATATATATATATAATATATAACGCATGAATTATAATCTAATCAATAATATAATTTTATTATATATATTATATAATAAAATTATATTATTGATTAGATAATTCATGCGTTTGTGTTTCAAATTTATCACATCTGGGATGTCTACTAGACTCTTGTTTTGGTCAGGTTTAAGTCAGTAATTACTAAGAATGGTAGGCCTATAATACATAACGCCAAATTTCCATGAAAAAAATTGTACCGCTTTTGGTATATAATTCCTGACATAATCATACCGCCAGGGAGGTTAAGCTATTTTTTTCCTTCAACTACGGACTGAAAGAAAATAAAATTACTAAAATATCTGACTGTGTTGATGGGGGAATCCTGCTTCGCTATTGTATTCTGACAGCAGGAGGTTTCCCTGCCGTCAGAATACAATTATAATTGCTGCTGGCTATAACGTATAGCAGAGGTGACTTAAGTCACCAGTTTGAGGACTTGAGACTTACTTGACTAAAATTAATAAAAGACTCGACTTGACTTTGACTTGGTATTCATGACTTGAGACTTGACTTTGACTTGAGACATATGACTCGAAATGACTTTACTTTTTTAAGTTATTAAATATTTGCATTTTCTCAAGATGTGTTAAAGCAAAATTAATGTGCCTGTTATGTTTCTGGCACCACAGTCACTTAAAACACCTCAGTGTGTTCTGATTTTTAGGACACTGGCTGTTTAACAATGGAAATACTTAACATGTTTTTAGAGACTGTGGAGTTGAAACATGACCGGACGAAGGATTTTGAGCTGTTTGGACATTCAAAGTGTTTCTTTAATATGCCAACAAAAAAGCACTAAGCAGTTTTGTTAATGTTGAAAATAAAACAAAATCTTTCCTGACCACTGACTTTTATCTGATTTAAAGGTGAAAATTGGGGTAGATCAGTATTTTGACTTGATTTGTGACTAGACCAAAATAAATGACTTGATTTGCTTGACTTCTAGCAGGGACTCGACTTGACTTGCTTGCTTTTCGCCACAGTAACTTGGGACTTGCTTGAGACTTGAAGGTTAAGACTTGAGACTTGCTTGTGACTTGCACATGTGTGACTTACTCCCATGTATGACGTATAGTATAGTAGTGATTGTATGAAAAAAAAAAAAAAAAACAATAGACCAGTAGTATTGAATTAAAATTCAGTACAACCAGCCTGCCTATAGATGTATTGAAATTGGCCTGCTCTTGAAGTAGCTGAGGCTCCATGCACACTAGCTTAGGCAGGCCATGCACTGTTCGAATCTCCTGCTGAACGGGTTGAGATTCAAAACCGTGTATGGATAGGCTGAATGTACCAAGTTGATTTTCACCTGTGCTTATCGCTAGCTATCCACCGGGAGAAGATAATGGCCCAGCAGGAGGGGTTTCCGCATCAACATTGTTTGTGGTTGCAGGAAAGAAATTTGCAACGTGCATGACCTGCCTTAAACATTTGAGTCTGTAAATGTATAAATAATTGGCTTTAAGATCATAGTAGTAATTAATGATTCATACTATGAATGGTCTATGATTGTTAGCAGTATACTCCAAGGTTCAGTGTTAAGTTACTTTTTAACCTATTTATAAACGATATAGAGTATGCACACTGGGCTTAAAAAACACTGCTTCTACAGGAGTTTTGATTGTAGAAGCAGCCCAATGGTATCCTATTTGTCCATTCACATTAGGAAATTTAGAGGCATATTTTAACCACTTCAGCTTGGAAGGTTTTACTCCCTTCATGACCAGGCCATTTTTTGCTATTTTAGCACTATGCTACTTCAACTGGCAATTGCGCAGTCATGCAACGCTGTGCAATTTTTTTCACATAAATAGAGCTTTTTTTTGATGGTATTTGACCTTTTCTGGGTTTTTCTATTTTTTAGTATATAAATGAACAAAGAACAAAAATTAAAAAAAAACAAACAAACACATTGTTTACTTTCTGCTATAAAACAAACAAATCCAATGAAAATAGAAAGAAAGTTAAATTTCTTCATAAATTCAGGCCAAAATGTATTCTGCTATATAGGTTTGATAAAAAAAAAATTGTATTTTGGTACTCACCGTAAAATCCTTTTCTCTGAGTTCCTTAACAGACACAGCTCCATATTCTTTACCATAGGGTTATGCTGCCCTCTACAGGAGTAGGACTAGGCAGACAACATAAAAGCTTGGCTATGCCCTATAGGCCATCCTCAGCTGGCATAATCCCCCTCTCTAGAGATACTCAATTTTGTAACAAGCAGTAACAGAAGCATAAAAACTCCTTAGAGGGGTGGGTGCTGTGCCTGTCAATGAACTCAGAGAAAAGGATTTTACGGTGAGTACAAAAATCCTATTTTCTCTTCCGTTCATTGACAGGCACAGGCAGCTCCATATTCTTTACCATAGGGACATCCCCAAGCAGTGCCAAACATGAGGGGTGGGAACAACAAATCCAAGGCTAAAAACACAAGCCAATCACGGCAATAGTAGCTCAACTAGAACAACAGGAGCCCAACCTGAAATACACCCTCAAGAGGGAAAAACAGACCCTCTAAATCGCAGCCTGCAAAACTTTGCGGCCAAAGGAGGCAAACGGCAGATGCCAAAACATCCACATTGAAAAACCATGAAAAAAGTACGCACCGACGACCAAGTGGCCACCGTGCACACCTGCGCCACTGACGCCTGATGACGGAAGGCCCAAGAAGCGCTAAGTGCCCGAGTAGAATGTACCGTCACAGGGAAGGGGGGGTGAACTCAACCCTGAAGGGAATAAGCCTGGGTCAATGTCTGTCTGATCCATCTAGAAATGGTAGCAGAGGAAGCAAGAAGCCCCTTCCGCAGCCCGTTCGTAAGCACAAAGAGCGAGTCTGACCTCCGAAAGGACTCGGTGGCTGCCAAATAGTTCAAACAACATCCAGAGTATGCAAGGCAAATTCCCAGGGATGAGCCAGCCTGGGACACAAGCACAGCAGCACAATGTCCTCATTCAAATGGAAATCAGAGACAACCTTTGAGAGGAATGATGGCCATGGTCGCAGGACCTTCTTATCCCTGTAAACCACCAGATAGGGAGAACGACAAGACAAAGCTGCCAACTCTGACACCCTGCTAGCAGAGGTGAAAGCCACCTTCGTGACAGCATACGTAAAGAGATCTCCTGTATGTCTTCAAAGGGAAGTTTTTGAAGAACCAACAGGACCAGGTTCAAATCCCATGGTGGCAGAGGAGAACATACAGGCGGAGTAAAATGACAAACCCCTTGAAGGTATGTATGCACCAATGAATGGGAAACCAAAGGTCTTTGAAAAAAAGACTGCCAAGGCAGACACTTGGCCTTTCACGGTGCTCAAGCCAGTTTTTGATCAACACCCCATTGAAGAAAGGCCAGAACCTGAGCAACCGAAAAGGAACAAGGATGGACTCCTCGAACCTAATACCAGAAAATGTACGCCTTCTACGTCTGATGATAAAGATTTCGAGATGTAGATTTCCTCGCCTTAAACATGGTCAGAATCACAGAGCCAGACAAGCCTGTCCTTCAGCACGTGACTCTCAACAGTCAGGCCGTCAGAGCCAGTGACCGTAAAACAGGATAGAAGATCGGCCCTTGAGGACAACAGATTGTCCCTGAGAGGAAGCCTCTAGGGGACATCGCGATCAGTCGCACCAGGTTGGCGTACCAAGACCAGCGAAGCCAGTCCGGAGCCCCCAGAATGAACAGGATACCTTCGGCCTCGATCCTGCCTATAAGTCGCTGAAAAATAAGCTGGAATGGAGGAAAGGCGTATATCAGATGGTACCGGCTCCATGGAGCCACCAGAGTATCAGTGGCGACCTGACCATGAACCTTGGCATCTTTCTGTTGAGCCGAGACACCAAGACACTAACAGATCCACCTCGGGGGTGCCCCACCGCAGACAACTCTGATGAAACACATCCGGATGAAGGGACCATTTCTGCTGGTCCAACGCCTGACAACTGAGGTAATCCACCTGCCAATTTTACATGCTGCAAATGTGCATGGAGGAGAGGCCCGGAACGAACCGTTCTGCCCACTGGAGAATGCCGGACACCTCCTGGGCCGCTAACACACTCTTCATGCTGCCCTGGTGATCCACATAAGCCACGGGCGTGTCTGACTGAATCTGCACTGGGAGCCCCCAAAGCTCCTCTGTCCAATGATCCAGGCAAAGCCTGATTGCTTGCAGTTCCAAGACATTAATGGGCAATCTTCCAATGTCCAACAGCCCTGGGCCAAGCTCAGCCTCAGGACCCCTCCCCACCCAGACAGGCTGGCTTCTGTCGTGACCACTGTCCAGTACAAGGGGAGAAAGGACTTACCCTGTAGCAAGGTCGGGGAGTGCAGCCACCAGACCAGAGTACACTTTTTCGCCCAACTCCAAAAAAATCACCTTGTCCAGGGACTTGGAATACTTGTCCCAGTTGACCATAATCTACTTTTGAAGGAGTCTTGTGTAGAACTGCGCAAACGGAACTGCTTCAAAAGTGGACACCATCAGGCACAACACTCGCATTCATGCCCACGACCACATGTGGGCTACCAACAGGTGAATTGCAGAATGTAACTTCGGCTAGAGCCAAATTAAAGCTGAAAGTCTGCAGTTAAAGCACATCTTGTTGTTTCATTTCAAATCCATTATAGAGCCAAAAATATTAGAATTGTGTCGATGTCTCAATATTTATGGACCTAACTGTAATCCATCCACCCAGCACAGCAATCCCCCGCTGACGCAGCAACACTAAGACCGGGGGCCAACACAGCACTTTCGTGAAGAACCGAGGAGTGGAAGCTAGACCGAAGGGCAGCGCCACAAACTGATAGTGCTCCTTTCGGAGGAAACATTGATGCCGGGTGCAAATTGAAATGTGTGGGTATGCATCTTTGATGTCTAAAGAAGCAAGATAACCCCCTTGATGCAGGGATGCCACCGCCGTCCGAAAGGACTCCATCCTGAATTATTGAAGAACCGAGGAGTGGAAGCTAGACCGAAGGGTAGCACCACAAACTGATAGTGCTCCTTTCGGAGGAAACATTGATGCCGGGTGCAAATTGAAATGTGTGGGTATGCATCTTTGATGTCTAAAGAAGCAAGATAACCCCCTTGATGCAGGGATGCCACCGCCGTCCGAAAGGACTCCATCCTGAATTATTGCACCTGCACAAAACGGTTCAAGGCCTGGGGTCGAGAATCAGACAAACTTGCCCTCCTTTCTGGGAACCATGACAGGGTATGAATAAAACCCCGGAAAAAGTTCTGATACTGGACCGGGACAATCAAGCCCTGGGACAACAAATCCTGCCCTGCTCACAACAGAGCTTCACGGCGATTCAGGGGCAGGTGCACAGTGGAGGGAAGGAACCTTTCCGGAGGACAAAAACAGAATTATATCTTGGAATTGGATACAATCAACCTATGGACCCACTGGTCACTGACCCAGGAGGTCCAAGGCCCCAGAACTAACAAAGACGTTTCCCCACCCCAGTTATGGATGGGGCAAACCTTCATATTAAAGGGGTCTTGTCAATAGGTCTAGAGAAGCCTGCTAATTGCCAGACCAAGGCCGCTAGAAACCTCCCGAAGAGGCTTTGAGGGGCTTGGAACCTTATTCTGAGGGACGAAAAAAACCTCTTAAGGAAGTCCCATGCAGCCGTTGAGGCACCTTTCCCTTCCCAGACTAAGGAAAGAAGGTACTCTTACCCTCCCGTTAGACTCGTAATGATGTCATGCAGGTTAGCCCCGAGCAGGCACTTGCCCTGAAAAGGCAATTCAGTCAGGGTCTTCTTGGAGGTTTGATCCACAAACCAACACTTCAGCCACAAAATACGCCTAAGCACCACTGCCGAGACAGATAGGTTAGAGACTTACGGAAACCGCATCCAAAGATGGATCACAGTCAACTGCAGACCTTGGACCAACTGATCCGTCAGTTATGGGCGGGGTAAACTGGCAAAAGCCTTGCCCATACCGTCAGTGTCTGAGACACCAGAGCGGAGGCCAAAACAGGTCTCACTAAGGCATCAGGCATAGTGAACATGTAACAGGCCTTAGAGACCCTGCCCGCCTGTCAGCCGGATTCCTAAAAGCCGAAGATACTACCACCTGGAAACATGGTTGCCTTAGTCAAGCTGGAAATAAGGAAACCCACCGCTGGTAGGACCATCCACTTCCTCAGAAACTACTCATCAAAAGCGATACCGGACAGCAAAGTGTCTTGGGACCAACAAGGGTCGTATTGGACGCACCCATAGACAAAATAGCCAAAATAAGTTGGATAAGAGAACACCATACCCACACCGGAAGGCTTGTGAGTGACAAGCAGAACAGATATGTCCACAACTGCCTTGTCTGCATCCTCCAACATAAATGGCTCCTGCACGGACACAATCAGTGCATCTACCAGCACTTTTTTGTATGGCGCAGCAGCCATGGAGGAATCATTCTCACTGTCTGATAGGTCAGGGAAATGTGGACTCAGACCCCATAGGGTGGTCCCTTCTGCAACAACCGAACCAGATGCAGGATCTAATGAGACAGGAGAGAGCAGGGCACATTCACTAAGCCAACGCTCAAAGCCACCCTTACCCCTCACAGGGGGTTGGCGACTCAAGCCCCCCACAGGGGGCGCCGACTGAGGCCTGCAAAAGAAGGGGCCACCGACAGGACCCGGCGAGGGGGTCCCCCGTGGGTGCCCTTCTAAGGAGGCCAGCAGAGAAGGCCAAAAATAGACCCCCCCTTAAAAAGGGCTGCCCGCCGCTGATGCAGAAAGACAGGCTACCCCAACAGTGCCAGTAGGAAAGGTGGATGCCCCGCAGTACCATTGCAGCTAAACCTGCCTGAGACCCTGTTCCCCCCCCCCCCCCCAGAGCCACCCTACCAGAAGGGGGGGGGGTCCAGTAGGCCGCAAAGCCGTGGGGAACCTGCGACCAGCCCGGGGAGACGAATGTCCCGGAGTACAATGGCAGCTTCAGCTGCCGAAACTGGGGCTGTCCCATCAAAGGTCCACCTAGTAGGCCGCAAAGCCGGCAAAACGGGGGCCGTCCCACTCAAAGTCCACCTAGTAGGCCGCAAAGCCACAGCCTAAATTTTCGGCTTGCACGACCGCGTGGTACTCGAACCAAGGGACACAGGGCCCCCCCGCCACCCCCCCTCATGAGCATGGGCAGGCTAGCCAGCTCAATGCCACCCAGGGAGGGGGAAAAAGGGGGGGAGAAGAGAACCCTAGAGGAATCAACCACCCGAGGGAGTACTTGCGTCCCACACCGGATCCAGGGAAGGAAAGGAAGGGTCCCTTACTTACCAATCCACTCCCAAGACAGGAACCTCCTCGCCATCGAAGTAGAGGAGCTGTTGGCCAGAAGGAACGCTGCCACTCAGGCCAAGACCCGGTTGTATGTGACCTTGCGAGACACTTAACTTGCAGGCCAGGCCCTGTCAAGTGGGGCTATGTCGTGGCCGACCGAGCGCGGAGCTATGGTCTGCGCGTGCTTGCTGGCCCGGCTGAGGGGACCACAGGATCTTCAATAGTTCAGCCCGTCTCTCAGCCCGGCAGTTGCTAGAAGATCTCCACAGGAAAGACTAGGTCCTACTCCTGAAATAGGGAAACAAAAAACTGAGTATTTCTAAGCAGAGAGGGGGGTTATGCAGGCTGAGGACGGCCCACGGGGTGTAGCCAAGCTTTTATGCTGTCTGCCTAGTCCTACTCCTGTAGAGGGCAGCATAACCCCTATTATTATAAAGAATATGGAGCTGTGTCTGTCAAAGAACGGAAGAGAAATCCTAATAAGTGTATATTGATTGTCTTGTGTGAAAGTTATACCATCTACAAACTATGGTATATATACTTAAATTAAGCACGTTTCACCGTTTCAGGGATGAATCAGGCCCGAAATTTTGCCTTAATTCGTACCTGAGCCAAAGACAGGACTCATGTTCAATGCGATCAGTCACAGTCTCCTGTCATGCCAATTGGTGTGAACCCGCATCCAATTCGCATAAGTGTGAATCTAGCCTTAAAGTACAATCTCTGTGTTTGCAGATGACACCATGTAGTGGAATACTATCCTAACAGGATGTCTCCAGTTTACAAGCTGACCAAGATGCACTCTTTGAGTGGGCAACTACATGGCAAATCAGGTTGAGTGTTTTGAAATAGCTAAAGGCAAAACTTTTTTTTTCATTTTGGATAGAGTATTGGGTGGGTATAACACTGTCAGTTTTTTTTGTGTCCCATTGGGGAGAGTTCCTTTGACTTCCTGTCCCATAGTTGAGGTAGGAAGTAAGAGGAAATCCCTCAAAGTGAATTAATCCCTGGTTGTCACAAGAACTGGAAGATTACCCTTTTATTGCGGATTTGGGGACAGCCAAAGTTTGGGATTTTCTTTCACTTTTGGTGATACTAGTAAATGTGTCAAATAGAGAAGTCTAAAGTGGAGCTCCATCCAAAAGAGGACACTTCACTTGTTTGCATCCCCCCCCCCTCCACTGCCATGGCGATCTACGAGGATCTTTGGCCACTCCTCCTTTTCCCCAGAGCCTTCTGGGACACACACACACACACACAAGTCCCAAAAGACTGTGGGACCACTGAAAAAGTACAGTGCAACTCCCACATGGAAGGCTTCACTGCCAGTTTTCCCTTACCTAAAATACCGGCGTCTGCACCCGAAGCCAATTGAAGAATCAGCTTGGGTGCCAACATTGCTGGAACCTTGGATAGGTAAGCGTCCGTATAATAAATGTCAGCAGCTACAGCACTTGCCCAGACTTGAGCTCCTCTTTAACCACTTGCCGACCAGCCCATGCAGATTTACTGCAGCAGGGCGGCTCGGCTGCGTACAATTACGTAGATCTATGCGATTATTCGTACACGGTTTCGGTGGCGCGTGCACGCCACTGGAGCCCTGCTCCCACTGTGATTAGACACAGCGGGAGGCAAACCGCGGGAGGAGCGGGCACGATCGACGTCGGCCTCCAGGGATCTTTGACAATACTGACAGGAGAGCCGTCTGGTATGTAAACAATGCAAGATGGCTCTCCTGTCAGAGAGGCAAAAAAAGATTGTGTGATTCAGCTAAGCTGAATCACAGATCTTTCTCTCTCTCTGTTAAATCCACCCCCCCCCCCCCCATAGTTAGTAAGCACAAAAAGGGAACAAGTGCATATTATTTAGCAACGATTACTGTATTAATGTCACTGGTCCCCAAAAAGTGTCAGATTTGTCCACTGCAATGTTGCAGTCCCGATAAAAATCCCTGGTCGCCGCCATTACTAATAGAAAAAAAAAAAGTCCATAAATCTTTTCCGTAGTTGTAAATGCTATAACTTTTGCGCAAGCCAATTATTATACGCTTTTTGGGATTTTTTTTTTACCAAAAATATGTAGCAGAATACAAATCGGCCTAAACTGATAAAAAAAAATTTGATTTTTAAAAAAATTTTATTGGGAATGTTTCATAGCAAAAAGTAGAAAATATTGGTGTTTTTTCAAAATTTACGCTCTTTTATTGTTTATAGTGCCAAAACGAAAAATCCCCCAGGTGATCAAAACATAGAAACATAGAATGTGTCGGCCAAGAACCATTTGGCCCATGTAGTCTGCCCAATATATCTGAATCCTATGAATAGTCCCTGGCCCTATCTTATATGAAGGATAGCCTTATGCCTATCCCATGCATAGGCATTGTTACCACCAAAATACCACCAAAAGAAAGCTCTATTTGTGGGAAAAAAGGACATCAACTGTATTTGGGTGTGATGTTGCACGACCGCGCAATTGTCAGTTAAAACAACGCAGTGCCGAATCGCAAAAAATGGACTGGTCATTAAGGGGGTAAAACCTTCCGGAGCTGAAGTGGTTAATCTCCCTAATTGGGTCACATGCGGTAATAAAAACCTGACAGGTGTTCTAATCCCGCTTTAAAAAAAAAATCTTGTCATACTTTAATAAGCAATATAAAAAACAAAATTCACAACTGTAGACCATAAGAACGCTTTAATAAGGCACCATACAGAGGCATAGCGATATGCAAAATGAACGGCATCTTTTTTTTTTTTTTGTTTGGTACAACATAAGAGAGACTAGTCAAATGTTGAGCACTGTAAGTACAGCATAAAAATAACAGTTCACTGATGTCAGTCAAAATTATATTAGACTAAAGCCCTTTATTATGCAGTTTTCTTTAAAACATTCTGCTCAACCCAACTTAAGGAGGGAAAGTAGGTCCACCCCCTATAGAGAACTGCTATTTTCTGACCCAACTATATCCAATTCCTTTGCTAGAAATAGAACTGGCTAAAAGAATGATTTGCCCAAACCTTTATCAAGCAAGCCTGGTAGTCTGGATTAGTCACATGCATTGTTCAATTCCCTGCAATGCAAAGAAATCTAGAACAGAGGCTGTGTGATACAAGTCATTAAAAAACAGCTCTGCAGTGCGGATGCCTTCAAACCACTATGAACCATGACAAGTGCTTGTTAGCTGCAGAAAACCATTTATAGATACTTGGCCCTTCATTCTCTTTGGCATCTCAGGTACAGTTTTGTGGAAAGCAAAACAGAAAAAAAAAGGACAATCCCTGAAAAGAACTGCAAAATATGGCTGAGCTAAAACCAGCAATTTCAACAGTTTCTACAAGAACAAATCTTGGACTTTTTGTAATGATTTTTAACAATAAAAAAGTCACAATCTTCTATTGGGAGATAAAGAGGTCAGAGGTATGTCTAATCATAAGTTTGTAAAATAACTTTGTATTCTGTGCACACAAATATTCCCCACCGACTATACACCTAAAAGATAACATACAGTGCATCCGGAAAGTATTCACAGCGCTTCACTTTTTCCACATTTTATGTTACATCTTTATTCCAAAATAGATATAGTGTCGGTTCACACTGATCCGACTTCGGGCGACTAATGAAGTCGCCCGTGCACCACGACTTCGGCGCGGCTTGCAACGACTTCTCATAATGGAAGTCAATGCAAGTCACTCCGACTTTGCAAAAAAATAGTGCAGGAACCTTTTTCTAAGTCGGAGCGACTTGAGTCGCTCTGATTAGAACGGTTCCATAGCACAGCATTGGAAGCTACTTGTCAGGCGACCAAGTCGCCCGACAAGTCGGATCAGTGTGAACCGGCACTAAATGTATTATTTTCCTCAAAATTCTACAAACCATACCCCATAATGACAACGTGAAAAAAGTTTTTTGAAATCTTTGCAAATGTATTAAAAATAGAAAGCGAAAAAAAAAAATCACTTGTACACAAGTATTCACAGCATTTGCCATAACACTCAAAAGTTTGGAACCACCAGGACTCTTCCTAGAGCGGGTCTCCCGCCCAAACTGACCGATCGGGGAGAAGGGTCTTAGTCAGGGAGGTGTCCAAGAACCCGATGGTCACTCTGACAGAGCTCCGGCGTTTCTCTGTGGAGAGAGGAGAATCTTCCAGAAGAACAACCTGTCACGGAACCATGAACCAGACGTACAACAACAGATAAGTGAAAATAAGACAGCTTTATTGAAAAACAAGCTAAAAAGCAAAAGTCCAAACGGATGGCGAAACCGATGCAGAGTCTTTGCGAAGCCAGGGGTCAGGAACCAGCAGGGTAGTCAGACGAAGCCAGGATCAGGAACCAACAGGGTAGTCAGACGAAGCCAGGATCAGGAACCAACAGGGTAGTCAGACGAAGCCAGGAACAGGAACCAGAAGTAGCAGCAGTCTTAGTAGCATGTGAACACAGGAGGACCAAGCAGGGAACTGAAGCCACAGACCTCCTATATATATGAGCTAGGCATCCAGCTCCTCCCAGTGGGAAGGAGGAGCCGCAGGGTGGGAGGCTACAAGAAACCCAGAAACCAAGATGGCCGCCAGCACATGTCAAACGAAGGAGAACAGCAAGAAGGTAAGACCATGACAGTACCTCCCCCTCAAGGGCCCCTCCTCCGCGGAGTAAAGAACGGTTTCTGAGGGAAGCGTGCGTGGAAGGCTCGGAGCAAGGCAGGAGCATGGACATCAGCGGAGGGAACCCAGGAACGCTCCTCTGGACCATAACCACGCCAATGAACCAAAAACTGCACCCGACCGCGGACCAGGCGTGAGTCCAGGATATTGCTCACCTCATACTCCTCACGATTGCCCACTCGGACCGGACGAGGCCGAGGAACCGAGGAAGTGAAACGATTACACACCAGAGGCTTCAACAGGGAGACATGAAACACGTTGGAGATCCGCATGCCAGGAGGAAGCGCAAGGGCATAGGCTACCGGGTTTACCCTGCGAAGCACTCGGAAGGGACCAACAAAGCGAGGCACCAGCTTGGGAGTGGGCACTCGAAGGTTGAGGTTGCGGGTGGACAACCATACACGGTCTCCGGCCTGGTAGGAAGGAGCAGGCGCTCGTCTGCGATCAGCCTGGAGTCTCTGGCGCTGCGCAGAGACCTCAAGGGACTTCTGGATCTGAACCCAAGAAGCACGTAGGACGGAAAGGTGATCCTCCACAGCCGGAATATCCTGGGGAGAGAATACCTCCGGTAACACGGCAGGTTGGAACCCATAGTTGGCCATGAAGGGAGACGTCCCAGAGGAAGAGTTCACCGCCGTGTTCCTGGCAAACTCAGCCCAAGGCAGGAGGTCAACCCAATTGTCTTGGTGATCGGAGACATAGCAACGAAGGAATTGCTCCAAGGCCTGATTAGATCGTTCTGCGGCCCCATTGGACTGAGGGTGGTAGGCCGAGGAGAAGGAGAGATGAATCCCCAACTGGGAGCAAAAGGCGTGCCAGAACCTGGACACAAACTGACTCCCCCGATCCGACACAATCTCCTTGGGCAAACCGTGCAACCGGAAGACCTCCCTGGCAAAAATCGTGGCCAACTCCTGTGCAGAGGGTAACTTCTTGAGAGGAACACAGTGGCACATTTTGGAAAACTGATCCACAATCATGAGAATGACCGTATGGCCTCGGGATGCAGGGAGGTCCACAATGAAATCCATCCCCAGGTGTGACCATGGGCGCTCCCCGGTGGCTAAGGGTTGCAGAAGGCCCAACGGAAGGTGCCGAGGGGACTTACTCTGGGCACAAACGGAGCATGCCGCTACATATGCGGCGATGTCGGAACGTAGGGAAGGCCACCAGAACAGACGTGAAACAGCCCAGGACAGCTGATTCTTTCCAGGATGCCCCGCGGTCTTGGAGTTATGGTAGGTTCGCAACAACCGAGTGCGCAACTCCTCAGGCACAAAACATCTGCCGTTGGGTCTCCCAGAGGGAGCACCAGATTGAGCCGCCAAAATCTGCTCACCCAGGGGAGAGGTCAGGCTGGTGCGAATGGCAGCCAGGATCTGATTCGGAGGTATGACCGAAGTCGGAATCGACTCCTCCCTGGACAGGTCGGAGTACTGCCGTGATAAGGCATCAGCCCTGATGTTCTTGGAACCGGGTAGGTAGGAGACCACGTAATTAAAACGTGACAAGAACAGAGCCCATCTGGCCTGACGTGGTGTCAATCTCTTGGCCTCAGAGAGGTAGGTCAGATTCTTGTGGTCCGTCAGGATGAGGACCGGAACCACCGAACCCTCGAGCAAGTGCCTCCATTCTTTAAGAGCCTGCACGATGGCCAATAACTCCCTGTCACCAATCTGGTAGTTGCACTCCGCGGAAGACAGTTTCCGGGAGTAAAACCCACAAGGAAGCAGAGGACCCTCTGGTGTTCTACGCTGAGACAGAAGGGCGCCTACTCCCGTCTCAGACGCGTCCACCTCGAGAACAAAGGGCAACCCAGGGTTGGGATGCGACAGAATCGGAGCCGACACAAAGGCGGACTTTAGAGCCTCAAAAGCTCGGATGGCCTCGGGCGGCCAGACCTGGGAATTACTGCCCTTCCTGGTCAGATCCGTGAGAGGCTTGGCTAGCATGGAAAAGTCCCTGATGAACTTCCGATAATAATTGGCGAAGCCCAAAAAGCGCTGCAGGGAGCGAAGACCACTGGGCTGGGGCCACTGTAAGACAGCCGAAACCTTCTCAGGATCCATGGAGAACCCCTCAGCGGAAATGATGTAACCTAAGAAGGTTACCTGGGATCGGTGAAATTCGCATTTCTCAAGCTTACCGAACAGCTTGTTCTCTCGTAACCGTTGCAACACTCGTTTGACATCCAGAATGTGGGTCTCCATGGACTCAGAATATACCAAGATGTCATCCAGGTAGACCACCACACACTGCTGCAACAGGTCACGGAAAACATCGTTGATGAATTCCTGAAAGACTGCGGGCGCATTGCACAGCCCAAAGGGCATAACCAAGGATTCATAATGACCGGTCCTGGTGTTAAACGCGGTCTTCCACTCATCGCCCGCCTTGATCCTTACGAGGTTATATGCCGCCCTCAGGTCGAGTTTGGTAAAGACCGTGGCCCCTTTAAGGCGATCGAACAGCTCGGAAATCAAGGGTATCGGGTAAGCGTTCTTGATCGTGATGCGATTGAGACCCCTGTAATCGATGCAAGGCCTCAACTCACCGCCCTTCTTTTTCACAAAGAAAAATCCAGCCCCTGCCGGGGACGAGGATTTGCGAATGTGTCCACGTGAAAGCGCCTCCCTCACGTACTCCTCCATGGCCTCATTCTCCGCTACCGACAGTGGATAGACTTTGCCACGAGGAGGAACGGCACCAGATTGTAACTCGATGGCACAATCGTATGGGCGGTGCGGAGGTAGGGCAACCGCGCGCACCTTATCGAATACATCCCGGTACTCCTCGTATTCAGGGGGCAACAGAGAGTCCGAGGAAGTACACAGCAACTTGACAGGCCCATGGATGCAACTAGTCCCACACTGCGGTGACCACGAGAGGATCTCGGCCGATCTCCAATCGAAAATCGGATTATGCTTCTGGAGCCAGGGGTACCCCAAGACCACCGAGTAGTGTGGAGACGAAATAACCTGGAAGCAGACCGACTCTCTGTGGACGGCACCAATGGCTAACCCCACTGGAAGGGTCTCATGAGTCACGTGTGGCGGCAGAAGGGGTCTGCCGTCTATCGCCTCAAGAGCCAGAGGAGAACCTCGAGCCTGCAGAGGAATGGAATTGGCGGCAGCGAACACACTATCAATGAACAAACCACCAGCACCAGAGTCCACCAACGCCTGGGTCGTCACCGAGCCCCCGACCCAGGAAAGGACAACAGTGATCAGTGGTTTGTCAACACGGGAAACCGGGGACGAGGAGACTCCACCCAAGATCTGCCCCCGACAGGATCTCAGGTGCGAGCGTTTCCCTGGACGGTTCGGACATGCCAACCGAAAATGCCCACCGAGACCACAGTACATGCATCGGCCCTCGCGTCTCCGGAGTACCCTCTCCCCCTCGGACAGGCGAGCAAACCCCAGCTGCATGGGTTCACCCCCAGACAAGTCATCCCCAGGAGGCGTGGGAGGAGAGGGAGGCACGGGTGGGACAACAAAGGTAGGCGCCAATCTGTTAGGAGGCCTCCGCAGACTCTCCTTAAAGGAAGGTCTCTCCCTGAGTCTGGTGTCAATCAAAATCAGGAAAGAAATAAGAGACTCGAGCTCCACTGGTAGGTCCTTAGCTGCAACCTCATCCTTCAAGGCATCCGAGAGACCATGAGAGAAAGCAGCGACCAGAGCCTCATTATTCCAGCCCACCTCTGCTGCCAGGGTACGAAACTCAATGGCGTATTCAGCTACGGATCGTGAACCCTGTCTGATGGACATAAGGAGCTTCGCAGCAGAGGCAGCACGAGCCGGCACATCGAATACCTTCCGAAGAGAAGC
This sequence comes from Pelophylax lessonae, assembly GCF_965119305.1. Taxonomy (NCBI): domain Eukaryota; kingdom Metazoa; phylum Chordata; class Amphibia; order Anura; family Ranidae; genus Pelophylax; species Pelophylax lessonae. The sequence goes on along the minus strand of NC_138768.1, from coordinate 552,774,135 downwards.
AACAAAATCGGAAAACTCGGCAACCACCGGATTGTTGTTCTCCCATAAAGGGCTGGCCCAGGCCAAGGCCTTGTCCGAGAGCAGCGAGATTAAGAAGCCCACCTTAGATCTCTCAGTAGGAAAGGCATGTGGCAGCAACTCGAAATAAATGCCCACCTGGTTAAGGAAACCTCGGCACTGAGTTGGCTCTCCCCCAAAGCGCTGTGGAAGGGGGGCAGAACCGGACATACCCCGAAACACCGCGGGCGCAACAACAGGTGTCGGGGTAGACTCTGGCGCAACAACCGGAGCGGCAGTAGGAGCGGGCCCAGGAGCGACAACCGACCCATCGGCAACGGGAGCGAAATGAACCGTGCGTTCAAGCAGGGTTTGCAACGCCACGGCGAACTGACCCAACAGGTGATCCTGCTGATCAAGTCTGGCAACCAGCGTGGGTAGTGAGGATGGCCCTGTACCGTCAGAATTCATGGCTTGGTCCTAATGTCACAGAACCATGAACCAGACGTACAACAACAGATAAGTGAAAATAAGACAGCTTTATTGAAAAACAAGCTAAAAAGCAAAAGTCCAAACGGATGGCGAAACCGATGCAGAGTCTTTGCGAAGCCAGGGGTCAGGAACCAGCAGGGTAGTCAGACGAAGCCAGGACCAGGAACCAACAGGGTAGTCAGACGAAGCGAGGATCAGGAACCAACAGGGTAGTCAGACGAAGCCCGGAACAGGAACCAGAAGTAGCAGCAGTCTTAGTAGCATGTGAACACAGGAGGACCAAGCAGGGAACTGAAGCCACAGACCTCCTATATATATGAGCTAGGCATCCAGCTCCTCCCAGTGGGAAGGAGGAGCCGCAGGGTGGGAGGCTACAAGAAACCCAGAAACCAAGATGGCCGCCAGCACATGTCAAACGAAGGAGAACAGCAAGAAGGTAAGACCATGACACAACCATCATTACAGAACTCCACCAATCAGGCCTGTATGGTAGAGTGGCCAGACGAAAGCCACTCCTCAGTAAAAGGCACATGACAGCGCACCTGGAGTTTGCAAAAAGGCACCCGAAGAACTCTCATACCATGAGAAACAAAATTCTCTGGTCTGATAAAACAAAGATTGAACTCTTTGGCCTGAATGTCAAGCGTCATGTCTGGAGGAAACCAGGCACTGCTAATCACCTGGCCAAAACCATCCCTACAGTGAAGCATGGTAGTGGCAGCATAATGCTGTGGGGATGTTTTTCGAGGGAAAGATGAATGCAGCAATGTACAGAGACATCCTTGATGAAAACCTGATCCAGAGCGCTCTGGACCTCAGACTGGGGTTAAGGTTCACCTTCCAACAGGACAACGACCCTAAGCACACAGCCAAGATAACAAAGGAGTGGCTATGGGACAACTCTGTGAATGTCTTTAAGTGGCCCAGCCAGAGCCTAGACTTGAACCCAACTGAACATCTCAGGAGAGATCTGAAAATGGCTGTGCACCGACGCTCCCCATCCAATCTGATGGAGCTCGAGAGGACCTGCAAAAAGAATGGGAGAAACTGCCCAAAAATAGGTGTGCCAAGCTTGCAGCATTATACTCAAAAAGACTTGAGGCTATAATTGTAATTGGTGCCAAAGGTGCTTCCACAAAGTATTGAGCAAAGGCTGTGAATACCTATGTACACAGGATTTTTTTTTTCATTTTTTATTTTTAATAAATTTGCAAAGATTCCAAACAAACTTCTTTCACGTTGTCATTATGGGGTATTGTTTGTATAATTTTGAAAAAAATGGTGAATTTAATCTATTTTGGAATAAGGCTGTATTGCAGGCATCACTAAATGGTGGACCGCGGTCCGGGTCCGGACCCAGCTAATGTCTCATCCGGACCCCTGCAGTCCCACCCTTTAGAGCCATTCTGCCCATGCCCACAGCCATCACCACGGCCATTCTCACAGAGCCAACAGCTGGAGGCAGGACAGCAATGGACATAGGACAGAGGCTACCTAAGTTAACAAGCAGGTGATTGGTTGCGAGGATACAGGGTGGTCATCGCACAAACATGTGATTCGGACCTCTGCTGGAAGAACATTTTACTGACTGGACCTTTGTGAATTTTAATTCAATACCCCTGCTGTATTGTAACAAAATGTGGAAAAAGTGAAGAGCTGTGAATACTTTCCGGATGCACTGTACTTCAGAATTCCAATTCAGAATACTTTAATAATCCCAAAGGGAAATTATTGCAACACATACCACACAAAGACAACACAAGATCACAACAATGAACAGAACAAGACACAAGTAAAACAAATTAAAACTACACTCTAATAAACCATCCATACAACTGAAAAACAACATAGAATAAATACCACAGATTTAAAAATAAGGCCCCTTTCACACTGTCTGTCCGCCGGGCGGACTCCGTTTATCTCAGCGGGGGATCGATCCGCCAATCCCCCGCTGAGCAGGAGAATGACAGCTGTTCTCCGCGCTGTGTGCGGAGACACAGCTGTCAGTTCCCCATACATCTCTATGGGGGAATCGGATGGGAACGGATCGTTGGTCCTTTCTCATCCGATCCCATCCGATCCGCTGGACAGATGGAAAATAGGGTTTCCATCCGTCCAGATTTGACGGACCGGATGTCAGCGGACATGTCTCCGCTGACATCCGATGCCCCATAGAGATGCATGGGGGGACCGTTCAGATCCGCCAAAAAAATGGACAGGCGGATCTGAATGGTCCGCCTGTGTGAAAGAGCCCTAACAGAAATTAAAACACCACTTTCTCTAGCATTACCCCCCAACAAAAATTACCATAATGCCAAAATACTATAAAAAACTACATAAAAATCCTGATCATAAACCAGAATTAAATCTTCACCTCCAGCCCTCTCAGGAAAGAATTATATAACTTGATGGCCACAGGCAAAAATGATTTCCTGTGTCACTCTGTGGTGCATCGTGATTGTAACAATCTGTCATTGATGGTACTCCGCAAACAGACCAGCATATTGTGGAAGTGGGTGGGAGGAGTTGTCCAAAATTGAAGGTATCTTGAACAACATTCTCCTCTCAAACACTTATGTTAAAGTGATTGTAAAGTCTCTTTTTTTTTTAAATAACAAACATGTTATACTTACCTCCTCTGTGGAGTGGGTTTTGCACAGGGCAGCCTGGATCCTCCTCTTCTATGTGTAATCCCTCGTTGCTGCCCCTGGCCTTTCCCTCTTTTAAAGTGCCCCCACAGCAAGCAGCTTGCTATGGGGGCACCTGAGCCGAGCTGCAGCTCTGTGTGTCCATTTAGACACGAAGCTGCCATTCGGCCCCACCCCCCCTCTCTCCTGATTGGCTAACTGACTTTGATTAACAGCCGCAGGAGGGTCCTAGACAATCAGGAGGGAGAGTCCCTGCTGGCCGAGGAACTCGTGGACATTGCTGGACAAATATTAGGGGGTGCTGGGGGGGCTGCTACACCCAGAAGGTTTTTTATCCTAATGCAAAGAATGCTATAAGATAAAAAAAAAAAAAAAAAAAAAACCTTCCGACTTTACCAATCCTTTAACCACTTCAGCTCCGGAAGGTTTTACCCCCTTAATGACCAGGCCATTTTTTGCGATTCAGCACTACATTGCTTTAACTGACAATTGCGCGGTTGTGCAACGCTGTACCCAAATACAATTTATGTCTTTTTTTTCCCCACAAACAGAGCTTTCTTTTGGTGATATTTGATCACCTCTGCGGTTTTTAGATTTTGCGCTATAAACAAAAAAAGAGCGATAATTTTGAAAAAAAAAAAAAAAAAAAAACGCAATATTTTTTTACTTTCTGCTATAAAACATTCCCAATAAAAAAATTTAAAAAATCAAATGTTTCTATCAGTTTAGGCCAATTTCTACATATTTTTGGTAAAAAAAATCCCAAAAAGCCTATTTTAATTGGTTTGCGCAAAAGTTATAGCGTTTACAACTACGTGATAGATTTTTGGACTTTTTATTTATTTTTATTTTTTATTAGTAATGGTAGCGATCAGCGATTTTTAGTGGGACTGCGACATTGCGGTGGACAGATCGGACTCCTAACTGATATTTTTGACACTTTTTGGGGACCAGTGACATTAATACAGTAATCAGTGCTAAATAATATGCACTGTTACTGTATAAATGACACTGGCAGGGAAGGGGTTAACACTGGGTGTGATCAAGGGGTTAAGTGTATGCCTAATAGTGCTTACTGACTGTATGGGGGGATGGGTTGGACAGAGGCAGGGAGAGATCAGTGATTCAGCTTAGCTGAAATCACACAATCTTTCCCTTCCTCTCTGACAGAAAAGCCGCCTGCTTTGTTTACATAAGCAGGCGGCTCTTCTGTCTTTCTAGCCGAAGATCACAGGAGGCCGGTGGCGATCGAGCCCCCTCCTATCGCAGTCTGGCTCCCGCTATGTCTAATCACAGTGGGAGTGCGGCTCAGGCGCGCGAATCCACGTGCACATAATCACGTAGATCTACGTGATTATGTGCAGCCGAGCCGCCCTGCGGCAGTTTATCTGCATAGGGCGGTCAGCAAGTGGTTTAAGACTCCAATCCAACAACATCACTGGCCTTGCGAATCAGCTTATTGAGTCATCAACTCTAAGTCTGCTTTTCCCAGCATGCCGCTTCATACAGGAGGGTGTTGGCCACCACAGACTCACAAAACCTCTTCAGCATCGACAGATTTTAAAAAAATAGAGGCGGCTCTGGCCCTTCCTATAGAGCACTTCAGTGTTCTTGCTCCAGTCCAGCTTATTATCTCTGTGCACCCCCAGATACTTGTGACTCTCTACTACATCCACTCCTCGGATGGAGATGGGGGTCACTGGTGCCTTTCTCCTTCTCAAATCCACAAACCGATCTTCGTCACATTAACCACTTGCCGACCGCCGCACGACTATCTACGTCGGCGGTCAGCCCCTCACAGGCAAACTAACGTAGGGCTACGTTGCTTGCTTGTGAGGGTCTAGGGAGCGAGCGCGCGCCCCCGGGGGCGCGCTCCCGCTCCCGCGTGGTCACGGACCCCCCCGCGCGTGTGACCAGCGGACCCGATGTCCGCCGGTCACTCGGCGATCGGCGGGGGAGAGGGAGAATGTCAGGCAGCTTGTGTAAACAAACTGCCTGTCATTCTCCTCGCTGCAAAGACACTGATAAAACGGATCTGGTATGTAGATCCGTTGATCAGTGTCCTTACAGCTAGAGCCACAGCCAATCACAGTAGAAACCACGCCCCTAGGGACACACACAGCCCCTCCCTTCCAAATAAAGTTAACCCCTTCACTACCAGTGTATTTTTACAGTAACAGTGCATATGTATAGCACTGATTACTGTAGAAATGTCACTGGTAACCCCAAAAGTGTCAAAAATGTCAGTCAAGGGTCCGATCTGTCCGCCGCAATGTCGCAGTACCGCAAAAAAAATCGCAGATCGCCGCCATTACGCGTTAAAAAAAAAAACAACAAAAATGACAAAAATCTTTCCCTTTGTTAGTAAACGCGATAACTTTTGCGCAAACCAATCAAAATACGCTTTTTGCGATTTTTTTTACCAAACATAGGTAGCATAAAACAAATTGGCCGAAAATTTTTAAAAATTTTGATTTTTACATTTTTTTTTGGGGGAATTTCATATAAAAAAATGTGAAAAATATTGCTATTTTTGCAAAATTGACGCTCTTTTTTTGTTTATAGCGCGTGATCAAAAAATCGCACAGGTGATCAAATACCACCAAAAGAAAGCTCTGTTTGTGGGAAAAAAAGGACGTCAAATTCGTTTAGGTACAGCGTCGCACGACCGCGCAATTGTGCGTTAAATTCACGCAGTGCCGAATCGCAAAATACCCCCTGGTCGGAATGGGGGTAAAATCTTCCGGGGCTTAAGTGGTTAAGATACAGATGATGATCCTCATACCATGTGACAAAGTTCTCTGCCACAGTCCTACTCTCACTCTCTTCCCCATCCCTGATACATCCCACTATTGCAGAGTTATTAGAAAACCTCGGATGATGGCAAGACTCAGTCTTGTAACTAAAATCAGTGGCATGGACAGTAAAAAGAAAGGGGAGAGAACTGTCCCCTGTGAAACCCCAATATTGCTGATCACCCTATCCAACAAACAGCCTTGCAAATGTACATGCTGCGGTCTTCTTGCTAGGTACTCTACAATCTATGAAACAAGGGAGACATCAACCTATATCGCTGCTAGCTTCTTGCCCAAGAGATCCGGCCTGATACAATCGAAAGCACTAGAAAAGTAAAAAAACATGACCCTTACAGTGCTACAGGTTTATCCAAGTGTGCATACATGTGATTTAGCATGAAGATGATAGCATCCTCAACTACTAGTCTCGACTGGGAGACTGCCAGTGCCAGTGGGGCTGTATACATGCTGAAAGTCGCAATGCTTTGCTTCACAGCTGCAGCAAATTTCATTCAACTTGTTGAGTTTGACTGGCAGCACCACCTATCAAACTCGCCCATTGAAGTACACCCCAGTCAAAATCCTAGTTGGGTCAAAGAACAGGCAAAAACAGGCATTCAGTAAGCAGCAGGATCGCCTCCTGCAAGCCTAAGGGTCCTTTCACACGAGCGGTGCGCTCAGCGGACTCCGTTTTTCCCAGTGGGGATCGATCCGCCGATCCTCGCTGAGCAGGCGGATGACAGGTCCCACTCCGCTTACTTTGCAGAGACGAAGCTGTCATATCCCCACTCTCCTCTATGGGAGATCAGATTATAACAGACCGCCTGTCCATTTTCATCCGATCTTATCCTCCAGATGGATGGAAAATAGGGTTTTCCTCCGTCCGGATTTCACAGACAGGATCAGATCGGATAGCAGCGGGTGTCAGCGGACAGGTCTTTGAGTCTAGGAGCCAGCTTAAAAAGTTAGGCGCCAGTTTATTTATTTTAACTAAAAAAATCTTACCGCTGGAATGTGTAACATGTTCCCGAAGGTGAACTTATCCTTTAGCCCATGGGTGTCCAACCTGCGGCCCTCAGGCTGTTGTGTAACTACAGCACTCATGAGGCATTGCAAGACTTACAGTTGCAAGCATGGCTTCCAAAGGCAGAGGCATGATGGGACTTGTAGTTCTGCAACAGCTGGAGGGCCGCAGGTTGGACACCCATGCTTTAGCCCTTTAACCGGTTGCCGACTATATACTGCGGCGGTCAGCCCCGGCCAGGCAGAGTGACGTACCGATTTTTTTTTTATTTTTTTTTTAAAGCCCGTAGCGTGTGAAACACACTCAAAAGACTTCACCCGGTGCATAAAAAGTGCACACACGCAAACGTGAACACACAAAAACTGCACAGGGTGTGTGAAAATGGTCTGGCCTCCGAAGAGGTTGGACCTATACCTTGATCCCCCGGGGCGCAAGACTCCCGACAGGGACTGAGGTACTTCCTATGGTTTGCCTGGCCGAAACCTGGCAAACCCCGTTCTCCAGGGGGACTGCCGAAACAGCCCACCCCAAGTACTGGGTGGGGCTCCCCCGAAGGGAGACCCCATGAGAGAGGGCGAACTGAGCCAAAAGGCCGTGTCCACCCCCTCCCAAGACTTTCAAGGTAGGCCCAGAGACCCACACCGTACTCGTCGTGCAGAGGAAGAAATAGGTGATAGTGAAGTGACAAAACACTACAAAGAAAAAGCACACACAAACAAAAAGGTGGGGAAGGGGAAGTGGGGAAGTGAATTAGTGCCTTTGTGAAAATACAAAGGCAGGCCTTCCGGCCGGAATAAAAATTCCTCTGGTCGAAGCCAAAAGGCCTTGCCCAAGAGGCAGGTGCTTAAAAAAGTGTGTAGGTGCAGTGACCATGGTGCCGAAAAACTCAAGGCGAGCTGCCCCTCACCAGTGAGAATTAAGGCACCCCTGGGCTGCCACCCCAGGGGCACATAAGTTTTTAAATGTGATGCTTGCAGGACCACCCTCGGCTTGAATTTTGAATAATTTAGCAAGAACTGGCCATAATTAGAAACATCTATAGGTGGGCCTTTACTCTCTAAGGAGACACATGCATAAGCTGCTGGTGCCTTGCTTACTCTCCATTTATCAGCTGTTCACAAGGACATAAAAATAATGAAGCTGTATGGTTGAGCTAGGACCCCAAAACTGTCCTTCCCTCATTCTTCCAGGATGGTGGGATGATCTGCCTAGGTAAAGGGTATTATACAAATCCAATAAGTATCAGGGAAGGATCAGATTCCATGCAACAAAAAATAAATACTATAATCTACATCTCAGGCAGTGCTGCACTTCTGTGTGGACACATAAGTGATTAAGGCATCCATCAACTTTCATCACCGGTCAGGCTTGAAGACCTAACAAGGGACAGTCCATTGTGATAGTTTAAATGCAAAATTTTACACCCACTAGGCCACTCCTACCTTGGCATCCTGGAAACATGTCATGGGAGAAATGCTTGTAAAAAACCCTACAGATCACTGAACTAACACAAGCGATGTTAGTGCGGTGATCTCCCCCACTGAGCTATTCTGTTCTGACAGGGGAAGCTGCCCCCCATCAGAACACACTGATCAGTGCGCACAGCTAATTGGCTATGAGCGCTGATCGAATGCTGGTTTTCCAGAATGCTTGTTAAACAGAACATCATTGACCTGGACATATTGGGTTGATGATGTCACAAAGGGGTGGGGACATCCAATGTTGTCACTCGGTGGCTCCGCCCTTAGAGCGTGGAGCTGTCAGACGGCAGGAGTCTGTCGAGTGCAGCCCTATTTTTTTTTTTTTACAGGTCGGTGGCCGGCATTTATCGTTATAGACGATGGACCTACACTGGAGGACACTGTTTTGACTTGTCAAAAACGGTTTGTGCGTTTTTATTTACTTTTTTGGTGAATGAATAGGGGTACAATTTACCCAATATTCATTCACATGGGGGGCTTTCAGAGTCGAATAAGTCACGCCCCGCACCACCACAATCAATGGGCCAGGGTTGTGGGGAAGAGGCCCTTGTCCTCAACAACATGGTGACAAGGTGCTTTGGGGGTGTAAGCCCCCCTACCCCAAAGCACCCCCCCCCCCATGTTAAGGGCATGTCCTCTGGTATGGTTCAGGAGGGTGGCCACTAGCACCACCCTACCCCACCCCTTTCTTGGCCTGTCAGGCTGCAAGCTCGAATTGGATCTGGTATGGATTTTAGGGGGGGACCCCACGCTAGGGCTGCACGATATTGGGGAAAAAAGTACATTGGGATATTTGGTTTTCAACGATATATATCGCGATATTTCTCTGGGTGGAATGCAGAAGACACTGACTGTGGATTAGGCAGAGTCAGGACTCACAGTGGTGATAGGAGGTAGAAGAAGTTAGAACACAGCCCGACATGAGTGGAGCAGCCACAGCTCCTCACTGTTGTCCTGTCTGGAGCTCAGGATCAGATGGTGACCCGTCAGGCACAGGGTCCCGCCCACTGGCGGGTGGAAGGGTCGGTACAGGACCACCTTGTCCACCCGGGGGGTTTTGATCCGCTCTGCGAACTCCATAGCGGACAACGGAGGATCAGCGTCACCATCCTCTCATCACTGGTACTACACCTGACACAGCGCTCCCCCTCCCTCACCGGAGACGAGTTTCCCCTTGCTTTCGGCTGTGATCCCAGCTCTGCCTCTAGTCCCCAGCCGACCATTACTCCGCCCTGCTCCGCCCATTGTCTCTCCATTGACTCTATTTACAACACATTACAGCCTGATCCCGCCCCCGTGCGCACCCCCGATGCAGCCAGGAGAGACAATGGGTGGAGCAGGGTGGAGTAATGGTCGGCTGGAGACTAGAGGCAGAGCTGGGAGGGCTGTATTGCATCGGGCTGGAGGGGCGGAGTTCCGATCACAGCCGAAAGCAAGGGGAAACTCGTTTGTGTCGGGTGCGTGCACAATATCGTGTCTTCGGCGATATGAATATCGCCCACGCCCGCAAAACGATAGTCGATATCATATCGACTATTGTTCAGCCCTACCCCACGCTGTTTTTTTTTTTTTTTACATTTTGGTGTGGGGTTTCCCTTAAAATCCATATCAGACCCAAAGGGGAACCCCCACTCGTTTTTTTCACAATTTATTGCTGGAAATTTTTTTTTCACAATCAGTTATCAGTGGGAAACCCCACTGACAGCTGATGACTCATCCATTGTTAAGGAAGCAGCAGCCGGCCTGCTCCTCAACAACCAGCTATTTACTGGATTAAGGATGTAGGTGACCTACGCTTAGAGAAAAAAATCCCTGGGCACCGGCATTTAGCAGAATTTAGGAGCTGTCAGCATTTTCTGTCAAAACACTGCTGCTCTAGAATGTGCTGGCAGTGGGGTGTTTTTCTGCCACAAAACGCTGCTAAAAGCCTATGTGTGCATGAACACATTTGATAACATTCAGGGGAGTTTAGAGGCAGTTAAAAAAAGTCTGACACCCAAAACAGCAGCTGTAAAAATGCCTAGTGTACATGAGGTCTTACAGTGCCATTCATTTTCAGTGGTACCCTAGTACACTAAGAAAATGCATATTTGTGCTGCTGAATTACATGTTTGGAGAAGGAATTTTTTAAAAATCTTGAATTACAGCCAACAATAACAGCAGAAATAAAACTAGAATGCAAGATCACAAGTTAGTAAGTAAATATGTTAATTAAAGTCAAATAAGTTGTAACATCAGGTAGTATGCCAAAGCAAAGAAATAGTTGGAAGTCAGTGAAAAAACTGGCCATACACTAGTAGAACTTTATTTGAAAAATTTTAGTTTTAAGAATATTTATTGGACCCTCCAGTCTCCTTTATGTAGTGGCGGATGTCAGCAGACACATGTTTGCTGACATCCACCGCCATCTGATCCTGTTCACCAAAAAGAGACGGATAGAGGAAAGTGGGACTGTGCCATGGCGGAGAAATCCCTGCTGAGCTTAGCGGAGGCACCCGTGTGAAAGGGGCCTAAGGTGGCATGAGTTACTGGATCTCCTATCACACCCACCTTGCTGCACTGTCCTTTCCTAGTGAGCCACTGGCCATCACACCATCAAACCAAAATGAAACAAATCACCGCTCTGAAAACAATCAGCTGAGCCAGATGGATCCCGAGCAGCTGTGGCAGTCCTGTAGGAATGGGTGCTCACCAAGGTCCGTGACCTGAGGAATCCATGTAAATGAAGAAGAAAGTGGCACTTCCAGACCCAGGAACTTGGAAACTTGAGTTTATTTCTTCAAATCATGGGTACAACATCAGACAAGACCACAAGACAGACTGGACAGCAGACGCGTTTCACACCTTGTGCTTATTCATTGCTGATTGCACACAGACAAGTGCCTCCTCTTTATGAGCCAGGTAGTATCACCTTCTCCAATCAAAAGTGTAATTGCCGGGACACAAACACCTGGCTCTAACAAAGGGAGACTCAATCATCTGAGTGCTAGCAACACCCACACACATGCAATATGTATTCTCAATCGTTGTTCTGATATATAAAATTACAAATTCTTCCTACAATCTGCATGTGTGTGTACAAATCCACAATTTTCAATATGTATGAACAGACAGATATACAAAAAAAGGTATGTAAAATCATTAATAGAAAAAAGAAAGAATCCTTCCATAAATCACACAATACATAGCTGACGAATAAATGCATATATGTGGATACAATTAGAAAAGATAAAGAGGCGCTCTAAACATAAAAAAAAGTGTGGCCCGAGTGGAAGTGGGAGCAGGCACCTGTCAAAACTAGGTACCCCCCCCTAAAAAAAATGACATGCCAAATGTGGCATGTCAGGGGATCAGGACCAATTAAAGCGCAAGTTCCACTTTTGAGTGGAACTCCACTTTAAAGAGAACCAATCACATGTCTATTGTCATCACAAGGGATGTTTACATTTCTTTGTAACTGCAATAAAAGTGATTAAAAATAAATACATTTAAAGCGACAGTGTAAAAATAAATGTAAACGCATGTGAAACGCAGTCCCACACACACGCAAACAGGGATTGTCCCACACAAGTGAGTTATTATCGCAAACGTCAGATCATGGACAGGACCAGACCTCCTCTGTAAATCAAATGCAATAACCTGTAAAGGCCTTTAAAGCGTCACCTGTGTAAAAAAAATTACACTGTTTGTCGCCATTGCACGGGTGTGCGAATTTCAAGTGTGACATGTTTGGTATCCATTTACTTGGCATAACATCATCTTTTATAGTTTACAAAAAAGGTACAAGAGTATTTTTTTTTTTAATTGTATTTGAAAAACCGCTGCGCAAATACTGTGTGACAAAAAATTTGCAACACCCACCATTTTATTTTCTAGTGCCTCTGCTTTAAAAAATATAAATGTTTGGGGGTTATAACTAATTTTCTAGCAAAAAAATACAGATTTTTACATGTAAACAAAAGTGTCAGAAAGGCTTGGAGCTCAAGTGGTTAATGAAATTCCACTTTTCAAGAGAGTTTGCGCAAAGAAATAAAGAAAACACAAACATAAACAGCACATTGTTCTAGGAGTTGGCACATTGGCACTGTTCCCTTACCACCATTCAACTTGATGAATACAAGACATTCTCTGACTGACAGAGGTGGGTAGACAACATCAGGATTTCACCCAGGCCAAGCCTTGCATTAATTTGAAAAAAAAAAAAGTATTCCTTCCACTGATACGAGGCACTATTCCCCACACTAACACCAGCAGTTCCTCCCTCTGATACCAATGTTGGGGCACTATTCCTCCCACTGATCCCAACGATGGTGCACTATTCCTTCTACTGACACCAAAGATGGGGCACTATTGCTTTTATTAACACCAACGATGGGGCACTATTCCTTCTACTGACACCAACGATGGAGCACTATTCCTTCTACTGACACCAACTATGGAGCACTATTCCTTCTACTGACACCAAAGAATGGGCACTATTCCTTCTACTGAGACCAACGATGGGGCACTAATCCTTCTACTAACACCAACATTGGGGTGCTATTCCTCCCACTGACACCAACAACAGAGACACTCTTCCAACCACTAATACCGAAAGGTGGGGCACTTCTCCTCCTCCTACTGACCACAGGAGTGGCACATATTTTTGATTTTACTCCCACGGACCACCAATCCTGAGACATTATCTATTCACACTTGCCACAGTCTGGCCCCCCTAAAGTCTGAAGGACAGTAAACTGGAGTTTGGAGACCCCTGATTAGGGTTGAGCTTTGAGTTCGAGTCGAACGTAAGTTTGACTCGAACATCGGGCATTCGCCTGTTCGCCGAACAAATGGGCTTCTTCACTGAAAATTTGAGCGCCTGTATCCATAATGTGCGGCGAGTGCAGTGCGTTATGTGATTAGCCAAAGCATGCACCCTGACCTCCATGCTTTGGCCAATCAAATGATCTCTGCCATGATTGGACAAAGGCAGGCTGCCTTTAGCCAAACATGGCTTAGGGGTTAAGCACACGCCCCACACTATATACAGTGCCTTGCGAAAGTATTCGGCCCCCTTGAACTTTGCAACCTTTTGCCACATTTCAGGCTTCAAACATAAACATATAAAACTGTAATTTTTTGTGAAGAATCAACAAGTGGGACACAATCATGAAGTGGAACGAAATTTATTGGGTTTTTAAAACTTTGTTAACAAATAAAAAAATGCAAAATTATTCAGCCCCTTTACTTTCAGTGCAGCAAACTCTCTCCAGAAGTCCAGTGAGGATCTCTGAATGATCCAATGTTGACCTAAATGACTAATGATGATAAATAGAATCCACCTGTGTGTAATCAAGCCTCTGTATAAATGCACCTGCACTATGATAGTCTCAGAGGTCCGTTTAAAGCGCAGAGAGCATCATAAAGAACAAGGAACACACCAGGCAGGTCCGAGATACTGTTGTGGAGAAGTTTAAAGCCGGATTTGGATACAAAAAGATTTCCCAAGCTTTAACCATCCCAAGGAGCACTGTGCAAGCGATAATATTGAAATGGGAGTATCAGACCACTGCAAATCTACGAAGACCTGACCGTCCCTCTAAACTTTCAGCTCATACAAGGAGAAGACTGATCAGAGATGCAGCCAAGAGGCCCGTGATCACTCTGGATGAACTGCAGAGATCTACAGCTGAGGTGGGAGACTCTGTCCATAGGACAACAATCAGTCGTATACTGCACAAATCTGGCCTTTATGGAAGAGTGGCAAGAAGAAAGCCATTTCTTAAAGATATCCATAAAAAGTGTCGTTTAAAGTTTGCCACAAGCACCTGGGAGACACACCAAACATGTGGAAGAAGGTGCTCTGGTCAGATGAAACCAAAATCAAACTTTTTGGCAACAATGCAATACATTATGTTTGGCGTAAAAGCAACACAGCTCATCACCCTGAACACACCATCCCCACTGTCAAACATGGTGGTGGCAGCATCATGGTTTGGGCCTGCTTTTCTTCAGCAGGGACAGGGAAGATGGTTAAAATTGATGGGAAGATGGATGGAGCCAAATACAGGACCATTCTGGAAGAAAACCTGATGGAGTCTGCAAAAGACCTGAGACTGGGACGGAGATTTGTCTTCCAACAAGACAATCATCCAAAACATAAAGCAAAATCTACAATGGAATGGTTCACAAATAAACATATCCAGGTGTTAGAATGGCCAAGTCAAAGTCCAGACCTGAATCCAATCGAGAATCTGTGGAAAGAACTGAAAACTGCTGTTCACAAACGCTCTCCATCCAACCTTACTGAGCTCGAGCTGTTTTGCAAGGAGGAATGGGCAAAAATTTCAGTCTCTCAATGTGCAAAACTGATAGAGACATACCCCAAGCGACTTACAGCTGTAATCGCAGCAAAAGGTGGCGCTACAAAGTATTAACTTAAGGGGGCTGAATAATTTTGCACGCCCAATTTTTCAGTTTTTTATTTGTTAAAAAAGTTTGAAATATCCAATAAATTTCGTTCCACTTCATGATTGTGTCCCACTTGTTGATTCTTCACAAAAAATTACAGTTTTATATCTTTATGTTTGAAGCCTGAAATGTGGCAAAAGGTCGCAAAGTTCAAGGGGGCCGAATACTTTCGCAAGGCACTGTAAAGGCTGCTTGCACAGCCGCAGCGTGTAGTGTGATTGTGTGGGCAACATAGCAAGTGATTAAGAGAGGGAGAGGAACGTGTTTGAGTCAGGGAGAGAATAGTCATTTGCAGTTTGTCAGACAGTGCAGTGTAGTCTAGAGACATTGCTAGCAGTGAGTTAGGGAGGGAGAGGATCGTGTTTTTCAGGCAGAGAGAGCAAAGTGATTTGCAGTGTTTCAGACAGTGCAGTGTAGTCTAATTAGAGACATTGCTAGCAGTGAGTTAGGCAGGGAGAGAGAGTTGTGCTTTTTACAGGTTAAGAGATCAGATAGTGAAGTATATTCAGTAGTACAGTATATACCATGTATAGGGCTATTGATTAGACCATATCAGGCCTTTATGTATCGGCCAGTTGCGAAAAACCCTAAATTGATCTCTATCTATATATAGGGCAATTGATTACATCATATCAGGCCATTGAGTCTCTATCAGTCAGTTGCGTATACCCTATACTGATCTCTATCTATATATAGGGCAATTTATTACTTCATATCAACACGGTGCATCCTCTGCAGGCGGGGCATGCCCATCCTTTATTTCCGATGCTGCCCGTGTTATTCAGGCACAACATGTAGAAGAGTTGGTGGAGTAGATAAATAAGTCGCCCTCATCTTCCACATTCTCTGATACCCACGCTCATAGTAGTTTGCCTTCCACCGCAGCTGCCAAAGTTTCACAGACTCCTTCTCCACAGCTACTCCTTCTGTCGCCCCACCATCATGCATTGAGGAGGCACCTGAACTATTCCATCATAGTGTCAGTGACATGCTGCTGGAGGATGCGCAGCAATTTGAAAGCTGTGATGTTGGTTCCCAGGTTGATGAAGGGAATAACGTGGGCCTAGACAATGATGGACAGGAAACTAGCAGTCATGTTCCCACAGCTGCAACATACTGCCAAGTTTGCTCCAGTGACGAGGAAGGAGGGGGATGATGAGGTCACTGACTGTACTTGGGAGCCTGACAGGATAGAGGAGGAAAGTGAGGGGGAGGAGAAGGCATGACTCCAACAAGGCAGGATGTGCTTCGGTGGCCGCCATAGGAGTAGCCAACCTATTGCATTACAGCACAGAGCTCCACAGGTGCAGGGTGCTACAAACTCCCCGCGGACTTCAAAAAGTTAATTAGTGTGCGCTTTTTTCAGCACATGTGCAGTAGACCGCAGTGTTGGGCACTACATGCTGGGCACTACATGCTTGATAAGGCATATGACAACCTGCCATGCAGTCCGTTGGCAACAGCACCTGAAAGAGCCACAATATCAAAACAAGCATACTTCACCTTGCTCCTCATCTGGGATCTCTAACCCTATTATACCTTATGCCTTCTCAAATACCTGCATTGAGAGTGATGATGGTATAGCAATGAGCAGGCAAATTTCACTACCCCAGTTGCTAAACCGTACAAAGAAATACTGTCCCAGCCACCCACATGCTCAGCGTTTTAATGCTAGCTTGGCCAAATTGCTAGCATTACAATTGCTGCCTTTTCATCTGGTAGACTCTGCTCCCTTTCGCAAACTTGTGGAATGTGCTGTACCACAGTGGAAGGTACCGAAAAGGCATTTCTATTTGCATAAGGCCATTCCGGCTCTCTACCGTCATGTGGAAGGTAGTGTTTTGGCCTCGTTGGACAGAGTGGTCAGCAGGAAGGTGCACATTACTGCTGACTCTTGGTCCAGGAGGCATGGACAGGGACATTACATTTCCTTCATGGCACACTGGGTAACTCTGCTGGCAGCTGGGAGGGATGCAGGATAGGGTTCAGTGTTGCAGCTTGTTTTGCCAGCACACCTCCAAAAAGCTGGTGCTGGTTCTGCCACATCTGGCTAATCCACCACCTCCTCCTCCTCTTCTTCCTCCTCCATGTCCTATTCTGCTCAATTGTCCTCTGAAGCAGCAGTGCTCCCTAAGCGTTCAAGGGGCTACGCAAGCAGTCAGGCTAAAAGATGCCATGCTGTGCTTCAGTTGGTCTGTCTAGAGGATAGGAGTCACACGGGGGCAGAGATTCTGTCAGCTCTGCAGGGGCAGGCTTAGAGATGGTTGACGCCATGACAGCTTATGCCAGGAACAGGCTTCCAAGATCTCCTGAGGCAGGCCAGAAAAGTCTGTGGCCATTTCCGCCATTCGTACAATGCCAGTGCTCGCTTATCTGACATTCAACGGGAATTCAACCTGCCCACCAACCGCCTCATTTGTGACATGCCCACCAGGTGGAACTCAACATTGGCAATGCAGTGGCTGCACAGGCAGCAGAGGGCTATCAA